>NC_143040.1:53183137-53509249 GCF_057628025.1 Oncorhynchus mykiss
CTGCTCGGTTCTCTGGCTTGTTGGCCTCCTGAGAGAGGATCAGGCAAGAGAAGGAGTCACACCGCTGTGTGTGTGCACGCACATGTGTGTGTTTGTACTGTTTAGGACAGCAAAGTGTATTACTCAAGAAATACTACTAAAAAGGGCATTACTGTCACTGCCAGGTTCAGTTGTCCAGAGATGCGACAAATGGCTTCACTAATACTGGGACTGTAAATTAAGTACTTTACCTCAAGGTCCTTTTTAAGCCACTCGTACTGCTTGAAGATGAGGTCCACACCATAATCAAGAAAGAAGTAGATCTCAGTGGAGAGAGAAATGATATGGGCTGATCCTACATTCCAGCTGTGGACAGAGCATACAAACGATCAAAAGCCTTGACCATCCAAAGTAAACAAACTACTGAGAGGGGCACATACTTAGTCTATAGTGAAAGACTTTCCCCAAAGGAACATTTGCAAAGGAGCGTGTGAAAGATGAAAATTTAACTAACTTGCATTATGTAATAGGCTACATGGCATACATTTTACATTTTGATACATTGCACAAACAAAAGAAAATAGTGCTGTGTCATCACTGCTATTTTACGGTACAATCTCTCAAACATTACTAGCTATCTTGTTTTCCAATGGAAGGGATGTGGGTAGTGACTGTGAGAGCCCTATGATTGCACGGTGCCTGGCAGAGTGGGGGACCAGGAGAGAGACATTCTGTATGTGGCTAGCTCACAGCTAAATTGGACAAGATTTAGTGCAGGGATGGGCAACTTTAATCGGGGTGGGGGACAAAGAATCTGAGCTCATCAAGGGGGGCCGCAGTGGCTTGCGGGTCGGCGTAGTCATAGTCTTTTGCGGATCCTTAGCAACATTTGTGTCCCTCATGTACATGTCTGTCTCCTCAGGCATCACCCCAGTCCTGCAGGCTGTGCAGGTGCTGGAAAGAAGGGGCCTCATCCCTTCTTTAGCTTGAGCCAGGGGAGAGAGGGGCAGGTCTGTGGTCTAGGAGGTATTATCTTACTGCCTCAGAGAATGGCATGTGTGTTATGAGCCTGCCACAGATCGGATGTATGGCTCCTTTGTGCCGCCGGCCCCTTCACTCAGACTGAACCAAAGTGTTCCAAAGGGGATGCTAGATAGAGCTCCCCTCTCTTTGGCCAAATCATTTGGGGGTGAGTTTACTTTCATCAATGACTACTTCTATACAGTAGAGGGTAAGTGTGTGTGTGGTAGATGATCCCTTACCTGTACCATAGACTCTCAGTCTGTCCTGGCATGCTGAAGCGGTTCCTGTAGTTGGAAAAGTTGCTGTGAAAACAGAACGGGTTCGGCTAATGAGATGCATGGACTTTAGTGTTCCATCTAGGTGCCTTAAATACCTCAGGTGAGATATTTAGTGCCAGAAACCTTAGTTCTATCATCATGTGGTTCCCTTGTCAGTAGTCGTAAATGTCACAGGTGTGACGAATTGGTTGTCATTTTCACCAAGCTGGCATTGGCATTGGTTGATTGTTTTCCCATTAAAAAAACTATTATTTTGCTTCCAGGCAGCCGCCCACAGGACACCTGCCTTGGGACTGGGTCGCTTTCTGTTTATTAGGTTTGTGTAATTGACTGAAATTATTACTTTGCATTGGTTTGAACAAAAAGTGGATAATTTATTTGGCTAAATGACTTGAATCTGAACTTAAATAAATTGAACTTGATGTATATTGGAAACCTAAAGTGTATTTTTTGTAAAACTATGCATTGACAAAGTTAAACTGGAATCAAACAACCCCATTGTCTGGTCTTTCACACCACCTGCTCAACCCAGATCTTAGAACCTGTTACTTTGCACTTTGT
Source organism: Oncorhynchus mykiss (assembly GCF_057628025.1). Classification (NCBI taxonomy): domain Eukaryota; kingdom Metazoa; phylum Chordata; class Actinopteri; order Salmoniformes; family Salmonidae; genus Oncorhynchus; species Oncorhynchus mykiss. The sequence goes on from NC_143040.1 coordinate 53,184,979, forward strand.
GACATAAACAAGGCTAATCTTAGACAGCTATTCAGAATACACACTACAGAAAGATTCATTACACAATGACACTGCCATTTTTTGTAGTTGCTAGCCAATCGTGGCCGTTACCTCTCCCACACTCACAATAGCTTTGAGTCACATTCCTCATGGAGATGACCTATCTAGCCAACTTTGACTACAGAAGTAAAGCATCTGCTTTAAACCTGCATGGAATACAGCCATTTATTACACTAGTCCACTGCTACAGCCAAGGTCTGTAAGTGGTCACCTCTAGAGACAGGATAGGATACGACCAGACAGTATTTCCTACAACGCCACCCCCTCTACCGCTGGTCATTTATCAATATTATAGTGCCAGAACCACCAGATCCGGACACACACAGACCGAACCGGTTCCCCTAATGAGACCCAAACCGAGACTTGTGCCTTGGAGAGCACCAGTCGCAGGCGTGCTATCCACCCACCCAAACACGTGCCATTTCCTAAATATTTCAATTGGCCAAACCTGTGTTAACAAGCGGCATGCAGAAAGGAAATGCCTTTCTAGGAAGACGTTCACTAACGACGGCAGGCCAAGCCAAGAGCTAGCTGTCTTTAGGGGTTGACAGATTTGAATTTCACCAATAAAACTGGGAGCCAATCTTCCTTCCAGTTAAAGCAGTAGAGTCATTCCACAAAATGACTGTCTTTTGCATCCCTTTGATATTTTAAGTAGAAATTGTGCACCAATATTTAATTTTAAAAGCCTGTTAAAGTATATTAAATAAAGTGCCCTTTAATATAGACTGCATGGAGAATAAAATAAATTAGATTTTTTTTTTTAAATGAATAAAGACTTGCTAAAGTGTCTTTTATTTCCCTCTGTCAACACTAACTTCTAGGAAGATTTTAACCCACTTAACCCCAGCATTTCTCCCTATTTTCACCATTGTAAAGCCCTTGCTACTTTGATGCTTTGACAAAATCATTTCTGAAGATTATTATTTATTTCTTGTGATTAGTGATTCATTTACATCTGTCCCTCATTTTAAGGTCAACCCTTTCACGTGAACTGAACTCTCGTTTGAATAAAAATAAATATTGAATATGTAGTCAAATCACAGTGTAAAAGCATATTTATATATTTTTTTGGCAATTTACTGGTGTTTTGTGGTGGAAAACTGAGTGGGTCAAGCATAACACATTAACCCTGTTACCCATAAACAGGCTAGAAAGGTTTTAACAATTTAATTTTTTTGTGTGAAACTTGCATTAAAATGCCCATCCCTGGTTGAACACATGGGGATTTATGGCTGATTTAAGATGAAATCGTCAACCCTGTTACGGTCAACCATGCTACTTTATTTGTCACTTAATAGGCACTTACTATAGTCCTTTTTTTATTTAACCTCTTGAGATGGGGAAACATGTGTTTTATTAAGTTGAATTTATGCTCTTTGACAGGACGTTAAAATTAGGTGAAATCCAAAGTTTTTTTTAAACCAACTTAAACTTCTCAAAAGGCACCGAATTGGTGGAACGACCCAGTAAGGTATGTGGTGAAGTGATGGGGGAGTCTGATAGCTCTCCTGGCTTATGTAAGAGGCAGACAGGGACAGAGCGGGTTAATGCAAAGTTAGGTAACCAGAGACAGTTCTGGTCAGAGATTTAAAGGAAAGATCAGGATCATAGAGAATCTCTAGTTAATGGGATAAGTTGACCTTGGGGTCAAGATTACATGGTCAAATTCAAAGGTACGATAATAACTCAATAATTGAACGGTCTGTTACAATTGACCAGTCCACCATTTGCAACAGAGATTCTGACATAATCCTTTTCATGCTGTAACATACTTAATCCCAAACCATTCTGGGTGGTTGAGAAAGGAAGCCACAGTGTGTCCCGCCATATGCAGAACTGGGAGACGCTGTGAGCAGCAGCACGTCTGAGTCAAAGCTACTTAGTCTGGAGCACAGTCATGGGTTAATTCCCCCATCTTGTGGTGGCTAGGCAGGGAAGCAGCTGACTGTTTGTTGGATGGACACGAGACGCAAGGTCTCCTTATGGGCGGACACCTCTTACCTCATACATAAAACAATATACATTTTAAGAGTCCCTGGACAATGAAAATAGAACAGGGGTAATAAAAGCACTTCTATTTGGTCCAATAATATATGGACTTGTTTTGGTATACTGAACGATATATGTGCATGTCTAAAGGGGAATCATTACAACTTCCTAACACAGCCGCTCAGAAGTTTTTTTTCTCCTCTACACAGTGGAAAAACTGATCAGCTCAATTGAAAATGCTTATTTGTGTCATTCATTTACATTGTGTCCCCGCATTGCGGGGGACCCTCTTCTACGCTGCTTCTACTCTGTTATTATCTATGCAGTCACTTTAATAGCTCTACCTACATGTACATAATTACCTCGACACCGGTGCCCCCCCGCACATTGACCCTGTATATAGCCCCGCTATCGTTATTTACTGCTACTCTTTAATTATTTGTTATTATTATCTCTTACTTTTTTAGGGATTTTCTTAACCGCATCGTTGGTTAAGGGCTTGTAAGTATTGTTGTATTCGGCGCATGTGAGAAATACAATCAGTCATAGTTTGTAACTAGAAAGGCTGTTTCCCTTGAGTGATTTATTTTCCCCTAAAATAATATCATGATACAAATTTGAAGGGAAGTGATCCAGCTTAAACCCTGTCAAATGCAACGTGGATGGACTGGTTCATAATCCTAATCAACAGGACTTTCCCCTGCAAGTAAACTGTTTAGAAACCACACATACTAACAAATCAGATCAGCCCTTTCATTTCACTGATGAGTCTGAGCTACAAGATGCCAACCTAATCCTGGCTTTTTGAAACCTTAAAAGGAACAATTGCTGTCTGAACATCAATTCACGTCATGGCTCATTGTTTGAAATGGCAACAGTCACTTCCTATTGCCTCAGATGGGCCATTGAACTATAGATTGTGCGGGGGAACAAAGGCGCTCTTGACTGGGGCCTTAGCATCTAATGTGGACATGCTGGCCTCATGCAGCTGGAATGCTGAGGACTCGTGGTCAGCCCGGCTCAATTGCTTTTATCAGGGGTGAAAGTAAACCAGTACGGTCCCGTACGGAGTCCTGGCAAAATAAATATTGGGGGTACGGTGTACCGATAAAATCTGAGCCTATTACAATAATTAAAATGTTTTAAAAGCCTACAGTTTTCTTTACATTTATCTTGATGTCAGCTGCATGAAAAATGAGCAAAATCCCTTGAAAACGGGTGGTATACAGTGAACACTCCAACGCTGTGTGGTTCGAGGAGAAATGTCAGTGTTTTCCAAGGCAGAGATGAATGGCCCGAGACTGACGCACACAGACAGCAGTAGAGTCATCAATTCAGTCAAAAAATGTAGGCATATTGATAATCATTGAAATGTACTTTACATTCATCAAATGGCAGGTGCAAATAGCTGGAATTAATTTGTGAGTGTGAGAACGTGCGCAGGTACCCTACATGAGCCTTTGATTATTTGACAATCAGATGAAAACACCCTGAATGGTTGTGTTTATGCCACATTAAAAAGGCAATACATTTTTGTTAAGTTAAATGACAAATCTTTACTACTAGGCCCAAAGAGATTCTATATGAAATTCTATGATTAGGCCCATAAAAACAAATGTGTGCACGTGCTTAGTAGATCCCGTACAGGGAATAAATGACATTTACTTTCACCCCTGCTTTTACTGGGGTAAGAAAATATAAATAAAAAGCAGAAGCAACTGCTGAAAATCTTGGTTCTTAAATATTATATACTTTTTATCTAAACAATAAAACATACACATACAAACATCATCTACATCACACACTGTCCAAACCCACTAGCACACACCCCCATTGCCAGCATCACTTTCCTCAACATGGCCTGAAACTGCACCATTTTGTTTCTCTCCGTAGCCCACGCACTTTCAATATCTAAATAATAAATCATTTGATTGGTTCTGACAAGCACCACTGAATAAAACAGTGTATCTGATTGAGGGGGACGGTAGGCTTTAGGCTATGTTATCCAAGGTTGGAGGGTACTGCTTTTTGATATCAGGTTCTGATGTCAGGTGACAAGGCCAAGAAAAACAGGCTACTGTTAGCAGCTCCTTAAATTAGGCCAGGCAGTAGGCAGACTAGGCACATTCCACCAGGGAAGAGGAGACCAGGCCTGGCCTGGGGATACAAGAAGCATAATCATTATGATGCATGATTAATGTAGATGTTTAACATTCAATCACTTCCTCATGCTAACACACTCACACCTGAAAGCACATTGTCTGCACATCGACTCTGTACGGGTACTTCCTGTATATAGCCATGTTATTTTTACTCGTCATTGTTATTCACTATTCACTGTGTATTTATTCATCATGTCACACAGTACATACATATATTCAGTACCAGTCAAACGTTTGGACACACCTTCTCATTCAAGGGTTTTTCTTTAGTTTTCTATTTTCTACATTGTAGAATAATAGTAAAGACATAACTATGACATAACACATAATATAACACATAATGATGTAGTAACCAAAAAAGTGTTAAACAAATCAAAGTATATTTTATATTTGAGATTCTTCAAAGTAGCCACCCTTTGCCTTGAGGACAGCTTCACACAGTCTTGGCATTCTCTCAACCAGCTTCACCTGGAATGCTTTTCCAACAGTCTTGAAGGAGTTCCCATATATGCTGAGCACTTGTTGGCTGCTTTTCCTTCACTCTGTGGTCCAACTTATCCCAAACCATCTCAATTGGGTTGAGGTCGGGTGATTGTGGAGGCCAGGTCATCTGATGCAGCAGCTGATCCATCACTCTTATTCTTGGCCAAATAGCCCTTACAAAGCCTGGAGGTGTGTTGGGTCATTGTCCTGTTGAAAAACAAATGATAGTCCCACTAAGCGCAAACCAGATGGGATGGCGTATCGCTGCAGAATGCTGTGGTAGCCATGTTGGTTAATTGTGCCTATAATTCTAAATAAATTACAGTGTCACCAGAAAAGCACCCCCATACCATCACACCTCCTCCTCCATGCTTCATGGTTTGAACCACACATTCAGAGATCATCCGTTCACCTACTCGGCGTCTCACAAAAACACAGCAGTTGGAACCAAAAACCTAAAATTTGAACTCATCAGACCAAAGGACAGATATCCACTGGTCTAATGTCCATTACTTATGCTTCTTGGCCTAAGCAAGTCTCTTCTTATTATTGGTGTCCTTAAATAGTGGTTTCTTTGCAGCAATTCGACCCTGATTCACGCAGTCTCCTCTGAACAATTGATGTTGAGATGTGTCTGTTACATGAACTCTGTGAAGCATTTATTTGCACTGGTAACTCTAATGAACTTATCCTCTGCAGCAGAGGTAACTCTGGGTCTTCCTTTCCTGTGGCGGTCCTCATGAGAGCCAGTTTTATCATAGCGCTTGATGGTTCTTGCGACTGCACTTGAAGAAACTTTCAACTTTCCAAATTGACTGACCTTCATATCTTCAAGTAATGATGGACAGTAATTTATCTTTGCTTATTTTATCTGTTCTTGCACTAATATGAACTTGCTATTTTACTAAATAGGGCTATCTTCTGTATACCACCCCTATCTTGTCACAACACAACTGATTGACTCAAATTCTTTAAGGAAAGAAATTCCACTATTTAACAAGGCACACCTGTTAATTGAAATGCATTCCAGGTGACTACCTCATGAAGCTGGTTGAGACAATGCCAAGAGTGTGCAAAGCTCTCATCAAGGCAAAGGGTGGCTACATTGAAGAATCTCAAATATGACATATATTTAGATTTGTTTAACACTTTTGGTCACGACATGATTCAATGTGTTAATTCATAGTTTTGATGTCTTCACTATTATTCTACAATGAAGAAAAACCCTGTAATGAGTAGGTGTGTCCACACTTTTGACTGGTACTGTATTATCTTTATCTCTGCATTGTTGGGAAGGGCCTGTAAGTAAGCATTTCACAGTTAGTCTACACCTGTTGTTTACGAAGCACGTGACAACTACAATTGTATTTGAAACAGACACGCACACACGGTACAGGATATGACACTAAATGGCTGAGCCTGTAAATCCCTGGCCTTTTAGTGCAGCCCTCTCACTGAGCTGATAGCCTAGACCAAGATCCCCAGGACTAAAGCTCTGGTATTCACCCCAATAACCAGGGGGCAACAAGGTTGTCCATCAAGGACAGGGTTGTACTGAGCATGATGAGAGTGGAGTATTTAAACTAAACTTGGTCAATAATATACAGTAGCCTGTTTTTTCTGAGCTGCACAGAAATAACATTACAGACCAGTAGACTTTGTCTGAGAGTCATTGTGTAGTAAATAAACAAAAACAACATTTCAGTGAGTTTCTGTCAGTAGTTTCTGTTGGCCTAGATGCAAGATAGGAAACTGATGTCTCAGTCAGTGTTTATTTTGGACAAGGTTTACTTGTTTAGTTATCGGTGGTTCTTGAAACACCTCCAGACCTTAGAAGAAGAAATAGTTCCCATCTGTTCCAATGGCACAGCGGAGTTGACCAAAGTGTTTTCTATAGTGGAAAAGCTATGGTTGCTCCACTCTGACCAAAATGTTGTTTTTCGGAGCTTCTACCCTTGCCTCACAGTACAGTAGCACATTATGGATATCAAGTCTGGGGAGGTCTGGCAGTCTGTCTCACCAATATGAAATACAGCATGTACCGAGTATTTTTCCCAAACCCTTTAATAATAGCATTGATTAGATGTGACCTGTACAGAATGCACCAAAATATGTACCAGGAGCAGAAAACATTGGCTAATGGTGAGCAGAAAATAAGCCGACTGCTACCATGTTGACTCACTGTTTATGAAGATTAGAAACTGTTCATAACACTGTCAGTTTTAATCATCAGTTTAACACTAAATGACTGGTGCATGTGTGTGTGTGCATGTGCGTGGGTGTGAAAGAGAGAGAGAAACAGAGAGAAGTAAATAATTAAAGGGGATCATAAGGTTCTACTCATGACAGACAAGCAGAGAGCAAGAGAGAGAGAGAGAGAGAGAGGACTAAGTAAATAAGTAAAGGGGGTCATGATAAGGTCCTACTCACTATTCAGCCTCGTGGTTCCCAGGACAGGTCATATAGGGCACGTAGGCAGCTATGGACTGGATCTGACGCATGAACTCATCTCCAATCCTGCCGTTGTCCTGAAACAATTAGATTCAGTCATTTACCACAGCATAACAAACCATTTCAGTGGTAATTAAACCTGATATAATAAGGCTGACAGGATACAAGTAAAAAGCACATTAAACGATCTAAAGCCAAAGTACTGTAAATCAATTTTCCAGACAGCTTCAGGAATGTTTCATTTGCATACCAAACAAAACCCCAATGAAACTAGAACCATTGATTTCACAACTATTCTAATGGTGGCAATTGAGCTTATGAACACACTGTGGTGGATGGCATGGTAATCTTCTGATTTTCAGTTGCCATTGCCCTTAATGAGCTTTCAGAAAGAATTTCTATTTATAATATCAAGGAAGCCGCGGAACAGAGTTCGACATTCCAGCTCAAACTCAGCATGAATTGCGGCGATTAATTTTTATGGTTGTCTGCTCATAATGTCCAGCATTTTTCTCCATATTTGAGAAAAGTATGAAAGGAACAACTTAACCAACATTGCTATTTAATTTTAGGGAAACAGCAGCAGCTGATGTATGCCATTGGTGATTAATAGATGTCATAGTATTTATGAAGGGCACTGTGAGACTGGCCAGTTAGGTTTGGGGAAAACATGGCCTCTTGTCTACATTAGCTAGTTGTCTCGGCTGAAAAGAGCCCTGCTGTTGTACTTCATTGGTTACTTCAGTGTTATGCACCTAATTCCAGTCTTTCAGCACAGGATTAAGGCATTTCACAGCTATGCAGGTCATTACAGCAGCGTGTCTTAACCATGGCCCAGGCATGATCTGCTGATGAATAGTAATGGGACGCTAGGGATAAGACTGAGCAGGGTTAGAGTAGCTCTATCTCATCTGTCATCATGGATCTAGCCAGACACCCAGATGGTCTTAAGAGGTCTAGCCTCATGCTGACATAATCCACTTTCATATCTTACCCTGAGGGTACCATAAACTTTGAGTGTGCCCCTTATGCCCATAGCTTAACTTCATGAAAATCTAATGAAAAAGTCCTTAACATAATTGGTATGTGTATCATTCTACCAGCTGATCAGTGATGGACGTTGTAACGTGTGTGTGTGCAGGAAACAAAAATATGTAGATATTTTACCTCATGCATGTCATATGCAAAGTCCCCTAGAAAACACAAAACCACATATTGGTCATGCATCACCTCTCCAAAGTGTGCTCCATGTTACACCCAAAGTAAAACACAATGTTATACCACTGTGATTCAAGTTATTATGTAGTTAGGATCAACAATTGTAAACATTGATAAGGTTATTCACTTAAGACAATCAGTTGGGAGTTTAACCACTTACCAACGTGTAGGATGACATCATACATCCCGACCTGGGTCTCCTTTTGTAGTCTGGCCAGAGACTGAGGGTTCTCATTGCCCATGTCCCCATAGACAGCAAACCTGGGACTCCAGCTAGTGCTCTCATTCAGAGCAGTAAAGGAGAATACATCACTCCAGCCAGCCTCACTGCCACAGTGGTACACTGCAGTCAACACAGGGAAGAAATCACTCCCCTATAAATACTATGATGATGACAGGCCACAGACTGAATGTGACAGGCAACAGACATATCCTAAATACATCATGCTAGTTCTATTAACATGGAAACCTACCATAAGCAGAGGCAGGTCTCAGATCAGTGAGAGTGACCCTGTGGATGTACATCTTCCTCCCCTCTGATCCTCCATCCACAAACAGAGTAGCTTTGCCCTTGGCTGTCAGCTCAAACAGCCGTCCGCCCCACAGGCCGTACTCCACGGTGCTCTCCTCCGTCTCATTGAATGTGGTCCAGGTGATCTCCATAGAGCCAGCGAACCCTAGGGAGAAAAGCCCCATAGTTATCCAGCCAGATCAGGCTGCTCACCTTGCCCACCTGGAAAGAGTTACAGCCCTGGATACTTACTGATCCACTTACGTAAGCTGGGAGAAACTAGCTCAAAAGGCTGATTGTTCAATAGCTCACAGAGCTTGACATTATATTTTGTTTACCACTTGGTCAAAAGCTCAAGTCACTTGTTCCCCCCCCCCCCCCCCCCCCCTCCAAAAAAAAAAGTCTAACACCATTTTTACATCATTGTATGATGCAAGGAACCACTTTACAAAATAAAATGAATTACTATATTTTTTACCATAGAGAATCAGACAAAAATGAAGGCTACACTCTACCTATTGGCTTCTTTGCATATCCAAACCTCAAAATACAACACTGCCCCATTAAGGCTCTCATGGAGGATGGTTGGCCACCCTTGGTAGCCTATAAAATATTGCAATATTACAATTACAACCAAATAGTTTTTATATCTTTATAAAATAATTATCTCCAGTGCTCGAAATGAAGGGTGTTCCGTTGTCCCTGGGATGATCAAAGATATGTCTGCAGTTCAAAACAGACTCTAAGACAGTTCTGGGACAACAGATGCTAAATTCATACAACCACAGCAGATTACATGTTTTATTTATTTTTAAGTAATGAGGCTGATGCAGCAGATTAGACCGTTTATCTTAAAATGTTGATAAAGTTGTATTACTTCATATTATAAGCTCAACAATGCTCACATGGCTTTAAGTCACATGTGAATGTACCAAAATGCAGTTAGTGGGAAAACACTGTTCTCAGAAGTGAACCACGTGCATGAGCGCTTTCATGTGACATAGATTCAAATATCAGTACAAAATGAAAGGAGAGGGGAGATCTAAAGATGCATCAACCAGGCAGGGTTACTAACATCACTAGGAGTTATGTCTTTGGCTGCTGGACAATAAAATACAATTGATTTGAAAACCAACAGAACTTGAGAGAAATGCTGGTTTCAATGGCATATTAAGTGTTTATAAAATCATTTTCTCAACATTTCTATGGTCATATTTTGGTTAGGCTACTTTGAAACAAGGTAAGACAACCATAAAATGGCATAAAACGTCCAGGTTTTAAACAATTACGTTTATGGTTAAATAGCTTCTGCTCAGATTCAAGGTGGGTGATGTGCGGTGCGCAACAGGCTCTGCCCTTCACTCGCCGCTCTCTTGATAATTTGATCTGAATGAACCATGACTCGAGTATGTCGACAGAATCAAGCCTTTAGACCGGGAGTTAGCAACTTTGTGTGTGGGACACAAAAAAATCTGAATTCATACACCACATTCATACACCGCCCCCCCCAGGTACCACATTCATACACCGCCCCCCAGGTACCACATTCATACACCGCCCCACAGGTACCAAATTCATACACCGCCCCCCAGGTACCACATTCATACACCGCCCCCCAGGTACCACATTCATACACCGCCCCCCAGGTACCACATTCATACACCGCCCCCCAGGTACCACATTCATACACCGCCCCCCAGGTACCACATTCATACACCGCCCCCCAGGTTAAAGCCTGGACATATATATAGATTTTTATATTAAAGATGAATGGAAACAGATCAAAGACCTACCTGCATAGGAAATGTGCACCTGCTCAGGCTGGGTCCCAATGGGAGGAACACTAAGCACTAGCAGGGGTGCCAAGCTCAACGCAACGAACACAGCAACAGACACCATCTTTGCTCTGTCTGGTCGACTTCTGCACAGTCCTGAGGGGAAAGGAGAGGTGCAATTCACACAGTAGGAAGTGGATACCAGTAATATACTAATATACTGCTGTGTCTGCAGTCCCATGACTTTTGTTGCCCTCTCATACAAAGTCACATGATGTCATTAAAAACATGTAGGCTAGTTAAACTCAATAGACTCTGCTTCCCTTAAATGAAACCCAGCCTTTCAGGATACAAATAGTCTCAATTAGGCTACAGAAAACTGTGCCAGATACATGTTCTTCTACAGTTGTGCTAGTGTACTGCACAGTCAGCCAGTCAGTCAGTGTGTCTCTGATGAGGAAATCAGAATCAGTTGACCAAACTGATGAAACAGCAGCCAAACCTGTGAAGTCAGCAAATGCAGTGTGGCAAGGCATGATGAGTCAATAAAAGCAGTTGATGTTGTTTGCGATTGTTGATGTGTGCTCATTTAAAGGACAAGTCATTCGCTTTGAGTGGATCTATTCTTGCATTGGCTTTCTAACTGATGAGAACTGTATCACTTTATGATTGCCTCCCCCATAAAATTATACAAGCCTTAACATGTTATTAAAAACGTCAACTATGATTCTCTTTTAAAACAGTATGTTAGAGAGATGCAGTGAAAGATCCAATCTACTATGAGAACAAGATAAACCTAAAAGTTATCGAAAATAGATTATTCATTCTGTATTTAAAGCAATTAAGATTTCTATTTTGAAATCGAATGCACTGAGCACATTGGACACTAGGGGGTCGACAACAATAATCCAGTATGCCTATTGTACATTTACCGCATTTATGAATCCCAATAACGTCCAGCAGCCAATTTGAGCCTGGGGACGAGGTTAATGAATCCCCAACAAAGTCTCTGGTCACAGTTCAGGAAAGGAACCGGGGCTTCGTTTGGGTTAAGAAACCAAGCTGAAAAGGATAGTAAAACCAGCCTCATTAGATCAGAATATATGACTTCTTAGAAAGTACATCAACACTGACAGGTAACGTTAGGTGATTGCAGCATTAGCAAGGTAGCTAACTAGTAGAGTAGGTTAGATCGAGGAAGTGTTAGTACAAGCCACGTTATATGTACTCATCGTCTATAGCTATCCTTCGACATTATACTGCTGCCTCGAGCTCTTTGTCAGCTGTGCTGCTGCTGTTAACAGATAACGCAACTAGGAGACAGCAGCCAATGCTAACTGCAATGCTGGATTCACTGGATGATAACTGTAAAACAGATATGTATCGTGGTAATTGCAAGTGTACAGTAGCTTCCTATAAATTGAAATGCGCAAAATAACCAAACGTGGCAAAAATACATTAGCTAGACAGACAAAGTTGCCCTCACCTTTTCTGGCTACGTCATTATTCAAAATAACAACAATGTGCCCGCGAAGAATTGTGGGTAAAACCAGTTTACCCAGTTTGTGTGAAATCCTTACTTCAAATAGTTGCAAAATGTTCCGTTTTGCAACGAAAATGTGCGGTTATGTTGGACAGATTCAGGTAGTTCCCTCCCTGTTTGCTGAACCTGTCTAATAGATAACAGTTTAGAGTAATGATTACACTGCTGCTTTCCCTATATAGTGTATGTAGGGCCACAGACAAACCTAGGAATAATTTAGCTTTAAATGTATGTGTATGTTCAATGTGTGTGATTCAGGTTCCCACTCGGCCGTCAGCCCTTCAATCCGTTATTGTACAGACTGTACTTTCTCTCTCACTGTGGGTATTCCCAGAGCCATTTACAGTGCTTTGTGTGTGTGTGAGGAGTTTTGATGTACATTGATTGAAAAGAATGTGTACTTTTTGCCTCATGAGCATAGTTCAACTGTTGTACACCAACAGAACCAAATATAATATTGAATTACTCCGGTGTTTGTAAACAAAGTAAAAGTAAACAAACACTATATAGCCTCCACACATGGTTAAAACTGCAATTCTGATATCATAGATGGATCCATAGCTCTGCCTATGAATTTGAGAGTGATTACATTTCTCCAGCCCCATCCTTCAGCTTTTCTACTGATACAGAGGCTGGGAGATGGCTTTGTTATTGTTAACTGCTGATTGCCACTTTAATTAAATCTTGAACTGGAACAACCCTCATACCTTTTTTCATCGCTTCATATAACTGATGATTGAATCTAGTACGTCTGAGTATTCAACCATGTCTTTGTTTCATAGACGTCTGGCAGGTCGTTCAAGGAACAACCCTGGAAGACTGAAGGGAGTTGTGTCGTGTACTGTAAGTGGAAGACCCACCATCTCACTATCATTCGGAGGAAGCAGCGATCCACAGGGAGGACTTATGATGTGGCCAACAAGGAGAACGAAATGGCCTGTGTGCAGAGCATGTAGCATCGTCTACATGGACCCATGGGAGTTTCCACCCACTGCCCATCATACTAACAAGACTGACGAGGCTGGTTCAAAAGACAATGACTACTTCACAGAGGTGTGAAATATCAGTAGTCTGTTTGCCTGAAGGGTTGATTGTCTCATCATCGTGATATGCTTGGTGTCACAAATATTTGAATGTATTCCACCTCCGGTCTTCTGTTTTCCACAATACAAAGCTGCTCTTTGGAAGAAATCTGAGACTAAATCTAGCCTTGACCCTGTGACGAAGAAATGTTGGAGAACTGCTTACATATTTTTTAAGGTACAGTAGAACTTGTCAAGATTGAAATATCAGAGGTTTTATTGGTCCAAAGTTTTGATTCTATAATAGCATAGCTCTTTTGTCCTACAGTATCAGACACTTGTAAGTAATAACAAAAAGGTACATTTCTAATGTTTTTTTCCTGGTAAAAAACAATGATTACAATTTACGTTTAATGCCATTTATGTATTATTTATCTAATCTTTCCTAGATAGTCTTGATGATGAGTCAGAGTCATCCAGTGTTTCCATTGGCTGTTGTGTTGACCTTTTCCCTCTAGTGAAAAAGGTTCTCACTAGTCCATATGAAGAGTGAGTACCACTGTTAATGACACACTATCCATTACAAATTCTTGATAATCCAACCAAACTGATCCCATGTTGTCTTGCAGCTACCTGGTAGTTGGATAACGATGGGTACAATCAGTGTTGAAACATTGGTGGCCAGAGCTCTCAACAAGTCGAGGTACTAACGCTCAATCTATGGATGGGTAGGTTTTAACAGAAAATATATGGCAATCTATCGTAAATTTGGTAATTTATACTTGAATAACTTTTTAAAAATGTATTCATATACAGAATTAATGTATTATGTCTGTGTCCATATTCTCCATGAGTTTAGTAGATAGACCATACATAGTTCAAGAGAAAATAGCCTAATTAATGAACAAAAAGCATCTAATCAACAATGACATTTTTCAATCAACTCTGCAACTCTTCCATCATTTACTTTTTTCCAAACTGCCTCCAGTTTGATGCCAAAACAGTTCCTAGCAACTCCCTTTGCAACACTATTTAAAATACATGATCATTTGAACATAAGTACAAATAGTGTTTGTGATGTTCGTTCCTGTTTTTCAGGCTATAGACTCTTACCTGTTTCAGTTGCCATGCTTGCAATGGTGGCCCATGTCAAGCTCAAGTCCTGATGACTTTGTTTCCTAATTCCCATTGTGAAACAACGCACAAGAACCAAATGGACTTGTGACTCAATGAACTGCACTACTTGAAGTTTTATGCTTGGAAAAACATAACTTGGTTCATTTGAGGGCTGCTAAAGAGTGTCTATCTGACTCAGAGAGACACTCCAGACAATGATTGTGCCTAATTCTTTTTTAATGGCACAGTGCATTCAAACAGGATTTCCCTGTGTTTTATATACTGTATATTTCACATGCTATGAGGTTGGAATAATAATGTGAAATTGTGGAAATGATAATAATGCCCTTTTAGTGTAAGAGCTGTTTGAAAAGACTGACATTTCTGACTGTTTTAGTGGGATGGGGTTTTGGTCTTACATGGTACTATCACCATGCGGTAAATGAGTTTATAGACCAATGAGAAAGAGGGTTCCAAACATCTCTGCCAATGACAGCTAATTTCCACTCCAACCACTCCCAGAAAGTCCCAGCAAAGTTCTTGATGAAAGTAATTGCTCTTTGCTAAGAAGCTATTTTTGTTTCTTTTTGACCATTTGAATTGAAAACAATCACAGTAAAAGTACTTAGTTGTTACCCATAAGTGATTTGATATTGAGCTAAAAATGGCTGCATTGGATCTTTAAAGCATTTTCATTGAATTCGAATTTGATATGACCACAATGCTATCATGATTTCATCTCAACGGCACAACATTGATCCAAAGGATGAAAGCGCATAGAACTGTCTGGTTACAGTAGTGAACCATTTGAAGTTGTATTTAGCTCATTAAAATGGTACTTAAACTTGTTTTATTGTAAACTAATAAATTACTTAGATATAAAAATGTCAGCCATAAAATGTTACCCTGTGTGGCTCAGTTGTTAGAACATGGCACTTGCAACGCCAGGGTTGTGGGTTTGATTCCCATGTGGGACCAGTACAGAAAAAAGTATGAAAATGTATTTAAAAAATCTAATCAAATTGTAATAGTCACATGCGCCCAAATACAACAACCTTACAGTAAAAAATAACAATATATACAGGGGGGTACCAGTACAGAGTCAATGTGTGGGGGCACCGGTTAGTTGAGGTAGTATGTACATGTAGGTAGAGTTATTAAAGTGACTATGCATAGATGACAACAGAGGGGGGGGGGGTAGCCATTTGACTAGATGTTCAGGAGTCTTATGGCTTGGGGGTAGAAGCTGTTTAGAAGCCTCTTGGACCTAGACTTGGCGCTCCGGTTAATAGCAACCGCCACTGCTGAAGGTTTCATTTTTGTTTAGTCAGGCTATTGAAATATTCCAAGCCCTAGTTAGAGCCCATAACAAGGACCCAGAGTATAAATAATGCCTGGAGTTTTTCTTGGTCAGGTCACATGGTTAGAAAATATTCCTGGCCCTATTCATAAGGTACATCTACAGTATGTGTTGTGTTAGTGCACAGGTCCTCCAGACATAGTTTAAATGCTCTGTTTGAATCATCATGAAGATAAGTTGTTTAGGCCTTATCATGTATGGCGCTTTGTTTATGACTATCTTTGTATATTAAAACAAATAGCTGTAAAATACCTCTTTGCAAAATAGGGACATGGTGATACAGTATTTGTGAGGATGGGGGAACACATTTAGGGGATGCCAGTTTTAAAAGTTGTCTTGTTTGTTGTTCTACTTGATCAGCTAAAACAAACTGACATTGCAACACCAAGACAAAGGTTACAATCGCTTCTTCCCAGCAGTGGAGGAAGTGTTCAGAAGGTGAGATATTAGGCAACCATCCCACTTGACACAGATACGTTGAAGGTTGCTTTAACCCATGGTGTTTCCTATTGTGACGTGAAGCTGAGGCTGAAGTCCAGTCGTGACTGGCCTGTAGAGGCTGTGTGGAAGGGACTGCACCTCAGTGGACTGGTTGGCAGCCTGGGTGGCCTTGTTTGTTCTCTCTCCCCCCCCCCCCCCTCCCATATAGTGCTATCAAAGTACAATGTGTGTATAACGGTTTATGGTCACAGAGCACAGCACACAAACACACACACAGTGGAACAGTAACAGCGAAGGTAAGTGTTCATTCTTTACAACATTTCAGTAAGGTTCTTAAAGTACCTGTTCTATACATTGTATTAAAAAATGACAGATTTTTGTCCAAGTATGAAATTGTCAAATACATGTATCTCTTGAATGGGCATAACACAATTGTTAGAGAAATTGCATTACCACTCTGTATGTATGGTCAATTGAATCCACATGTCTGTTTACCCTGAAAGAACTTCCCGTTAGAAGATGCAGAGTTTTGGGACATGGGCAGTGGCAGTAGCAGCAACACTGGTGATCAGTCTGATGGGAGTACACACTAAACACCTGGTAGCTGAGAACACCCATCTCCTGACCTCTGAAGAGCACAAGATGGTCCTCAACCAGGGAATGAAAGGTAGGGATGACAATACTGTACTACTATTAATGGGATGTCATTACCAACATAATGTAGAAATGGATTCTACAGTAGGACTTATGGCTGTTTCTGTAGTTGTCGTGTCGTTTCAGTGGGATTTAAATTGTATTAATAGCCCTATGTGTGGTGCTTGAAGTATCATATCTTTACTGAAAGACAAACCCGTTTGTTTTGAGTCTCTGTAATTCTGGAGGTAGTTCAAATGCAAAAGCCTAGACCGAATTACTTACTGACCCTTCTATACTTCATACTGGACAACTGTGTTCCTATAAACTTCTTTCACATTTCTTACCTGCTGCTGAGAACATTAGTGTATTGTAGTGACACACTTTTGTCAGACTTAACAGCAGAGATGCTACGTTAGAGCATCAAGTTTTGACTACGCTTGTCATGGACACGGTGAAATCCCATGGATTATGAAACTGCCAACAGTCATGAAGATTAGCCCATTGATGATAAGACAGGGAGTGGCAGGTTAATCATTGTGGTCCGTCATCATACAATACCTTGAATAGGTGTACACAATGATTAGAAAAATACATCCAGATTATCTGCTTGGATTTACTCAGCTTGATCGTCAACTCTTTGTGCAATTTGCGTATTGTGGGTGTTAATTCAGTTTGTTGCTATTTCACCCTTCAGAGTACCCCAGGGATTGCTATGAGATGTTGATGGGTTCAGGGGGTCAGGCCAGAGATGGCGTGTACTTGATTCAGCCAGCTGACTACCCCATCCTGGCCTACTGTGCCATGCAAGATGGTGGTTGGACCGTAGTGCAGCACATCACGGTTAACAGCAGCGTGGACTTCGACCGCACCTGGGTCGAATACAAGCAGGGTTTCGGGGTGCTGAATGGTGACCACTGGCTGGGGAACGAACACCTCCACCATCTCACCCGAGGGCCAGGACGCTACAAGCTGGGGGTCAAGCTGGTGGACAAAGATGCCGTCGCCAAGATTGGCGAGTATGACCCTTTCATGGTGGAGGACGAGCGGTCTGGGTTCAGGCTGCGTCTTGGTCTGTTCCAGGGCTCTGCCTTAGACGCTCTCACCCAGGACACAGAGAACTACCTGCATGACAACCAGAGGTTTACCACCAAGGACCGAGACAATGACAACTACTTCCAAAACTGTGCTAAACTGGAGTTCCAGGGTGTGGCGGGAGGGGGCTGGTGGTACGACGCCTGTGCTGGGGCCAACCTCAACCGCAGGAACGTGATCTACTGGCAGAAGGACTGCAACAAAGAGCACTTGTGTAAATACGCCTGGATGATGGTAAAGCCCTCAGACACAGTAAAGGTGGTCCACACTGGGGACTGTAAGAAGGATGAACTGTGAGTCTGTTGTCTGGAGATTAGGTTGATCCATGCCATCTGTGGTTATTCTAATGCAGTGGTTCTCAAAACATTGTTTACGTAATAGAGACAATAGTTCAACACATTTAATTCAGAAATACATAGAGACATATGATCACAAAATGCTGTAAACAAAACAGTTCAGTATCAACTGATTTGTCACGCATTTTTTTAAGTAATAAAAAAAAAGCTATAGTCATTTTGGGGACTTCATACACTTAAATCTCCCCCTCTACCTTTCTCCCAGAACTGTATGTCTAAATGATCACAGACCACATTTTGTGGTCATTATATCATAGCTTATTACACATGTAAAACCACTTTTGCTGTATTTATTTACTCACCTAATATCACCGAATGAATGTGTTGGTTGTTGGCACAAAAAAACAATATATACTGGATCAAAATAAGATTCAATCCGGTAAGTTTACAGTAGGTTTTCTGATGACACATTTGATTAAATAACTAGATTTTAACGTTTTTTGATGGTTCTGGTCAATTGAAATTCTGTGAATGTAATGTCTAGCAATGGGGACATGAGAATTATACAGCACAGAATGACCAAAACAAAAGCCTGTCTCCTGAGTACAGACAGACGTTAAACACATTCTAATGAATACATGACACAGAACAGTGCATGAATCAAAGCCTACAAAGCCCACTCAGTATGGATGTAAATGTTGAGGGCTGTCACTGTACTGAGTGACTTACAGTGACCCTGGACAGATTAAATCACTCCCTGATATGATCCCATGCTTAGGCCTGAACTGAACCCACTATGATTGATTAAAGGCTAATCCTTATCTGACAAGTAATTTGTCAGGTGTATACTTTATGCGGAAGTGTCCCATAAACTATTGCATGAAATCACGTGTTTTACACAGTTTATGTGCAGATTAAAGCTGCTGAGTTGAGAGTAAGACTAATCGTTAAATAGAATTTGATATTGCAAACTCAGCATTTACTTTAATCAAATCTCTTCCCCTCTGTTTCTGTGGTGTCTGGATTCATTTGGATTGAGGGATGAATACATTTGTACTGTATATGTGTTTGTGCTTGTGTATTGGTGGAAAGATTGGCTGTTGAATGTTTGATTATTAGTATCTGACAAAAGTCAATGGTACATGTGAACAAGGCTTTGATGATCAGAGTGTACAATCATTTGTTATCCAGCTCACTCTGAAATCAAGTCAAGAGCTGTGATAGCCCTTAAAATAAACACAATGTAGTCTAACATAATGCCTAGAAAACATTCAGAACATGTTTTTCTATGAAATATCTCAAACTTTTTTGTGCATGTTGGGTTATTTTTAATATTTACATGTTCAATTATGTATTGGTGTACAGTATCAGCATTTGGGGCAAGATTATCAAACACTTCTGAATTCCTTGTGAGCAGTGATCAAGGTATTGATTAAAGAACAATACCATTGACAAACTAGAGTCTTGTCTCTAACCTTTGCACTTTTGACACACCCTACATGTAGACATAACTCAAATACTGACAGAAATATTTCCACATCTATCGAGTCATATAGTCTTCATACTCGTTCCTCTGAAGGAAGGTGTGAATGGCTCATGTTAGCTTGCTGCTCACTACAGGGTTTTGCCCGTACCAGTAAAGTTTCTCTTCCACTCTCTTCTTCTTCCACTGACAGAGCAGCAGCATGCGGAAGGTCTTCTGGAAGGTCTTGTTGCAGAGCGCGTAGCACATTGGGTTGACTGTACTGTTGACATAGCACAGCCAGTAGCCCAGGTGCCAGAGAGACACAGGGATACAGTCAGAGCAGAAGGTGGAGATGAGCACCATGATGTTGTATGGTGTCCACGTCAGGATAAAGGCCAGCAAGATAGCACTGAGAGTCTGGGCAGCCTTCCTCTCCTTAATCAGCACCATCCTCTTCCTCTTGGTCAGCTGGATCTTCAGAGTGGTGTCTATTGGCTTGGAGGAGGAGGTGGAGGGTGGGGCACTCATAGAGTCAGCTGAAGAGAAAGATGATGGGGCCATGTTAGTGTCCCCATTCTTGCTTTGCTGGGCACCGCTGCTAGTGTCTTTGGGAACTGGTTTAAACTTGTAGGACACACACTTCTTGCTCTTCTGGGAGTTGGTCTTTGGTGGCGTGTGGAAGAAGTTGTTCTCCTCATAACTGCTGAGCTGTTCTTTATCACAGCCCGCTGCACCCGTGCTCTGCCTACACTCCTGGTTCCGGCAGGTGGGCTGAAAGGCCCCCGGGGACACGGGCCGCTCCTCGTCCTCCGAGGAGGCATAGCTGTTGAAGGTGGTCAGCTGGTCACTCTTGGACCACTCGTCGTTGGTGGCTGCTGCTGATTTGGCTGCATTGCTCCTGTTGGAGGAGGACCAGGAGGCCTGGGTTCTGTCGCGGGAGGCAGAGCTGAGCTGCTTGCAGTTGAAGCAGGATCTAATGATGGTTTTCTGGGGCTTGGTGACACCAGTGTCTGTGGAACTGTTGATGCCCTGGAGCTCAGCGAGGTCCTTGGTGCGACGTTCCGTCTCCTTGTAGATCCGACAGTACAGGATGGTCATGATTGACACTGGGATGTAAAACGCAGCAATGGCTGTCCCAAATGTTATCACTGGCTCCGAGAAGAACTGGATCTGACACTGCCTTTCAGGGACTGTCCTTTTCCCCACAAAATACTGCCAACACAGTATGGGAGGGGCCCACAGGATGAGGGACACCAGCCAGGCCATGCCTATCATGACCCCAGCTCGTTTGGGGGTGCGCTTGGCTCTGTAGGTCAGGGGTCTGGTGATGGAGAAGTACCGGTCAAAACTGATTACCAGCAGGTTCATCACTGACGCATTACTGGCCACGTAGTCCAAAGCCAACCAGAGGTCACAAGCCACACTCCCCAGTGCCCAGTATCCCATCAGTATGTAGGAGGTGTAGAGGTTCATAGAGAACACACCTATAATGAGGTCAGCTACAGCCAAACTCAGCAGATAGTAGTTGTTGACTGTCTTCAGCTGGCTGTTTACCTTAAACGACAGCATCACCAGGACGTTCCCCACTATCGTAATCAGGCTCACGATGGCCGACACAGTTGCTATGGTTATGACCTCCCATAGACTGTGTGTGACAGGGTGGATGTCTGATGCATTGCCATTTATGGACAAGTTCTGTATTCCCCCACCTTCCATGTTGTTTCTCTAACGTTGTCCTTATTGTGGTATGAGTGGTATGGCTATGAGAGAGTAATCTGTTGGGTATGCCATCTTGAGTAGGCTATCCTAGAAAGAAGAACAAATAAAGTGAGTTAATAAAATAACAAATGCAGTTGTACATGTACAGTATATAAAATAAAGGGTAGTGCCATAAATAGTCACTAGATGGCAGTAATAATCAACAATCATCCCCATGTGAGTCTAGTAGTAAGTAGGGCAGCAATGCTCACACTGGCCAAATATGGGGTCCATTCACCTTGCAAAACATCTTGTCTAGACAGTTTAAGACCTCAATGTAAATAGTGTGAAAACAGCACCTAAAAAGTATGCATGTTTGTGCTGTGTGATATTAAAGTGCATGATTCTATTTTTGCTGCAAAAAAAGTTCAGGTAGAGCTGTGTCACACATGAATATCTGTATGAACATTTTAGGGCCATTAGGTCATATAAGCACTCAGGTCTCTTTTGCTATAGTTCTTGTGTGTTCATCTAGTATGTAAAGATATGTGTGTCTGTATTGAGGTCTCTCACAGACAGTTTGTTACACTACAGAGGTACATTAGCAGACAAAGAGGCTTAGCAGATTGACACATGGGTCATTGTAGGCAGTCTAGCCAAATGACACTTTTTAAATCCAGGTCATTAAAATAACTAATAATAGTCTGTTGCTCATCAATATCAGCAAGCATGTTTCTTGTCTGTATTAAATGGATATAGATGTCACAGTATTATCTCAGTGGCTCTCTGTAACCAGGGTGACGATGAAGTGATTGCTTCTGATTCTGAATGACGAACACTGATATCAGTGGAGCTAAATAAAATGTGCTTAAGCGTTGTACTGATGGAACAATCAACAAACAGACAAAAGATGACCATGACATTTCTGTCCCAGAGGTTGTTTGAATTGTCTGGCGAGGCGGTGGTTTTATCAGGGTTTTTCTCTGCCTCCTGGCTGAGTTTACCCAGCTGAAGAAGAGTAGCATCCCAGTTCTTGGGACACGTAGTGCGCCATATGTACTGACCGGGATTGATAAAACACAATTAAACCTGGGCCTTTGCAGTTTCTCCACACACCTTAATGAGATGAATCCACCTCAGATCACCATGGCGGTGCTAAATCCCAAGGTCTTGGTCTCTATTTTTCTATCTGTTTTCCTGGCTTCAGCCTCTCCACTCCGCTTCTGAATGGGCTGACTGGGATGTTTTATTTCAATGTCAAGACTGTTATGGTTTGTGATTAAGTAGATTGTAGATTAGCAACAAAATACAGGCTACCAGGCTACCAGAATTGTCCTTTACACTTAACACTTTTTCTCCAAAGTGACCTACAGATTCTGAAGTGTCATATGTCAAATGGCCTCCATGGTAATTGAACATGCAACCCTGGATTCGATTCTAACCAATTGGGTTAAAACAGAGGCTTACATCTAGCCCTGGAGACAGGAACTTCAAGTGCTCATTTCAGCGTTGCCCATTTCTTCCCGGCAGGTTATTCAGTGTAATGATCATGAACTCAGGCATTATGTCAATGGAACAGCACCCTTAGAGACTGTGGAATGAAATAATGATTGGAGTGATTGCTATCATTTATTCTTCCTGTGTTTCTCTGTCACATCTGACAGCAATCGTTTCTCCTTTCATTTCATTTTGTTCTTGACAATACTGTAGGGAGGAAAAGAAAACCACATCTCTAATAATATTGAGATGAAGAAATGGTGCTGTTAAGAGAGATGTGAGCAACATTTAGTGAGTCATATTTGATCTAAACTGAGTATACCAAAAATTAGGAACACCTTCCAGTAGAGTGTGAAAAACACACCAACGTTGCAGTTCTTGACACAAACCGGTGTGCCTGGCACCTACTACCATAGTCCGTTCAAAGGCACTTCAATCTTTTGTCTCGCCCATTCACCCTCTGAATGGCACAGATACACAATCCATGTCTCAATTGTGTCCAGGCTTAAAAATCATTGTTTAACCTGTCTCCTCCCCTTTGTCTACACTGTTTGAAGAAGGATCATAGCTTTCACCTGGATTCACCTGGTCAGTCTATGTAATGGAAAGAGCAGGTGTTCTTAGTGTTTGTATACTCAGTGTATAAGGTTGACTGTGTCTACTACCATGAAAATACATCTAATGGGAGATCAGGGTGGTAGCGTTTTTAGCATAGACAACCTGTGCCTATGTATGAAACCTGTGTCTATGTGTTACCATGAGCCTAAGTATGCAATGTCCCAGGTCATCTCATTGCTAACCCAATGTTTCTGGAGAACCTCCAACATGGGTAATGTCCATTTTGTTGAGAGGGGATGAAGGTGGCATCACAGATGCCGAGTTTAGGGCCTTGTTAAATGGATATCCACTGTACACCTTGTCCATGATACTTAGGATCAATGGGATCACTCAGTAATGGAAGAATTCCCATTATCATCTATAAAGTCGACACTTGCTTAGTCGTTCCCTTCCTCAAAACATCTGCATCATCAGTCTACTGAGAGATCTTTGTGTCATACACCAGATGCTCTTCAAATACATTTTGAGTCCTGCCGTAAGTTGTAACAATGGAAACATTGACAGTTCATTACATAAGACGCAGTATGGTGTGCGATATCTTGCTTAACTTGCTGTCTCAATTTTAGCTTTGCTGTCTCAGTATAACTATTATGATAGACTATCACATCCTCCATTTCTGATCCTGGATACCTGAATAACTCATATGTTATCCTCTCAGCCTTGGAAGATGAATCTATACTTTGTCAGTTCATCTACCAGTAGTATTTTGACCCTATCGGGACCTATGCTTCGGAGTAACTTCTCCACTCATTGGTATTCTGTTTCCACACTGTGGCAGCCTGAGGTCCACACAAATGACATTCCACTCACCACAGGGAGGCTCAGCGAGCCCTTGGATCGCCCTTCAGCTTATTACTGTGACATTTTATATCACTCACATAATCAACATCACAACACTGGAGAGCCCAGGTATCACTTGACAGCTGATTTTCTTCTTCTGTGCTGTCCCTTTAGATGATGAACTAATCTGTCTCCCTCTCTCTATTTCTCCTTCAATCTATCACTCTCTCGCTCCCTCTCTTTATTTCTCCTTCAATCTATCAGTCTCTCTCTCTCCCTCTCTTTATTTCTCCTTCAATATATCAGTCTCTCTCTTTCCCTCTCTTTATTTCTCCTTCAGTCTATCAGTCTCTCTCTCCCTCTCTTTATTTCTCCTTCAATCTGTCAGTCTCCATCTCTCCCTCTCTTTATTTCTCCTTCAATCTTTCACTCTCTCTCTCCCTCGCTTTATTTCTCCTTCAATCTGTCAGTCTCTCTCTCTCCCTCTCTTTATTTCTCCTTCAATCTATCACTCTCTCTCCCTCTCTTTATTTCTCCTTCAATCTATCAGTCTCTCTCTTTCCCTCTCTTTATTTCTCCTTCAATCTATCAGTCTCTCTCTTTCCCTCTTTATTTCTCCTTCAATCTATCAGTCTCTCTCTTTCCCTCTCTTTATTTCTCCTTCAATCTATCAGTATCTCTCTCTTTTTATTTATCCTTCAATCTATTACTCTCTCTCTCTCTCTCTTTATTTCTCCTTCAATCTATCAGTCTCTCTCCCTCTCTTTATTTCTCCTTCAATCTATCAGTATCTCTCTCCCTCTCTTTATTTCTCCTTCAATCTATCAGTCTCTCTCTCCCTCTCTTTATTTCTCCTTCAATCTATCAGTCTCTCTCTCCCTCTCTTTATTTCTCCTTCAATCTATCAGTCTCTCTCTCTCTCTTTATTTCTCCTTCAATCTATCAGTCTTTCTCTCCCTCTCTTTATTTCTCCTTCAATCTATCACTCTCTCTCCCTCTCTTTATTTCTCCTTCAATCTATCTGTCTCTCTCTCCCTCTCTTTATTTCTCCTTCAATCTGTCAGTCTCTCCATCTCTCCCTCTTTATTTCTCCTTCAATCTTTCACTCTCTCTCTCCCTCTCTTTATTTCTCCTTCAATCTGTCTGTCTCTCTCTCTCCCTCTCTTTATTTCTCCTTCAATATATCAGTTTCTCTCTCTCTCTCTCTCTCCCTCTCTTTATTTCTCCTTCAATCTATCAGTCTCTCTCTCTCTCTCTCTCTCTCTTTATTTCTCCTTCAATCTATCAGTCTCTCTCTCTCTCTCTCCCTCTCTTTATTTCTCCTTCAATCTATCAGTCTCTCCCTCTCTTTATTTCTCCTTCAATCTATCAGTCTCTCTCTTTCCCTCTCTTTATTTCTCCTTCAATCTATCAGTCTCTCTCTCTCTTTTTATTTATCCTTCAATCTATTATTCTCTCTCTCTCCCTCTCTTTATTTCTCCTTCAATCTATCAGTCTCTCTCTCTCCTTTATTTCTCCTTCAATCTATCAGTCTCTCTCTCTCCCTCTCTATTTCTCCTTCAATCTATCAGTCTTTCTCTTTCCCTCTCTTTATTTCTCCTTCAATGTATCAGTCTCTCCCTCTCCCTCTCTTTATTTCTCCTTCAATCTATCAGTCTCTCCCTCGCTTTATTTCTCCTTCAATCTATCAGTCTCTCTCTCTCTCCCTCTCTTTATTTCTCCTTCAATCTATCAGTCTCTCCCTCTCTTTATTTCTCCTTCAATCTATCAGTCTCTCTCTCCCTCTCTTTATTTCTCCTTCAATCTGTCAGTCTCTCTCTTTCCCTCTCTTTATTTCTCCTTCAATCTATCAGTCTCTCTCTCTCTTTTTATTTCTCCTTCAATCTATTATTGTCTCTCTCTCTCTCTTTATTTCTCCTTCAATCTATCAGTCTCTCTCTCACTCTCTTTATTTCTCCTTCAATCTATCAGTCTCTCTCTCTCTCCCGCTCTTTATTTCTCCTTCAAT
Source organism: Oncorhynchus mykiss (assembly GCF_057628025.1). NCBI lineage: Eukaryota > Metazoa > Chordata > Actinopteri > Salmoniformes > Salmonidae > Oncorhynchus > Oncorhynchus mykiss. The sequence continues at coordinate 53,211,203 of NC_143040.1, forward strand.
CTATCAGTATCTCTCTCCCTCTCTTTATTTCTCCTTCAATCTATCACTCTCTCTCTCCCTCTCTTTATTTCTCCTTCAATCTATCAGTATCTCTCTCTCCCTCTCTTTATTTCTCCTTCAATCTATCACTCTCTCTCTCCCTCTCTTTATTTCTCCTTCAATCTATCAGTCTCTCTCTCTCCCTCTTTATTTCTCCTTCAATCTATCAGTCTCTCTCTCTCTCCCTCTCTTTATTTCTCCTTCAATCTATCACTCTCTCTCTCTCTCTCTCTCTCTCTCTCTCTTTATTTCTCCTTCAATCTATCAGTCTCTCTCTCCCTCTCTTTATTTATCCTTCAATCTATCAGTCTCTCTCTCTCCTTCTTTATTTCTCATTCAATCTATCAGTCTCTCTCTCTCCCTCTCTTTATTTCTCCTTCAATCTATCAGTCTCTCTCTTTCCCTCTCTTTATTTCTCCTTCAATGTATCAGTCTCTCCCTCTCCCTCTCTTTATTTCTCCTTCAATCTGTCAGTCTCTCTCGCTCCCTCTCTTTATTTCTCCTTCAATCTGTCAGTCTCTCTCTCTCCCTCTCTGTATTTCTCCTTCAATCTATCAGTCTCTCTCCTTCCAACCCTCTCATTCGCCATTTACTGCTTGCTCTGGAAGAAACACACTTTTATTTGATCATAAGGCAAAATTGCAGAAATGATCAAGTTCAAAGTAGCCTAACTGGCCTCACTCAAAAATGGTGCTTCTGGTTGGCACCTGTCTCCATTTCCCACGCCTGACGAAAGGGAATATGTGTGCTTGAGGTGTAAGCCCTTGTCTAGTAGACTGAGGGTCTCCAGAAAAAGCTTGTTCTCCTCTAAGAGCTGGAGACATAGGCCAGGCCACTCTCTCAGTCAGCGAGTTCCATGCCAGGAAGTGGATTAATTAATTATGACTACTATGCATGGACACTTGAGTGACAAGGCGTTCTCGACTTCAGTCTCTGACTCATCAATGACTGTCTCTCATGCTTAAATATACACACATGCACTCAGGCAAAAATGCATGCACATACTATATTCAGGTACACACAAGCACACGGCACATGAGACTCAACGTAGTAGGGCCAAAGAAAAACATTGTTCCATTCCACAAATATTATGTAAGCAATTGAGGAGGAAGAGCAGCTTGAGAGGGGTTGAACAAGGCAAGCACACAACTTCCATTTCCCCCTAGTCTCTCGTGGACAGACTACGCAAACATAAATGGTACTGTAGATCTGTCATAATACAACAGGATGCGTGAAATAATGAGGACCATTACTTCCAGTGCTTTGGACAAATCAGGATTTCGCAGGTGTTAGCATCTTTAGAATTTCGGAACGGGAGGTGACATTTGGAGGTGACAAAATGGCGCAAAACATGAGTCATTATGGTCAGATTAACACCAGCAGTTCAAAGCTTGGGGACAGTTCACAATGTTCCAGCAAACACTAAGAATACTATGAATACTGATGATACATATGCGCATTGTTTTTATTTATTTTGTTCTAAGCCTTCCCCAAACCATAGCCTTAACCTTAAAGGGGAATTTAAAATATTTCAATTTCATATTTAATCGTCTCCAGCGCCACCCTAACATCAACATACAGTATGTGAAAATTGCACTTTTCTATGTTTTTTAGCAAAAAAAAACAAAAAGAGGGAGATGTGTTTCCATTGACATCATCGCCTTGCATCATGTGATTTTACCAATTATGAATAGGCCGTGTCTACTAATTGTCTACTAATTGCCTACTAATTGGTTTAGGGTATTATTGGAAACACTTCTTCTATATTTCTTACTGCAAAATATAGAAACGAGCCATTTTAACATATGTTGGGGTGATGAATATGAAGTTTTAAATAAGCAATGAAATGTCTAAACTGTTGACATGAGTCAAAGGGCCAGATTCAAACCCATGCCGTGTCAGCGTGCATGGCGTCCGGCCCGCCACAGGAGTCGCTAGTGCCCGATTGGACAAGAACATCCCTACCGGCCAAACCCTCCCCTAACCCGGATGACGCTGGGCCAATTGTGCGCCACCCCATGGGTCTCCCAGGTCACGGACGGCTGCGACAGAGCCTGGACTTGAACCAGGATCTCTAGCGGCGCAGCTAGCACTGTGATGCAGTGCCTTAGACCGCTGCACAACTCGGGAGGCCTGACTACATATATTTCAACTGTATACAGTATTTGGGTCTTTTTTATGGATTTGGCTGCCTTCTTTATCTTTGCATTAGTGTGTATGAGTTTTAGCTGAACTACAATCACAAGAAAACCTGAAAGTGAGATGGATTCTAAGGGCTAGATTCAATCCGAAGCGTAAATTGAAATGAAATGTTAATTTTAGATTGAGCCGACTTAAACAGTAATTACCATGAATGCAGTCGTCGCCAGTGCAAGAACATTGCCTTAAATTTCAATCATGCTGTAGTGCGGATCTTCTCTTTTTATTTGAGGTATTTTCCTATCTGCACCTCATTACATTGGTCAGGTGTGTATCAATGAACGGTATCTATGGCAGCGCTCAGAGTAGATCTCATGCTCATTACCCAAGTCCATTGGCAGTCAGCCATCAGCCTTCCACTGCCATGGCTTCTCTGTCCACTAGTCTCCACACGCACCGGCACTGACCACTCCTCAGAGTCACGTTTAACGTTTCCTTGCACAGCAGCTCTGCTCATGTTTGTGCTAAAAGTGAATGGGGATGAGTGTGTGTTTGTGTGTGTGAGAGAGAGAGAGAGAGACAGAGGGAGAGACAGGGGGAGAGAGAGTGCACGTGTATGTTGTTCTGTGTGCGTGCTCTGGAGAGCGGTAGTATTAACCTCATGCTTAAGATAAATCAGTCCTCTAAAGCCATCTACACACTGTGATGGTACATACAACTGGAGCTGCTTGACATGGATTTCATCAATCTTTTCACATTTGTTTCATACCAATCATTTAAAGCTATTATGCATTATCTATCTCCTAATGTACCATTGAATTACCTTCAGTGGGTGCTAATTTTCTCCTTCAGCACACTAAGTGTCGTTTTACAACTGTGATGACAAACTTTGTAATGGCATTTCCATTCAGACGAGAGATGCTAAGTATTATTATTACATTCATTTTATGATCAGTTTGAAGGATATGACAATAGCTGTCTGCTGATGATACTCATGACCATACTGACTGTCTGCTGATGATACTCATGACCATACTGACTGTCTGCTGAAGATACTCATGACCATACTGACTGTCTGCTGAAGATACTCATGACCATACTGACTGTCTGCTGAAGATACTCATGACCATACTGACTGTCTGCTGAAGATACTCATGACCATACTGACTGTCTGCTGATGATACTCATGACCATACTGACTGTCTGCTGAAGATACTCATGACCATACTGACTGTCTGCTGATGATACTCATGACCATACTGACTGTCTGCTGAAGATACTTATGACCATACTGACTGTCTGCTGATGATACTCATGACCATACTGACTGTCTGCTGATGATACTCATGACCATACTGACTGTCTGCTGAAGATACTCATGACCATACTGACTGTCTGCTGATGATACTCATGACCATACTGACTGTCTGCTGATGATACTCATGACCATACTGACTGTCTGCTGATGATACGCATGACCATACTGACTGTCTGCTGATGATACTCATGACCATACTGACTGTCTGCTGATGATACTCATGCCCATAACTATCTGCCTCTGAGGATCCATATTTTCTATCACCACTGGAACATTGTGTTACTGCTACGTCTCTACTTTGCATTCTTATTGTTGTCTGACTGTTGGGCTTATTTGATGGAACCTGGCTATTATAAATTATCCTCAATGTGTCATGACTCTCTCACACACAACACTACCTCTTCCAAGGCCTGCATGGAAAGGACTTTGCATCTACCGACCTTATTGTTGATGTATGAAACATGGGTAGGTATGCCCAAACACGCTTCAGTCCAGCTTAAACGAAAAAGGGGCAATCAGGTGCTCGGCTGAGGGACTTGAAAATCCCAAAAGACATTCCTTACCCCAGGATACTTCAACTGGTGACTATCATCCATTACCCCAGGATACTTCAACTGGTGACTATCATCCATTACCCCAGGATACTTCAACTGGTGACTATCATCCATTACCCCAGGATACTTCAACTGGTGACTATCCTCCATTACCCCAGGATACTTCAACTGGTGACTATCATCCATTACCCCAGGATACTTCTACTGGTGACTATCATCCATTCCCCGGGGATACTTCAACTGGTGACTATCATCCATTACCCCAGGATATTTCTACTGGTGACTATCATCCATTACCCCAGGATACTTCAACTGGTGACTATCATCCATTACCCCAGGATACTTCAACTGGTGACTATCATCCATTACCCCAGGATACTTCAACTGGTGACTATCATCCATTACCCCAGGATACTTCTACTGGTGACTATCATCCATTCCTCGGGGATACTTCAACTGGTGACTATCATCCATTACCCCAGGATATTTCTACTGGTGACTATCATCCATTACCCCAGGATACTTCAACTGGTGACTATCATCCATTACCCCAGGATACTTCTACTGGTGACTATCATCCATTACCCCAGGATACTTCTACTGGTGACTATCATCCATTCCCCGGGGATACTTCAACTGGTGACTATCATCCATTACCCCAGGATACTTCTACTGGTGACTATCATCCATTACCCCAGGATACTTCTACTGGTGACTATCATCCATTACCCCAGGATACTTCAACTGGTGACTATCATCCATTACCCCAGGATACTTCAACTGGTGACTATCATCCATTACCCCAGGATACTTCTACTGGTGACTATCATCCATTACCCCAGGATACTTCAACTGGTGATAGATTTATTGACGGGACAAACAAACAATAGGTTTATGTTTCGGCTTGAATTACCTTCATCAGAGACTTCAATGGGAAAAGGTTGGGAGGCACCTATATACCCTTACAGGGGAGTGTCCCGCTCTTCATGTCACTCAAACTTGTCAATACTGTCAGTAGTAGTAGCAACTATACCGGTCATTCAAACAAGAGTATGATCATCATTCAAGTTTCCTACACATACTTTCCACTTGAATAACAAAATACATAGAAATAAACAAAGAAGAACGTATTTACAAAAAAGATAGCTGTTCATTCAGACCATTTGGCTCGACGCAATCTAAGCAGTCGATCCAAAGTTCCTCTCTGTAACAATTTCCTCACAAAATTATTGTACCCTTATTCCCCAGAATTTCAAGGCAGAGGCAGAGTCATGATTGGCAATCACATATTCCATATTATTGTACTACAATTTATAAAGAATTTTATCTTGTATTCTTTATGAGTGTGGGTGGTAGAATACTTTTGTGTCACTTGAGTTGGAACAATGTGTGCAATGATCGCAGCAGTAGAAGTCATTAGGGGGACTTGTGGGAGACCGGTAGAGGGAGCAGGTGCAGGATTCTGGAGCATGCGCTTCTTCTTCTTCATTGCTGGAGTTTAAAACTTCTTATGGCTGCAGGGGCAGTATTGAGTAGCTTGGATGAAAGGTGCCCAGAGGTTTCCAGAGGTGCCAAAGAATAAACGGCCTGCTCCGCAGTCCCAGTTGCTAATATATGCATATTATTAGTCATATTGGATCGAAAACACTCAGAAATTTCTAAAATTGTTTGAATGATGTCTGTGAGTATAACAGAACTCATATGGCAGGCAAAAACCTGAGAAGAAATCCAAACAGGAAGTGGGAAATCTGAGGTTGGTCGATTTTCAACCCAGCCCCTATTGAATACACAGTGGGATATTGGTTATGTTGCACTTCCTAAGGCTTCCACTAGATGTCAACCGTCTTTAGAAACTTGAATGAGGCTTCTACTGTGATATGGGGCCGGATAAGACCTCTTTGAGGCAGTGGTCTGGCAGAGAGCCAGGTCCTGGTCATGCGCATTTCACATGATGGTGACCTGAGTTCCATGGCTTTTCTACAGACAATGGAATTCTCCGGTTGGAAAGTTATTGAAGATTTATGATAAAAACGTCCTAAAGATTAATTCTATACTTAGTTTGAAATGTTTCTACGACCTGTAATATAACTTTTTTAAGTTTTCGTCCGACGTTCGGCTGGACCTGCACAAGCATTTGGATTTGTGTACTAAACGCCCTAACAAAAGTAGCTACTTGGACATAAATAATGGACATTATCTAACAAATCAAACATTTATTGTGGAACTAGGATTCCTGGGAGTGCATTCTGATGAAGATCATCAAAGTTAAGAGAATATTTATAATGTTATTTCTGATTTCTGTTGACTCCAACATGGCGGATTATTGCATGGTTTGCTTTTTCCGTAAAGTTTTTTGAAATCTGACACAGCGGTTGCATTAAGGAGGGGTATATCTATATTTCCATGTCTAACAATTGTATTTTCATCAACATTTATAATGAGTATTTCTGTAAAATGATGTGCCTCTGCAATATCACCGGATGTTTTTGGAACTAGTGAACGTAACGCGCCAGTGTATACTGAGATTTTTTTAAATATAAATATGAACTTTATCAAACAAAACAAACAGGTATTGTGTAACATGAAGTGCTATGAGTGTCATCTGATGAAGATCATCAAAGGTTAGTGATTAATTTTATCTCTATTTGTGCTTTTTGTGACTCCTCTTTGGCTGGAAAATGGCTGTGTTTTTCTGTGAGTTGGTGGTGACCTAACATAATCGTTTGTGGTGCTTTCACTGTAAAGCCTATTTGAAATTGGGCACTGTGGTGGGATTAACAACAACCTTTAAAACGGTATAAAATACATGTATGTTTGAGGAATTTTAATTATGAGATTTCTGTTGTTTTGAATTTGGCGCCCTGCACTTTCCTGGCTGTTGTCATATCGACCCCGTTAACGGGATTACAGCCATAAGAAGTTGATTGGCATCCAATATGTTGCATTACCAACCCCAACTGAACTATAGTATAAATTCATTACACTGTGATAAAACATGGGAAAAGGGTCAAAATGAAATACAAATATATTAAAAACTACCCTGCCAACTAACTACACACATTAAAAACCCACCACCCTATTCCACTATTTAACCTTAATCTGATCCTACCCCAGACCAACGACCTGAGAGGACAGGACACCCCCACTCACACCCTGTAACTCTTCTGAAGTCAAATCTTAAGCACCCTAGTACTTCTCTGCAGCTGCCACCACAACATCTATTTTCTGTGACTTATGTTCCATCTCTGTGGTGCAGTTTTCAATCATTGCTATGAATGCTAAGAAGCCAAACTTACTGAAACATGTATCACTCATTGGCCTATCCCTCTTATCTGACACAGATCTACTATTCACTCTTGATCAACCCTCCTCTACCTTCTTCATTGCCTCACCATACGACATCTTCTGTTCTACTCTGACCACCTCAACCTGCCTCTCTCGAACCTGACACCTCCGAAACTCAACACTCCTCTGTCCCATGTCCTCCTGCACACTTCCCACATCTTGGAATCTCCCTCCTACACACTGCTGCGACATGCCCATAAACGTGACACCTATAACAGCACAACAGCTCTAACATCATAACTCATATATCCCAACATTACTTTGTCAGGTAAAGACTCCGAATCAAAACTCAAAAGAACAGATTGTGTCACCTCTGTTTCACCACACTCCCAACCGGATATGCATCGCACCAACGGGCGGGCGTCACAAACACCAGGAATCTTCAACTTAAATTGCTCCACCTCCACACTTAACGCTGCCCCGGAAATCCCTCCCCTAAGGTAAAAGTCTTTCCCCAAATTGCGTTGCACCGAGTGCCTGCTCCCTCTGATTACGGGTTACCTTCACCGACTCAACAGCACTCACCATCTTTTCCACCCAACCTTAAACCACCCATGGATCACCCTCTTCAAAAATCTCACTCGCACTGGACCAAACGTATCTTTATCACAACCATGTCCATCAATGCAAGGTTCGGGCTCCGAGCTCCTCACAACACCTTCTACCCCTTTCATATCACTTCCAGAACTCGAACTGGCATCCGGCTCACTCTGTTTGAACCTGACACCAATATTCCTTGACATACCCTCATACAACAAAAATCTACTCAAATCCTTTTCTGTGCCCCTCCTGACTACTAGAATATTGTCAATATAATATGTGCCACATGACAATATTAGAAAAGAATGGGTTAGATACAGCATTATTAATGATTTTTTTCTTCCCATAAAACCCATAAATAAAGGAGCATAATTTGACGCTCCCATCGCTGTTCACTGGCATTGGAGGTAAAAAGAGCCAGCATATTGAAAAAAAGTTCATAGATAATGCAATTTCAGTTCATGTCAAATCAAAACCAGAAGGGGGCAGCAGACCTTCAAGGGTGTGTATCTAAAGTGGGATAGGCCTTCTTTTTACATTCGGCATCACTCCATCAAGCGAAATATAGTATTCTTTCAAACAAATATATCTAAATATATTTCAGGATGCTATGTATCCCTGGAAATAATCCAAATTCATGTAAACATTACAATTTTGAAAACACGGTAACACTTTAGATAGTCTGTAGAGCATCTACAGATGGACTATTTACAGACTATCAGTAACATTTCAACTATCTACTAGTCCTAGCCCTAACCTTAACGTTAACCCATATCCTAAACCTAACCCTACCCCCAACCCTAACTTTAACCCTAACCCGTTATTCTAAACCTAACCCTAACCTTAACCTTAGTAAGCAGTTGGTTATCAACAGGTAGTTTATTGATAGTATGACCGTCTGTAAAGCATCTACAGATGGACTATCTGGACAATCAAAATAAAGTGTGACTGAAAACATAGCTTGTGCAAAAAAAGTTCTAAGCTAACATGTAGAAATGTTTTAAAATGGTCATACCAAGGATCATTTAGCTATTCGATTTAGAATTTTAAGACCTCCAAAGGTATCAACATTTTTTATAATTTTGGGGGGGGAATGAAACATTGAATTTGGCATTATTGCTATTAGCCAATAGAAATGCATTGAATTCACTACAGATTCACTACATGCAACAACAGATAGTTCCCCCAAAAAATCTAAAATAAGTTTGTTCTGAAGTTTCTGTCCTCTACATCTAAGAGATGTATGAAATATCAGGAAAATATATATATTGTTTTTACATGTACTGTATTCATCACCTTAATTTCCACAGAGGGGTCATATTAGTGTGTAGCCCAAACCGTTCAGACACTACAGACAGAAGTTGTCAGATGAGGCTGTACAGACTTCAGATGAGTCTTGTGGGACATCCTGGAGCAAAATGGAGAACACTATCATATTCGTGAGAGTCCCATCTCTCAATGGATTGGCCATAATAGTTTATAGGTCAAACCTTTGACGCTAGAGACGTTTTCATGAGAAGACCGATTTTCTGGATGTCTCATGGTCTGACAAACATAGCTCTAGCTCTGCCACCTTTCACTGCAAATGCGGAAAGGCGATATCGGTGGATGAGGTGGATTGAGACCATGAAAAAACACATATCTCTGGCTTAAACAGACAGTTTTTGATGGTGATGTTTTATTATGTTAATTAGATAACCTAGGGGCTGCAGAAATAGTAGGCCAAGGGTTAAGCATATTTTAAAACAGGCTTAACAAACACTTTGTATGTTTTTTTTACACCTTTAACGTAGGCCCGGCCTAGTCGTTACCTCATATCCCAGCCAAAATGCCTTGCATTGCAAATGGGAAGAAAGCACTTACCATTGGCTCAATTTACCCTCATATTTAAGCTTATAGAGACCCCAACTGATATATAGAACAATCTTAAAATGATCTTCTTTGGTTTAGATATAAGCATCATGACACCTCTAAAACAATACATTCATTTGACCTATGTTGCTTCGCACTGGGCACAGACGTCAGATCAATGTTTATTTTTGATTTACATTTGGTTGAGTTGTCAACTAATGTGAATTCAACATGAAATCAGCAAAACATTTCACCATGACATTGGATTTAGGTTAAAAGTTGGAAGAAAAAAAATACGAAATTCCACTACGTTGATGACTTTTAGCAAATCCAATCAGTTTTCCACGTTGATTCAATGTCATAGCATTGAATTTATTTGTTGAAATGTGGAAACATCATTGATTCAACCAGTTTTTCCATGTGTTTTCTTCCTTCACAGACTCAATGAAATGATGACCTCTTCCTAAATATTTGGTGAAATGATCCATTTTGTGTGTGGTTTCCTAGAAACATGGGTGGATGAACTTTCTCCTTTGGCTCAATTTAACCCACTCTCCCCTATAGCATCTCTAGTCAACTCTGGTTCTGGTGATATACAGTCTTGTAGAAAGCCTCGACTTCTCCCCAGACATGATTCCTAATTGCCTCATAATAACATTGAGGTTCTTTTTGTTCCCATATGTGAGGCTCCAAGGTCTTTACCACTACCACTGTCGCATTTTGTCATGTCTCCAAGCTTGGCAGATCCTTCCTGTTTTGTGGCAACCTATCCCTGAATATTTGATAGCCTTGTGCCTCAACACATTTCTTTAACGCTCCACCAAGTTTGAGGGCTCTGCAAGGACTCGTTAAAATCACGCTCCACTGCTTAATCCTTTTTTTGTCATTTTCATTCAGTCAAAGAGCAGAGCAGGGGGATCGAGGGCTGGAAGGGCCACATAGCCCCTTCAATGGGTCAAATAAAGATTTACTGGGTTTGAGTGGTGGAGGAGTGTAACCTTAGGATGAGAGACAGCCTACAGTCAGTTGTACAGTAGCTAGATTTCTTGGGACCATTCATTTGGAGACAATTCCACTGTGTACTAAATTCAAATGAAATGGTATCATTGTTCTGTTGAGTTACAAGATAACACGTTCTAGGGCTTTAGTGTTATTCTCTTCATTTGCTTTTTGTCTGCACATGCTCATTCTTCTGCACCTGTCCCCTGCCTCCGGGGGAAAACGAGAGATAAAGAGAAGAGACACATGGAAAGGAGAGATAGGGGGAGAGAGTTGGTTAATTAGAGGAGAATAAGAAAGCTACAAAGAGCCAGATGGATGTGAAAGGAAGCAAGACTGGAGGAGGGAGGAAGATGAAGAAAACATGATAATAAGGAAAGGGAGAATAAGATTTTGAGAAAATAAACAGAAGGATACATAGTGGGAGAGAGGTCAGGGATATATATATATATATATATATATATATGGGATGTACAGGGGATGGAGTGCACAGTCTGCTGTCAGAGGAGAATATAGTGATGGAGGAAGAGGAAGATTAAAAGTGATGAATGGGGAGGAAAATTAAGTAAATGTACAGAAATGTGATGTGAGAGCAAGGTATAGAGACATACCGTGCATGTGCACAAACGTGACCTGAGATAGAGGTATGACTTTTCCATGAGCTGCTACCTCCTCAGGAAAGCTGTCTGTATGTAATTCATCAGTGATTCACTGTAGAAACCTAAATGTGTGTGCTGCTATGTGATACAGTTACCCTACGTGACTGCCTGTTCCTTTTCCACTGTAACTCCTTCTCTCTGTTTGAGCACCACCTAACTGTTCCTTTCATGAAGGTAAAAGGATGCATTAAATATACACGCTAAGACCTCTCAGACGTGCTCGCAGCAGTTTCCGCTCGCCTTTATAGAGGTCAAACTTCTGTGCATATAAAACCCCCAGAAGAATCACTTGTGTTCCTCTAGTTAAAGCAGAGCAAGCCACAGACACATACTCACAGTTGACTTTCACTATTCAAGCCCCGTTGCCTTCAGTGTGACAGCAGGATCTTCTTGATGTGTGAAGATAGATTCTCCCAGTTAATATTTAATCCTTTTGTTTTGCTCTGAACTCTCAAGGTTAATCTCAGGGCTGAAAAGTGTAATCACAACCCTGGGAAAGAGGATGAGGATGAGGTCACAGCGGATGAGAAATCTAACTGACAGTATCCCAACATGCTACAGAAGTCCAGATATATAGATCCCAGAGTAATATTGTATGTCGGGAAGTAGAAGGCTGTAGTTGTCACCGCTCAGACGTTGACTACAGAGGAGAGGACATCTCTTTCGGAGAGAAAAAATGGAGAGAAATCAGTCAACGTAGCAGTCCAATGAAGAAGATTATCCACAAGTTGCATGGCATCCTTACTTTGTTATTTGTGAATTAACCAATGCTCTAGAGGAGTAGAGGAAGGTTTCTGATGAGGAGAGAAAGAGAGAAAGAGGAGGGGTGAACTTTCCCCTGAACTGCTGTAGACTGGCTGGTGACGCTCACTCCCTTTCAGTGAAGTTGGATCTCAGTCAGTGTCTGTGGCAGAAAGGAAAAGAGATGATGCTTGATCCCTGCTAATACTACTGTCCTCCCTGACAGACACAGATGTAGCTGACGCTAGCTGGGAGGAGAAATTCCCATAGGGCTGATTGGTTCATCATGTTTCGGGACAGTGAGCATGCAGCCCAGCCACGGAGCCAAGAAGAGAGGGAGGAGAGAGGGGTGGATCTGAGGGGAGGTTTGGAAGGTGAGAGCAGAAGGGAGCGGAGGGGTGTGACTGGGCAGGAGGGGAGGTGGAGAGGGGGGGTGATGGTTTATCTGCATTTCTGTGAGTACGCACAGCTCTAACGAGCAGAGCAGAACCGTCTCATACAGAGTGAGCCCGTTAATTAGCCTTAGGGCACAGCTATTGTCTCCTCCCCAAAGAGCAACAGGGAGACACAGCCCAGGTTATCAGCCATGATTGGTATTGATTGTATTGAAACAGCTTTGGGTGAGCAGCGCCTATCACTGACTCCAACTGTAGCTTTCTGTGCCGCTCCATAAATCCCACTGCTTTTCCCCTTTTTACAAGCAGCGTTGACCTGGACTGGCCAGATAAGGATGTTGCTGAGGCTACAGCGTTTCTCCATGGGACCTTTGTCTGTGTCTTTGTGCGCCCACATGGCTGGGTTTTTAACTAGATGGGATACAGCTTATCTCAGAAATAAAATAGAAAGCATGAATCTGTATCCCATCTAGCCATGACCCGGCTGCCGTGTGGAGAAGCATTTGTTGGCATTATTAGTAGGGAAAGGCTAGGGCTGTGGCTGTGGCAGGGCTTTATCAGAATAAACCCCTTATGTCTTATAATCCTGACGATAGGTGCTGATCTGTCCCATGTGGCCCCATTAAATCACCAGGGGAATGACACAAAGAGATATTGACAGGCACATTCAGAGATGGAAACAAAGATATCAGTACATCACATAGAAACATAATAATCATCATTATAACAACGGTTTCTTCAGAAGGTCAGTGCTGTATAAAGGCTTTCAAATAGAGCACTATTCTTTCTTTGTATGTTTTACTAGTTCCATCTGGAATAACATTGTATAGTTCCCTGGTCAGAAAATGCTTACTCTGGAATTGTACCTATTCTACATATATTGGTCAGCCAAGACGACGGTCGTTACACACAACTCCGTGGATGGAGATGTGCTCTAACTGGCTTTCAGCTCCCTGAGGGCAGAATGAGCTTACCACTGGCCCAGAGAGATAGATGACAGTCCGGGAACCCCCCACATCACTCCAAAAACATAATGAATTATGGGATGTCTCTGTCTGAGATGGGAATGAGGCCATGGAACAGTTATATAGGAATGACATGCTGGGTGTTTTTCATTAAACCCTATCACCACATCTGTCCCCCAAATCTCCCTCAATAATGCCTCTGTCAGGCGCCAGTTCAAGAGAGAGGCACACCTGGACTGGGCTTATCTGAGATGTACCGCTGACTTGTTCTTGGTTTATGGCTTGATCGTCATGAGTCTACCCTCACCCTTCACACACAAGCATATTTTCAGCCTTTTTTAAAATTATTAATGCTGAATGGTTTGTATTTTCCACAAAAATCTATTCAAATCTACATGACCTACATTATTAATGACTTTGCCAATAATACATTGGATAACACATCAATAAATCAGTGATTTCAATGGCCAAAACATGTGCTGGAGGAAGTCAAATAGAACATCTGACCTTTTACTGTGAGTAGAGCAGTAAAACATCTGTTTCATGGCACCAGATAAATTATGCCAAAACCCCAGTGTTTTTCCTTAGACCTAGTGGGGATGAGTTGTAGTATAATCTCTCGTCGACAGATCTACGTCAACATAACTGGTAGCCTACCGTAGAATCTGTCAGGAAGGAATGGGATGTGTGGGCTAATGAGCAGCAGTATTTCCGGTGTTTGGGTTTTTCATCACTGGTTATTTGGACACATCACTGGCATAGAGAGGGTGGAGCTCCTCATTCTAGCATCTCTTAATAATCCCTTCTCTTAAGATGTATGGACCCAGAAGTTAATCGAGCCGCTGACCAATTACTCAACACTTCAGTTCTGGATTAATTAGTTGTAGTATGATCATGACTGGCCCATGTTCTCTGTATCTCTGTGCTCTCTCACATCACATCTGATGACATACCTAAATTCTCTTTATCTCTGTGCTCTCTCCCATTGCCTCTGATGACAGACCAAAATTCTCTTTATCTCTGTGCTATCTCTCATCACCTCTGATGATGACGGCTGATGTGTCAAAAGCTCCTGCTGCCTTTCAGACCCCCAGGGCAGAGCTGTTTCTCCACAGGTCACCATCTGATCTGCCTGGCAGTGAGCAAAGAACGGAAATACAGCCAGAGATGGATCACATCTGTCCACAGTCCACAGGGAATTGCTTATCTCCTGACCCAATGTTGCACCCAAATGCTGACAAAAGATCAGGCTCTGTATTGTTGTTTTTTTGTGGCGCTGTAACAAAACACATTTGTCTGCCTCAGAGCGTTCATCCCTTATCTCTATCTAGGGATTAGATTCAGGTTGCTGAAACACAGATAATATACCTATTTAGGAAAAATATGCTTAAGAAATTATTGAATGGGACATTCCACAACCATATTAATGGTAGCAGGTAGTCAAAAAAGATGATCTCCCCACATCCAATGAAAAAGGGAGAGATATTTTTGATGAAATGATCAAAGATGCACTTGTTTATCCAGGATGACATCGATTTCTATAGTGACATCTCCTATTCATGGGTGCCTGGGGCAGTATACATCAGGACTTTGAAGAGAGATGAGCATCTCTCTGTTTGTCTCTGTCTTCCTACCTCCTCTCTGTGTATCTCTCTGTGTCTCTCTGTGCCACTCAGCAACAGCTCCTCGACTGACATATTGATTAATCAATAACTCTCCTTGTTTCTGTGGATTTACAAATTCCCCTCAGAGCAGCTAGCTTTTATCTTTTAACTTTCTAAGAGACTGGGCTAGTTGTAAACAACCTACCAAACCTTCAGCGCTCTTTTTATTTGCTATTACTGAATTCAATATTTATTTAATGTACTGATGTAATCATTTTATAGCATTTTATTATAATATTTTTATTGAACGGCTGAAAAGCAGCTAAAGATTTATATCTCTTCTTTGACCATTTGAACAAGGCTGATTAAGAAAGCATCCTATAGTTTCATTCATATTTAAATCATCTAAACTAGAATTGAAAACCAAAATAACAACATATGACTCATTAAACCATTGGAATTGTTCATGAATGACTACTGGCTGCACGCAAACCTTGTCAACCAGGTTTCACCGTGACACGTGAGTCCTCCTCCTTCCGATGAAACTTTGAAGAATCCTTGATAGTAGAGATTAGCTTAGCGGTGACTCTGATTGAGCTGTTATTGTGAGGTTGTGGTTTGCACTCCTTTAAGTACACCTGATACCATTCTTCCCCACCAGGCCATACGTCAGTGACCTTGTCTGGACCAGACCCAGGTTGACGTGTGTGGAGTCAGAGATACAGTTGAAGTCAGAAGTTTACATACACTTTAGCCAAATACATTTAAACTCAGTTTTTCACAATTTCTGACATTTAATCCGAGTAAAAATTCTCTGTCTTAGGTCAGTTAGGATCACCACTTTATTTTAAGAATGTGAAATGTCAGAATAATAGTAGAGAGAATGATTTATTTCAGCTTTTATTTCTTTCATCACATTCCCAGTGGGTCAGAAGTTTACATACACTCAATTAGTATTTGGTAGCATTGCCTTTAAATTGTTTAACTTGAGTCAAATGTTTTGGGTAGCCTTCCACAAGCTTCCACAATAAGTTGGGTGAATTTGGGCCCATTCCCCCTGACAGAGCTGGTGTAGCTGAGTCAGGTTTGTAGGCCTCATTGCTCGTACACAGTTTTTCAGTTCTGCCCACACATTTTCTATAGGATTGAGGTCAGGGCTTTGTGATGGCCACTTCAATACCTTGACTTTGTTGTCCTTAAGCCATTTTGCCACAACTTTGGAAGTATGCTTGGGGTCATTGTCCAATTGGAAGACCCATTTGCAACCAAGCTTTAACTTCCTGACTGATGTCTTGAGATGTTGCTTCAATATATCCACATAATTTTCCTGCCTCTATGCCATCTATTTTGTGAAGTGCACCAGTCCCTCCTGCAGCAAAGCACCTCCACAACATGATGCTGCAACCCCCGTGCTTCACTCCTGGGATGGTGTTCTTCGGCTTGCAAGCCTCCCCCTTTTTCCTCCAAACATATTGATGGTCATTATGGCCAAACAGTTCTATTTTTATTTCATCAGACCAGAGGACATTTCTCCAAAAACTATGATCTTTGTCCCCATGTGCAGTTGCAAACCGTAGTCTGGGTTTTTTATTGCGGTTTTGGAACAGTGGCTTCTTCCTTGCTGAGCGGCCTTTCAGGTTATGTCAATATAGGAATCCTTTTACTGTGGATATAGATACTTTTGTACCCGTTTCCTCCAGCATCTTCACAAGGTCCTTTGCTGTTGTTCTGGGATTGATTTGCACTTTTCACACCAAAGTATGTTAATCTCTAGGAGACAGAACAAAACTCCTTCCTGAGCGATATGATGGCTGCGTGGTCCCATGGTGTTAATACTTGCGTACTATTGTGTGTACAGGTGAACGTGGTACCTTCAGGTGTTTGGAAATTGCTCCCAAGGATGAACCAGACATGTGGAGGTCTACTCTTTTTTGGGGCGGAGGTCTTGGCAGATTTCTTTAGATTTTCCCATGATGTCAAGCAAAGAGGCACTGAGTTTGAAGGTAAGCCTTAAAATACATCCACAGGTACACCTCCAATTGACTCAAATTATGTCAATTAGCCTATCAGAAGCTTCTAAAGCCATGACATAATATTCTGGAATTGTCCAAGTCAACTTAGTGTATGTAAACTTCTGACCCACTGGAATTGTGATACAGTGAATTATAAGTGAAATAATCTGTCTGTAAACAATTGTTGGAAGAATTACTTGTGTCATGCACAAAGTTGATGTCCTAACCGACTTGCCAAAACTATAGTTTGTTAACAAGAAATTTGTGGAGTGGTTGAAAACAAGTTTTAATGACGCCAACCTAAGTGTATGTAAACTTCCGACTTCAACTGTAAGTACTACATGACTGGGAGAGCCACTTACTGGGCCTCGTGCTTCAATCAGCCAATCAGGTAAGATTCTAAGAGGATATATGTGGTTCTTACAGTTCCTGACTGATACCTTCTATCTAGCAGCATATGGGGCGGCAGGGTAGCCTAGTGGTTAGAGTGTTGGACTAGTTGCATGTTCAAATCCCTGTGCTGACAAGGTACACATCTGTCGTTCTGCCCCTGAACAGGCAGTTAAACCCACTGTTCCTAGGCCGTCATTGAAAATAAGAATTTGTTCTTAACTGACTTGCCTAGTTAAATAAAGGTAAAAAAAAATAATATGCAGTGGTACAAGTTTAATTGTAAAAATCATTTTTATAGGTTTTTAATGATGAACAGGAAGACAAAATACTTACCCTTAAATGGCCCTCCATCAAATATGCTTGGTTTGGTCATAAATGAGAGTTTGGGAAATGGGTTGCCACAACGACAAGCGTAGCTAATATCTTGTAATGATCATTATAATGGGTACCAATTCAGCCTCTTTGACACCAGGATTGTAATTTCAGACAGTGAGCGCTGGTGAGTCAGGGAATGCAGACATCTCCATGCAGGTGTGTTGGGGTTAGAGTTCTTACTGCAGCAGACACTGAGGTATGACTGGACAAACAATATGTATCTATCTGGCCACCCACTGTCTGAGTGATTTATTATCTGCAGCCACTGTGTCAAGGCTCTGGGGGGCCAATGACATGGAGAGAGCCTTATCAGCCAACCCAAAAATAAAAAATCTAACCCATTCTCTGTGACGCTATAACAACCACCTCAGTCTGAACCTAGATAGAGAGAGAGCGATGAGTAGAGAAAGAGAGATATGTAGAGAGAGAGATGTAGAGAAAGATGGCGAGAGAGAGATGGAGAGAGAAATATGAATGGATATATGAATAGAGAGAGACAGAGAGAAGAGTGAGAATACTGCAAATAATTGATCATGGCTGCTCATGCTTTGCCCTCCCGGTATGGCACTTTCCTGCCAATGTGTAGTGCTGGTGTGCCAGGACTGTCTGTGTCTGTGTCTGGGTAATTGGTCTTATACAGGGACCACCCGCTACACTCCATCTGTTTCTCTGAGGTGGGATTAATAGATAGTCCTCAGGAGATGGTGCCAAGCTCTGCTCCTACTGAGAGGTAAAAACAAACAGCAATACAAACAATTCCTAACAGAAGTAACCAAAAGGCTATATATTGCTGTTTTTAAGAACACACTAAACATTTGAAAGGAATTGAACACTATGCTGAGATGTGATGTTAAGTGTAACAGTATAACTTTAGACCGTCCCCTCGCCCATACCCGGGCGCGAACCATGGACCCTCTGCACACATCAACAACAGTCACCCTCGAAGCATCGTTCCACAAAAGCCGCAGCCCTTGCAGAGCAAGGGGAACTACTACTTCAAGGTCTCAGAGCAAGTGACGTCACCGATTGAAACGCTATTTTGCGCGTACCGCTAACTAAGCTAGCAGTTTCACATCCATTACATAAGTATTTTTGTGTTTTGTTCTGTTCAGCCACGCATTCTGATTGGCTAAACGGTGGATTCCAGACATGCATTATCCAGATTCCACTATTCTTCTTACTATGAGCTGTATCAGCTGTTTAGCCTATTAGTCTACTATCAGCTTGTGGGCTTTTACTAAACATGCTATGCCCTGCCAGGAGATCCTGAGGACATCCTAATCTGCTGTACTGTATCTGCATGCTATGTTTGACCGCATCAGAACCTCTACTCACATGCCAAATGTCAGGTAACTTTCACAGAATCACGCTAAGGAGAATTATTATTTAACTCAGACCCAGGGTATAAGCCACTAGCCTCTGTCTTTACTGAAGTCGCTTACTTGAGCTGATGTTTTTCTCCTCCGGTGCAGGCAAATCATTCTGGGGAAATGGAATACTGTTTTCAGTCACTCTTGATGAGAATAAATATCACTATGATAAATTCCACATTAAAGTCTAATATGACCCTGCTAAAAGACTGTAAATATAGAATACGTCAAAGATGCAAATATGCTCTTTGGTAACATCTACTCCCTTATTGGTCATCTTTATCAACATTATGTTTCTGTATTTCATGGAAACTCTCAAATCAAATCAAATGTTATCCGTCACGTGCCGAATACAACATGTGCCGAATACAACATGTGCCGAATACAACCTTACAGTGAAATGCTTACTTACAAGCCCTTAACCAACAATGCAGTTTTAAGAAAATACCCCCCAAAAAGTAAGAGACAAGAATAACAAATAGTTAAAGAGCAGCAGTAAATAACAATAGCGGGGCTATATACTGTACAGGGGTACTGGTACAGAGTCAATGTGCAGGGGGCACATTGTCGAGATAATTGAGGTAATTATGTACATGTAGGTAGAGTTATTAAAGTGGCTATGCATGTCTTGTGTCACTGGGCAGCTCTCGGCTGTGCTTCCCTTTGTAGTCTGTAATAGTTTGCAAGCCCTGCCACATTCGACGAGCGTCGGAGCCAGTGTAGTTCGATTTGATCTTAGTCCTGAATTGACGCTTTGCCTGTTTGATGGTTCGTCGGAGGGCATAGCGAGATTTCTTATAACCTTCCGGGTCAGAGTCCCCGCACCTTGAAAGCGGCAGCTCTACCCTTTTCTCTCAGTGCTATTGTTGCCTGTAATCCATGGTTTCTGGTTGGGGTATGTACGTACATTCACTGTGGGGATGTACTTATTATGTACTTATTGATAAAGCCAGTGACTGATGTGGTGTACTCCTCAATGCCATCGGAAGAATCCCGGAACATGTTCCAGTCTGTGATAGCAAAAGAGTCCTGTAGCTTAGCATCTGACCACTTCTTTATTGACCGAGTCACTGGTGATTCCTGCTTTAGTTTTTGCTTGTAAGCAGGAATCAGGAGGATAGAGTTCTGGACACATTAGTGTTCATGACCCCACCAAACCTGCTGAGTTAAAAGTCCATCTCTGACTACCATGGTTCTTCCCAGATATACACCTATGATGTGAAGGGTATTTTCCACTTGCACAGTCACAAGGCTGTTGTCACATTTCTTTCTGCATGACCAGCTGTGGGGACAGATTTAGCTGTCTATCACCCATGTTGTCTCTCGCTTGGTGAGCATATCCATATCCATATCCACTGTCTGCAGCTGATTCTCTGTTTCACAAATAACTATCATCCCCTTTTGTGTTAACTTTGCAAAAAAATATATACCTATACTGATTTGTCAGTAAGAAATATCTTTGTAGGAAACACCCTGGTGAGCCTGACTAGTCAGTAAAGCTTGTATTGCCTGGATATCAGTGTGCTCTTCTGATTTAGTGCCTCATCCCAAGAGACTGTGATCCAGTGCCTTCAGAAAGTATTTTTACCCCTTGACATATTCCACATGTTGTTGTGTTACAGCCTTAAATAAAAATGGATTACCTGTAAATGTTTAAAAAAACAACATGTTTTTAGAAATCTTTGCAAATGTATTTAAAATGAATTACAGAAATATCTCATTGACATAAGTATTCACACCCCTGAGTCAATACATGTTAGAATCCCCTTTGGCAGCAATTATGGCTGTGAGTCTTTCTGGGTAAGTCTCTAATAGCTTTGCACACCTGGATTGTACAATATTTGCATATTATTCTTAAAAATGTTTTTAAAGCTCTGTCAAATTGGTTGTTGATCATTGCTAGACAGCCATTTTCAAGTCTTGCCATTGATTTTCAAAACGATTTAAGTCAAACTTGTAACTAGGACACTCAGGAACATTCAATGTCATCTTGGTAAGCAACACAAATATATATTTGGCCTTGTGTTTTAGGTTATTGTCTTGCTGAAATATTAATGTGTCTCTCAGTGTCTGTAGGAAAGCAGACTGAACCAGGTTTTCCTGTAGGATTTTTCCTGTGCTTACATGTAGCTCTATTCATTTCTTTGTGTCCTAAAAACTCTCTAGTCCTTGCCAATGACAAGCATACCCATAACATGATGCAGCCACCACCATTCTTGAAAGTATGAAGAGTGGTACTCAGTGATGCTTTGTGTTGGATTTTCCCCAAACATAACGCTTGCATTCAGGAAATGAAGTTAATTTCTCTGCCACATTTTTTGCAATTTCATTTAGTTCCTTTTTGCAAACAGGATGCATGTTTTGGAGTATTTTTGTTTTGTACAAGATACAAGAATGAAAGTTGTCAAAAATATAAATAGTAAAGTACAGATACCCAAAACAACTACTTAAGTAGTACTTTCAAGAATTTGTACTACCATCTACCAATAGGTTCCCTTCTTTGCGAGGCATTGGAAAACCTCCCTGGTATTTGTGGTTGAATCTGTGTTCGAAATTCCCTGCTTGACTGAATTACAGATAAATGTATGTGTGGGGTAGTCATTCAAAATTAAACACTATTATTGCACACAGAGTGAGTCCATGAAACGTGTTATGTGTCTTGTTAAGCAGATTAATTTATTTAGGATTGCCATAACAAAGGGGTTGAATATTTATTGACTCAAGACATTTCAGCTTTTCATTGTTTATTAATGTGTAAAACAATTCTAAAAACACAATTTTACTTTGACATTATGCGGTATAGTGTTTAGGCCAGTGACACATTTTAAATTCAGGCTCTAACACAACAAAATGTGGGAAAAGTGAAGGGGTGCGAATACTTTCTGAAGGCACTGTATGTGCTTGTCCAAATCCCTCAGCCCAGTAAACATTTTTCTCATTTTTCTCTCAAGCTCTCTGCTTCTCTCTAGTAGTCCAGGCTGACTGTTCAACCTGTCATCCTGTCTATCCGCCTTTCTTTTACAGTCTGTGATGGTCAAGATCACATGGAGAAAATCTTAAATAATTCAATGTCTAGTACTTAGAGAATATCTAACATCTCTACTATGCCTCTACCCTACTATTAGGTATTCTGAAGAACTGGTTTCCTGTTGTGTGGGTTAGAGTTGTTTTGCATTTGGAACTTAGGAGTAGTTCACAGACAGGTTGTGGAAAATCTAGTTAATAATAGTGTATTTATTTAATGGTTTAATATTGGATTTTAAATAGCCTGTATGCATAATGATCGTGTTCTTTTTACAACATGTTTTGTCATTCATAAAATATTTTCATAAAGTGGTCGCTATTTAATTAAACAAAATAATGAATTGCAAAATATTTCCTGGTGACATTTTGAATGCTCTCCAACAGACTACATTCAATTCTCGTACCAAAGCATCCTGACCCATTTGACTTTTTAATTCAGCGAGACCCAATCTCCGCATTATGCCCACAAACACTTTTCCTGACCCACATTTCCACATGAAGAATCACAGGAGAATCACATTGAGGCCTCCACACAAAGTGATTCATATTTCCAAGGAATGGGAGAACTACATGTTGTTTGCGTATTACTACACACGGTGTGCTCCGGCCATTGTGTGACTAGGCAATGGTTGTGATAGCTGCCTTTGAGAAAGAAACCTGCTTTTCTGTAGGAAGGTGAGACTTGTATGGCTGATCTTCACGGATGACTGGAGTTTCTCACTTAGTCTTTTTTCAACATCACTGCTCACGTATAAAGGAGTGAAGCTGGGGGTCAAAGGCTCTTTCTCCTGCACAGGGCGATGGGGAAAAGGTTATTGTGATGGCTCCAGTCAGGCAAACGTGTCAGGTTCAGGTGCTGGGCATTAGGAGTTACATAACAGACAGATGTCTCAGTCAACACTATCCTGTAGGAGTGGGGAGGTAGCAATACATTTCAAAAGTACTCCGTTCTATTAATTCCATTCCAGCCATTATAATGAGCCCCTCCTCCTATAGCTGCTCCCAGCAGCCTCCTCTGGAATGCACCCATAGAGATCAATGTCCACCTAAGCCTCCTTCAGACCAGCTCAAATCAATCTCTGGTACAATCGTTGATACATTCGGAGTGCTGCGGATTCTGCACACATTGACTCTGTTGTATTTCATTCAGCACTAACCAGAACATCATTTCTGACCAGGGTACACCACACGTCCATAAAGATGAAGAGTGAGGCTGCTGAAAGTGTACCATGAAGTAATAAAGTCCATTTCAAACGGAATTAATATAATCTAGCAGATTATATAGTAGATCTCTGGGAAACATCTTAGACTTGGATTTCCAAAGCAGCATTTAGGTGATTCTGATCTATTAAGATCAGTCTGTCAGAGAAAATCTCACTTTGAAGTGTTTGAATTCAAATGAAAGACTTTCTCTCCATGTTAGTAGCAGGTGAGTAGCAATGTGCTCTGCTCTACAGATGAGTACTAGCAAGCCAGATGGGGAGTACGTGAGGGATGAAATATGATTATGTATACAGCACCTGCTACTATCCCAGTACAGTATACACTTCCCTTGCTTTACTTTATTAAAGCTGGATTGATTGTTGGGTGAACCCCCATTTGGCAATTAGCCCCTTTTTGGTGTCTAACTGACGTGAATGAAATAGATTTAATAGAAGGGGGATTCCTCTATATTGAAAAATATTATCTTTAGATTTTAAAATATTCCTAAATAACAATTGATATTGGAATCAAAATAGTAATCATATTACAGTGCAAGCAGTAAAGCTTCATGTTGCCATTTATTTAGCTTTGTAGTACCTACAGATGAAACACTGAGTCTTAAAGGAGGCCTGGGTAAGGCCAAAATGGCACAAATGTTCCAACTTCAATTCATTATTTCTCAGTTATGCTTTAAAATACAAATATCAAATATTTCTCAACAATCCTTCCTACACTGGACTTTTCTGTGGATTACATTTTATGAAAATCCCCCAATATCTTGCTCTTTTTATGTTCTAGTTTAGTAAGGAATCCTCCAGAAGTATGATGACACACACAGACATGCACACACACAAACACACACGCGCGCACATACACACACACATACAGCAATTTACATGCACATAGTTTTAAAGACTGCAAACTCCAAGTGCCCTTTACCCCATAAACCTTCCTGCTATTAATAATGTATTTTCTCATCTCAGTATAACTCTAAGTGCTTCTTTACATGAGGGAGAAGACAGGAGCAGCCGTACCATTGGCAACATTAGTCATGATGCTCTGATATGGCTCTGCTGTAGCGCTGCGGGACACAAAGAAGGTGACCTGACCTCTGTGGCACACACTTGTCACTGAAGTCTGCAACACACAGGCCAAGCCATATGGAGGCCTGTCAGTCAACCTTGGGCCCCATTACAGGCAAACCACACCGGCCACATTGTGCTTGCCAGTGTTGAAAAATTAATTTACACATGCATATTTTTCAATATTTTCACTCACACCGCTTGCACGCGTGAATGAGCATCTGCGTTGCCAAGCGCTAAAATAGAACGTGGTTTTCTTTGAGATGCTCTGTGCACTGCAAGTCCCCTCCTTATTGGATACCAGGAAGATACAAACCCACGTGGATGCTTGAAAGACAAACAAGGAGAGATTCATCAAAGATAACGAATTCATATTTCATGTGTTTTAACATGCCGCCAAAATGAATATAGTTGGTTCACAGTTGGTTTTAATATTTTAACCTGCATAACACGATCGTGTCTGATCGCAAGCACTTGGCCGGTGTGGTCAGCATGTTAGCCACATTACACTGAACCAGGGGCCACTTGGCTATATCTGTAGGCCTATGCACGGTGCACACTGGACCACACTGCTTTTTATTGTTTGTAGTCTTTTGAATAAGACCTTGAAAGGAAGAAAAAGAGAGATATTCACATCCCATACCAGTCCTGGTCTAATAACATACTATGATAAAAGAATGAGAGGCCCACACAGAATGTTGCTTCGCCCCAGAATTTTTAAGCAATAAGGCCCGAGGTGGTGTGGTATATGGCTAATATACCACGGCTAAGGGCTGATTTTAGGCACTACGCAACCCCCCAGTATTTTATTCCATATAGCGCTGGGGAGGAGCAATATTCCGCTGTATGTTCCTCTCATTATGTTATCAAGATCGTGAGAGGAAGTATCATCAGTTCAGTATTGAAAACATAAAGTATAATTTCTTACCTTTGTGTGGAAGAAATGAAAGAGTTTGCAAGTAATCTAAAGACAATGATGTAGTATCTTGGTAAAGGTTAGGCATGAGTCATCATTAGGAGCAGAGAATAGCAGAGCCTTGTGTAGTGACTCACTCTCTATTGCTGTGCTTTTTTCTACCAGTCTGGGTCCTCACAGAGCTTTTAAAGCCTGAGCTCTGTGAGCGTTGAGCGTTGATGTGAAAGGCAGGCTCATCCTCAATGTGAGTCTGTCTGACCTCTCAGTTCTCATCACGGGCTGGGTCTCTAGAGCTTTGACCACTCGTTGGAGCAAGTCCACGTAGAATTACCCCTGTTCTGCCTGCCGATTCACCTAGTGGAGCCCCGGGGAATGACGTGTTGATGGCTGTGTTGACTTAAACCATCCTCAGTAAGATGGTTCCCTCAGCTCAAAGTGTTGGGCTAGGGGAGGTGTTAGACAAGGTACTATGCACTGTACATTCCACGAGCATTGCCTTTATTTTAACCCTGAGGCCTGGAATATTCTCTCAGAAAACCCCCAACACACATATTCTAAACTAAACACACAGCCCACACCACACCTCTCCCTCTCTCTTTCTCCCCTGTACCTCTCCCCACATGCAGTAGTCTGGCTCCTGACATTTGCAGTGGTCCCGCAGTGCTGGAGCAGAGCTGTCAGAGTCCATCTTGTCTGCAGCGGCTTCACTCACATATCATCAAACTCTGGAGCTCTACCCAACAATGGCAAGCTAAAGGACTGTAGGGGAGGGTATAAAGGATTCCACAATGTCTAAATTGAACAAACGAGGATGTCAAACTTTCCTACAATTGGTTTGAATCAAGGTGAAGTTAAGGTGAAGTCTGTGTGTCAATTGAAGTGTTGAATAAAAGCTACAGTATAGCTACTCCTGATGTCATTATTGATGTCAGACATGCACTACAACCCCTATGTCCCCAGTGTAATGTATGGCTGAAACATATGTCCCCAGAGTAATGTATGGCTGAAACATGCCCTATGTCCCCAGAGTAATGTATGGCTGAAACATGCCCTATGTCCCCAGAGTAATGTATGGCTGAAACATGCCCTATGTCCCCAGAGTAATAAATGTCTGAAACATACCTCTTAGGGCTTGTAGGAGTGCTGTAGAATGTGTGAGTGCTGTAGAATGTGTGAGTACTGTATCACTCTAATTCGGATGTGGCCTGCATTCATTTTTTATTTATTTTTACCCCTTTTTCTCCCCAATTTGTCAGGACCCGGGTCTCCGGTGTGAGAAACAGTCACTTAGCAAACTGAGCCACGAATAGTCAGCAGAACTCAGAAGATGAGGCAGACACAGCAGTACTTGAGACGCTGTTTTAATAAAGTAAAAGGAAAGTTCTTCAGGCAAAAATATAAATCCACAACATCAAAAGTAATTCCAAGAGAACAAAGGTAATCCTCCAAGTCAAAAAGGTAAATCCACAAGCAGAAAAAAAGCCTCAAAAGACAATCAAAAATAAATAAACAATACCAGAAACAGAGTACCACAAGAGAGAGCAACAAACTGGAGCAACAAATGTTCACAGCATCACTGGGGCTGGGTGCCAACATTCAAACACATAGCAAAGAACTGAAGAAAACTAAGAGTTTAAATACAATCAAGGGAAACGAGGCACAGGTGCAAATAATAACTGGAAACAAGGGAAAACAAAAGGGTCAAAAAGCATAATGGGGGCATCTAGTGACCAAAACCTGAACAACCCTGTCCAAATCCTGACACAATTGGTAGTAGTTACAGTCTTGTTTCATCGCTGCAACTCCTGTACGGACTCGGGAGAGGCGAAGGTTGAGAGCCATGCGTCCTCCGAAACACAACCTAAACAACCGAATCCGAAACCCAACCCAACTGCTTCTTGACACAATGCCCATCAAACCCAGAAGCCAGCCGCACCAATGTGTCGGAGGAAACACCGTACATCTGGTGACCTGGTCAGCGTGCACTGCAACCGGCCCGCCACAGGAGTCACTGAGTCACTAGTGCACGATGAGACAAGGATATCCCTGCAGGCCAAACCCTCCCTAACCCGGACGACGCTGAGGCAATTGCACGCCGCCCCATGGCCTCCTGGTCACGGCCGGTGCACGATGAGACAAGGATATCCCTGCAGGCCAAACCCTCCCTAACCCGGACGACGCTGAGGCAATTGCACGCCGCCCCATGGCCTCCCGGTCACGGCCGGCTGTGAAAGAGCCTGGACTCGAACCCAGAATCTCTGGTGGCAGAGCTAGCACTGCGATGCAGTGCCTTAGACCACTGCGCCACCCGGGAGGCTCCGTGGCGTGCATTCTTTCTGCTTTTTTTTCTCTCCTTCAAACAAACGTGTACTTTTTCTTTCTTATGAAAAAGATGAGAGGCTGCTAAATGATTTCCAGAGGTAAAGACTGAATTAGACTTCAGAGACTTAGACTTGTGTTTTATTTATTTCTTCAACCTCAGACCCGCCTGGCTACAGATCGTCAGGGGTCTTTTGTATGTGTGACTTTTACATTGTGGTCGAAGGAAATGTGTGGAGCCATGGCTCCATTGAGGCTTTTGAAGTCCGGTTCTTTGTGTGCACGTCTCAGTGCCCTAATGATCCAACCTGACTCATTATCCAGGCTCTGGACCTGACGCTGCCACGGCCACACGGTGGGCCCAGCTCTCCTCACTCCACACAACTCACTCCAGCTTAGTCCCACACTGAGAAACAGGTGGCCTGCAAGTCACCCTCTTTAATGGCTCCCAAGGGAAAGATAGACCTGTACCTAACTACACATACCTCATCCAATACCACAAGTATCCCATGTTAATGTAGGGCTTTGCCCCTTCGTGTAATCAGCAATGCTCTTATATAATGTGATTAAATCGTATTAAAGTAAAAGTTTAATTGATTATGATTGATTATGAACATATTCTTGTGCTCTCTTCAGGAGTCAGTGGCCCATACAGTTCCATGGTTTGTTTTTACCTGAGCTGTCAATAAGCTTGGCTTGATTTTGCTGAAACTATACGGTTGAAGTAAAGGTCTTTCCACTCATGCTCAGACGGTGACATAATATTCATTTCATTCAGTGACTCACCAGTCACAGAACATGACAGCGTGGAGCCACTCAAAATGTCATTATCATTGAAATGTTATATTTCTCCCCTTTTGAATTCAAAAGAGATTCATTACCTGCTCCGAGGGTTCCATTCAGCCATTTTAATGGACTTTTTGAACATTTGGGTGAACATATATGTAAATATCAGAGTTTTTGTTTGTTCTATTTTGCAGTAGTGTCTGAGCTGATGGCATTCATTATACCATCTATTATTTGTTTAACCTGCACTGAATCATGTTAAAACTCTACTCTCCTCAAATTGTGTGTGTTTGGTGTGTGTAACTGTGAGCATGTGTGTGTGTGTGTGTGTGTGTGTGTGTTTGTGTGTGTGTGTGCGAGTGTGTTTGTGGCTGTGTGCATGCATGTGTGTGTGTGTGTGTGTGTGTGTGTGTGTGTGTGTGTGTGTGTGTGTGTGTGTGTGTGTGTGTGTGTACACGTGACGATAGGAGGAATAGGGAGTGGGAGGGAGGGAGAGAGTTGAGGAAGAGAACAGTGCCAAGGCCATTATAGAAAAGAGGCACATTAATTGGCACAATGGGAAACAGTTGAAGGCCTCCCTTTAATTATTCTAGTTTCATTCCTGTTAAGGTCACATTGTACCTGATGTTCACCTCCATTACATTTGACTATGTGATCAAATACAGGAGCTGGATATCTACAAAACAAGGACATTCTGTACACATGAAAGCACCTGCGATGGGCTTTGTGAAGTGTGAATAATGATATGCTGGCTTTGTTACAGCTCCATCCCCATATCTTAGTAAATGCCCTTTAAAAGGCCATGCATTAATGAGCACGAAATGGCAGGATGTTGAGCAAATAAGCTCGTAAAAAAGCCATTAGATTTGTTTGCTGCTAAAATGTCAGAAACAGTTTAGATCTTCAAAAATACCTTCACTAATGAATATCTGACAGTGGAGGCAGTGAACAACTGGAACTAGCCTTCCACCTCTCTCTCCATTAGACTACAACAGTGGACCCCAGGAAGAGTAGCTGCTGCTTTTGCGACAGCTAATGGGGATCCTAATAAAATACCAAAAAATACCAAACAGACCTGCAACTTAAGAAAGAAGAAAATATGAGAAAGATATGGATCTAACTGTAGAACTGCGATACAGTTTATCATCAATAGTGCTATCAAAAAATACCAGACACATTTTTTATCAACTATATCAAACCAAATTCCCAATCTCTATACCTCAGAATACTTTTTATGTTCAACAGTAAATCCTGGGTGCAGACAAGGACCGGTTTGAACTTGCAGACACAACAGATAGAACAAACATTTCTGCTGTTTGCCCTTCCTTCCCGTGTTTTTTTCACTAGATTCCCTAATCCATGTGATGCATTGATGCCTGGGAGTGACATCCTCTAAGCTGTGACACCATATGTGGCGCGTGAAAGGTGACAGGGCATTTTTCACAGTCATTATGGGATGTGAAGTTATGAGGAGCCAGGAGTGTTGCCAAGTCAGGCAGCTGCCTGTCAGAGGGCTGTTTCTCTGAGCCTGGCATAGACTCATCCTAGGCACTGCCACTCAGGGCCCAGATGAGTTCAGGGACAGAGTGCATGTGCTTCTCTCCCCCTGCATGGTGCATGTTGGCGCAGGCTATGTTTGTTCTTAACCCTCAACCCGTTGTAACTTAGTTGTTTCTTCACACCATTTATCAAATGTACTGATGTCAAAATGCATTTACAAAATAAAATAAATTACACATTTTGTTTTAGCAGGAATAAGCTAAATTTGTCCTGAATTTTTTGATTGCATTCTCGACCTCAAGTTTCTAAACCAATTTCCAAGCTGTGGATTCCAACATGCCTGGACATGCATGTTGGCTGTGCCACTACAATTGGACTACCTCTCCTTGTTGTTGAAGTCATGTTTATTTGAACGTATTGGCTGCCTGTAGCATTGGGATGCATGCTGAATGTTAATTGAGTGGGATGTCTGTCAGAAGGAGTCCTCAGTGGCTCCCTGGCTGCAGGGCCTCTTCTCAGCACCACCAGAGCTGTCTCCTGGGCCGTATGATGGGGACGTTTATTTTAGGAGCCTGGTGCTCATTGAAGAGTCTGTCATGCATGCTCTACCTAGAGACGAGCAACAACGTTCCTGTGAACTCTAGGAAATTACCTCTGCCACACACACACACACACACACACACACACAGACACACTGTACACCCACACAAACACACTCACAGCCGATTAAATTAACGGTTAAATGCAGAAGACACATTTCAGTTGAATGCATTCAGTTGTACAACTGACTAGGTATCCCCTGTTCCCTTCTCTAACTCTGTGCTTACTCACATACGTATTTGTGCACAACATGTTGCGTTTCGCCTCAAACAAGGCTTGCCATATTGCTCTGGTTCCAGTGACAGGCATACTAAGTAGGATGGTGCTTTGCACATGAATGGCTCCCCGGCTATCTGGCTTATCTCTATCTCTGTGTGTAATTACTGTATGGATGCTCCTTTTGAGGGTTCCAGACTTGAAACTGTACAAACGTGGTGTGGAGTGTGTCTCCTTCATCGCCGACAGCACTTTTCAGTCTCCCTGCTTTTATGATGTATTTGTCACAGTGACTGGATGCTAGGCTGAGCAGCAAGAGAGTTGCAGAATGAACGCAAAGTAAATACACACGCAGGCTGCTGAGACTTCCTAACGCAATGGCTGTCATGATTACTGCATTACTTAGCCTGGCTATTTACTAAATATTGAAATTAAGGTAGACTCAAATTCAGAGGAGGCTGGTGTGAGGAGATATACGGGCTCATTGTAATGGCTGGAATGGAATTTATGGAACGAGTCAAACCTGTGGTTTCTGTATGTTTATATCTGTTTGATACCCTTCCATTTACTCCATTCCAGCCATTACAATTAGCCCCTCCTCCGGTAGCTCATCCCACCAGCCCCCTCTGCCCGAATTGCATTGTTTGAACTGAAATTTGATTCTCCCATCGCAGCGTATGGTGGATGTATTGAGGTGGTAGCTTGCCCTTTTTTTGAGTCTGTGACATGGATGTTTAACTTTGATTATAATGTGGTAATGAATAACTGATGAGAGTCTGTATCCCAGGGTGCCACATGCTAATTGGCCAAGGCTGAACTGTGCGTAGAAGGTGTGTGATTAGAGAATTAAACAACCTTGCATAACTCACACAGGTGGGCGTCGCTGAGAGGACCCAGCCGTCTGTCTGTGTGCCCACATTTATAATAGCCTCTCGTCATCAGCTGTTTACCAAAGAGCTCTTAATCAACTGTCTGAACAAAGGCCTGGTGGAAAGGCTTGGCCACAGTCAACATGGACATCACCACTGAGTCTATAGAAACAGAATGGTTCTGGCATTATTTACACTCAAACAGATTTTTCTGTGATGGATTTAGATACATCTAGAGATGTAGGTTGATTTAGACTGGGTGTGGAACAGACAGTGGAGAGGTGCCATCTCAGAGGGCAGCTGACGTTGACACTTCTGCCTAAAATTGACCACCTCAGGAGTGGAGCCTGCTAATGAAGCCTCCAGTCAACAAGTCAGTTCTGTAGCCCCCGTGTGCCATTAATAAGGTGTGTCCCAAGCTGATACGGAGGATGAGAAGTACAAAGAACACAAACCAGAGGCAGCTCCCGTCCCAGACCACAGGAGAGAGAGTGGAGGTCAAACCCAGGAGGACCAGAAGGAGAGAGTGGAAGTCAAACCCAGGAGGACCAGAGGGAGAGAGTGGTCAAACCCAGGAGGACCAGAGGGAGAGAGTGGAAGTCAAATCCAGGAGGACCAGAGGGAGAGAGTGGTCAAACCCAGGAGGACCAGAGGGAGAGAGTGGAAGTCAAATCCAGGAGGACCAGAGGGAGAGAGTGGTCAAACCCAGGAAGACCAGAGGGAGAGAGTGGTCAAACCCAGGAAGACCAGAGGGAGAGAGTGGAAGTCAAACCCAGGAAGTCCAGAGGGAGAGAGTGGAAGTCAAACCCAGGAGGACCAGAGAGAGAGAGAATGGAATTCAGGACCAGGGGGAGAGAGTGGAAGTCAAACCCAGGAGGACCAGAGGGAGAGAGTGGTCAAACCCAGGGGGACAAGTGGAGGTCGTGTTTGTGTGTGTGTATGTAGCGAATGTGTGTGGGTTTTGTGTGGGATTGTCAATGTAGTGTGTGTGAGGCATTGTGTATGGTTTGTATTATATAGTATATTGAGTGTTAGGCCTTCCTCTGACACCACCTGATATAGAGGTCCTGGATGGCAGATAGCTCAGCCCCGGTGATGTACTAGTAGTTATTACTGAAAACCCAAACAGGCCCAATCACACACAGTGTCCTTTTATCAAATACTAATCTGTGTGGGGAGTTGGCTGGTCATCTTTCCAAAAAGACAAAGAACCTTCTTGTTGCACTCAACTATTGTATTGGCCTTTTCATGTGGGCTATACGACATGTTGGTCATACAATTTCTAAAAATGATTTTTTTACAGCAAGTTGATATAGCCATTTACCATAATAATAAGCCAATGACCATGGTAAAGCCATCTCCTTTCTTTATGACATACAGTGACGTATGTGTATTTCCCCCCTCTGAAAGCCAAACACTAAGTCTATCATCAAGCTCTGGTTCACAGTATTTGATTTAGTCTTGACAGAGAAAGAAACAGAGACAGAGACAGAAACAGAGACAGAGACAGAAACAGAGACAGAGACAGAAACAGAAGCAGAGACAGAAACAGAGATATAAATAGAAACAGAGACAGACAGAAACAGAGACAGTGATAAAGATAAAGACAGAAACAGAGACAGTGACAGAGATAAAGACAGAAACAGAGACAGAAACAGAGACAGAAACAAAGACAGAAGCAGAGACAGAAGCAGATACAGAAGCAGAGACAGAAGCAGAGACAGAAACAGAGACAGAAACAGAGACAAAGACAGAAACAGAGACAGTGACAAAGATAAAGACAGAAACAGAGACAGTGACAGAGATAGACAGAAACAGAGACAGTGACAAAGATAAAGACAGAAACAGAGACAGTGACAGAGATAAAGACAGAAACAGAGACAGAAACAGAGACAGTGACAGAGATAAAGACAGAGATAAAGACAGAAACAGAGACAGAAACAGTGACAGAGATAAAGACAGAAACAGAGACAGAAACAGAGACAGTGACAAAGATAGACAGAAACAGAAACAGTGACAGAGATAAAGACAGAAACAGAGACAGAGATAAAGACAGAAACAGAGACAGAGATAAAGACAGAAACAGAGACAGTGACAGAGAAAGACAGAAACAGAAACAGTGACAGAGAAAGACAGAAACAGAAACAGTGACAGAGATAAAGACAGAAACAGAGACAGAGATAAAGACAGAAACAGAAACAGAGACAGAAACAAAGACAGTGACAGAGATAAAGACAAACAGAAACAGAGACAGAGAAAGACAGAAACAGAGACAGGGACAGAAACAGAAACAGGGACAGAAACAGAGACAAAGATAGTGACAGAGATAAAGACAAACAGAGACAGTGACAGAAACAGAGACAGTGACAGGGACAGAAACAGAGACAGAAACAGAGACAGTGACAGGGACAGAAACAGGGACAGAAACAGTGACAGGGACAGAAACAGAGACAGTGACAGGGACAGAAACAGAGACAGTGACAGGGACAGAAACAGAGACAGAAACAGAGGCAAAGACAGGAACAGAAACAGAGACAGAAACAGTGACAGGAGATAAAGACAGAAACAGAAACAAAGAGAGAAACAGAGATAAAGACAGAAACAGAGACAAAGACAGGAACAGAGACAGAGATAAAGACAGAAACAGAGACAGGGACAGAAACAGAGACAAAGACAGTGCATCAAATATGTTAATTAGTTCACATCATGCTGCAGTCTCCTGCAATCAAACATGCTGCATATTCCTGAAAAGGTTTTGGAACTCTCTGCACTGCATAGTGTTCTGCTCAGAGCTGTTACATCATCAGTCAGCAATTAACAACCTTGGTGCCCACCATGGGAATCTTATGGTTTAACGGCACCCCGTGACCAGGATCCAGTCCGGAATCGAGATAGCGTATGGATAAATCAGATGTAGCATAATCAGAAATGCATGAAAGGACAAATTAAATGTAACTATATCACATGTGTTGTATGGTGTTCTGACGTACATACGTGTGTGTATGTTTCAGGTTCTGGGATCTTCACTGTTGCTTCACTCTCAATGTGACCTCTGTCACCATAGCTATATGTTCACACATGTAGTCACATCGCAGGTGCTCCTATCCAAAGCCATGTAGTCTGAATGACAGGGTCCACTGGGGTACAGCTATATAGATTGCTCCCATTTAATACACACCACAGGCACCATCATTCAGGACATGTCCTGGCCAGTAGGCTGTTGGCCGTAGTCCAGGGGAGGACAGAAAATGTAATAATGAAATAGAAGCCTGTAAAAGAGAGGAGGAGCAGCTCTTCCATTGTCTCACATATATTTATCTACAGTAGCTCCCTTTCTGTTTGCTTTAATGAGACGTCTGTGGTGTCAAACCGTCTATATTCTCTGTTGATTACTAGAATAATTATTCAGAGCTGGGTGCAGCACAAAAGCTTTATTGAAATCTAATCACACAAATGTCTGCTTCTGAATCTATGGAGTGTTATTGCACTTTTACTAATGAGCTTTTAAATGGCCTTAAAGAGATTGAACGGGATCTTAAGGCCTTGCAAATTCGTAACATATTGTACGAATTGGAATTCGTAACATATCGTATGAATTGTTGGGGAAAAAATGATTTATTTATTTTTATTTGTTTTTGCAGGACGTTTTTGCAGGACGTAACATATGCAAAATGGATAACGTTTTTGTTTTATTTTTAGAACTCATCTTTAAGTTATGAGAGGACCTGTCTCTTAAAGTATGGTGGAACCATTAGTTATTTATTGTGGACTTTACGGTGTGTTATCTTGTTATTTTATTACTGGTAAGATGGAGCAGGTTTTCATGACAAGTCATCTGACTGGATTTTGCTTTAATAATTGGGGTTAATCACTGTATTACATGCTCATCCCTGACCTCCCTTGCTATTATTCTGATTAAAGCAATCCAAGAGATTCCCATAAAGCCAGAGGTGTAAGCAGGTTTAGCAATGAAAAACTAAAGCAAAAAGGCAAATGTTTTGAACCAGCAAAAATGTGATGAATACAGTGAAATTCAAAATGCTGGTTGGGTCGTTCCACAAATAGAGTACATTTTGGTTAATGTAACATAATAAAAATAAACAATGAATTTCATTTAATTTTAACATGCTGTCATAAAGAGCATATGTTCAACTTCATAAAGTACATGTTATCCCATTTCAAGGGGTTGGGAAAAAAAAGACTTTAGTCAGTGCCATTAAAATAACAGGGTTGACCATATCAGGGTTTAGGTTTTTATCTTTAATCAGCCATTGTGACAAGGGGAATGAAAGTGTGTTGTGTGCAACAGGGAGGGTCTAGTATTAATTGTTAAAACATTTCTAGCCTATGGGTAACAGGGTTTACATGTTATGCGAGACGCACTCAGCTGTCCACCACAAAACACCAGAAAATGGTCAAAAGGAGGACAACCAGTTTACCTGCTGCCACACTATGACAAACTATGACACCTGGCTGTTATTATGTTCAATGTTTTTTATATATTTTGAAAAGGAACAGCTTCACCATATTAAAACAAAAGTTCAGTTCACATAACAGGGTTGACCTTAAAATGAGGGACAGACGTAAATGAATCACTAAATGAATTACGTAAATGAATCTACCACACGGAACCCCACTAATGTACCGACGGAAACGCACGAGGTGGCTAAAAACAGACCTCCATCCTCTGCCAGCTTGCTACCCATGGCCCGGCTAGCTGTCTAAATCGCCGTGACCCCAACCAACCTCACTACTCACTGGACCCTTATGATTACTCGGCTAAGCATGCCTCTCCTTAATGTCAATATGCCTGGTCCATTGCTGTTCTGGTAAGTGTTTATAGGCTTATTTCACTGTAGAGCCTCTAGCCCTGCTCATTATACCTTATCCAACCTTTCAATTCCACCACCCACACATGCGATGACATCACCTGGTTTCAATGATGTTTCTAGAGACAATATCTCTCTCATCACTCAATGCCTAGGTTTACCTCCACCTTATTCACATCCTACCATACCTTTGTCTGTACATTATACCTTGAAGCTATTTTATCGTACCCATAAACCTGCTCCTTTTACTCTCTGTTCCAGAAGTCCTAGACGACCAATTCTCAAAGCTTTTAGCCGTACCCTTATCCTACTCCTCCTCTGTTCCTCTGGTGATGTAGAGGTGAATCCAGGTCCTGCAGTGCCTAGCTCCACTCCTATTCCTTAGGCGCTCTTTTTTGATGACTTCTGTAACCATAATAGCCTTAGTTTCATGCATGTTAACATTAGAAGCCTCCTCCCTAAGTTTGTTTTATTCACTGCTTTAGCACACTCTGCCAACCCGGATGTCCTATCCGTGTCTGAATCCTGGCATAGGAAGACCCCGAAAAACTCTGAAATCTCCATCCCTAACTACAACATTTTCAGACAAGATTGAACGACCAAAGGGGGCGGTGTTGCAATCTACTGCAGAGATAGCCTGCAGAGTTCTGTCCTACTATACAGGTCTGTACCCAAACAATTTGAACTTCTACTTTTAAAAATCCACCTCTCTAAAAACAAGTCTCTCACCGTTGCCGCCTGCTATAGACCCCCCTCTGCCCCCATCTGTGCTCTGGACACCATATGTGAACTGATTGCCCATCATCAATCTTCAGAGCTCGTGTTGCTAGGTGACCTAAACCTTGACATGCTTAACACCCCAGCCATCCTACAATCTAAGCTTGATGCCTTCAATCTCACACGAATGATCAATGAACCTACCAGGTACCACCCCAAAGCCGTAAACACGGGCACCCTCATAGATATCATCCTAACCAACTTGTCCTCTAAATACACCTCTGCTGTTTTCAGCGATCACTGCCTCATTGCCTGCATCCGTAATGGGTCAGCGGTCAAACGACCTCCACTCATCACTGTCAAACGCGCCCTGAAACACACGAGCAGGCCTTTCTAATCGACCTGGCCTGGGTATCCTGGAAGGCTATTGACCTCATCCCGTCAGTAGAGGATAACTGTTTTTTTTTATAAATGCCTTCCTCACCATCTTAAATAAGCATGCCCCATTCAAGAAATTTAGAACCAGGAACAGATATAGCCCTTGGTTCTCTCCAGACCTGACTGCCCTTAACCAACACAAAAACATCCTATGGCGTTCTGTATTAGCATCGAACAGCCCCTGTGATATGCAACTTTTCAGGGAAATTAGAAACCAATATACACAGGCAGTTAGAAAAGCCAAGGCTAGCTTTTTCAAGCAGAAATTTGCTTCCTGCAACACAAACTCAAAAAAGTTATGGGACACTGTAAAGTCCATGGAGAATAAGAACACCTCCTCCCAGCTGCCCACTGCACTGAGGATACATTGGGGGGAACAAGTATTTGATACACTGCCGATTTTGCAGGTTTTCCTACTTACAAAGTATGTCTGTAATTTTTATCATAGGTACACTTCAACTATGAGAGACGAAATCTAAAACAAAATCCAGAAAATCACATTGTATGTTTTTTAATTAACTAATTTGCATTTTATTGCATGACACAAGTATTTGATACATCAGAAAAGCAGAACCTAATATTTGGTACAGAAACCTTTGTTTGCAATTACAGAGATCATACGTTTCCTGTAGTTCTTGACCAGGTTTGCACACACTGCAGCAGGGATTTTGGCCCACTCCTCCATACAGACCTTCTCCAGATCCTTCAGGTTTCGGGGCTGTCGCTGGACAATACGGACTTTCAGCTCCCTCCAAAGATTTTCTATTGGGTTCAGGTCTGGAGACTGGCTAGGCCACTCCAGGACCTTGAGATGCTTCTTACGGAGCCACTCCTTAGTTGCCCTGGCTGTGTGTTTCGGGTTGTTGTCATGCTGGAAGACCCAGCCACGACCCATCTTCAATGCTCTTACTGTGGGAAGGGGGTTGTTGGCCAAGATCTCGCGATACATGGCCCCATCTATCCTCCCCTCAATACGGTGCAGTCGTCCTGTCCCCTTTGCAGAAAAGCATCCCCAAAGAACGATGTTTCCACCTCCATGCTTCACGGTTGGGATGGTGTTCTTGGGGTTGTACTCATCCTTCTTCTTCCTCCAAACACAGCAAGTGGAGTTTAGACCAAAAAGCTCTATTTTTGTCTCATGACCACATGACCTTCTCCCATTCCTCCTCTGGATCATCCAGATGGTCATTGGCAAACTTCAGACGGGCCTGGACATGCACTGGCTTGAGCAGGGGGACCTTGCGTGCGCTGCAGGATTTTAATCCATGACGGCGTAGTGTGTTACTAATGGTTTTCTTTGAGACTGCGGTCCCAGCTCTCTTCAGGTCATTGATCAGGTCCTGCCATGTAGTTTGGGGCTGATCCCTCACCTTCCTCATGATCATTGATGCCCCACGAGGTGAGATCTTGCATGGAGCCCCAGACCGAGGGTGATTGACCGTCATCTTGCACTTCTTCCATTTTCTTATAATTGTGCCAACAGTTGTTGCCTTCTCACCAAGCTGCTTGCCTATTGTCCTGTAGCCCATCCCAGCCTTGTGCAGGTCTACAATTTTACCCCTGGTGTCCTTACACAGCTCTCTGGTCTTGGCCATTGTGGAGAGGTTGGAGTCTGTTTGATTGATTGTGTGGACAGGTGTCTTTTATACAGGTAACGAGTTCAAACAGGTGCAGTTAATACAGGTAATGAGTGGAGAACAGGAGGGCTTCTTAAAGAAAAACTAACAGGTCTGTGAGAGCCGGAATTCTTACAGGTTGGTAGGTGATCAAATACTTATGTCATGCAATACAATGCTAATTAATTACTTAATCATACAATGTGATTTTCTGGAAATCGGCAGTGTATCAAATGCTTGTTCTCCCCACTGTAGGAAACTCGGTCACCACCGATAAATACACTATAATTGAGAATTTCAATAAGCATTTCTCTACAGCTGGCCATGTTTCCACCATTCTGGACCCAAACTGCTACAGACCGATATCTATCCTACCCTGCCTTTCTAAGGTCTTCGAAAGCCAAGTCAACAAACAGATTACCAACCATTTTGAATCCCACCACACCTTCTCCGCTATGCAATCTGGTTTCAGAGCTGGTCATGGGTGCACCTCAGCCACGCTCAAGGTCCTAAACGATATCTTAACCGCCATCGATAAGAAACAATACTGTGCAGCCGTATTCATTGACCTGGCCAAGGCTTTCGACTCTGTCAATCACCACATCCTCATAGGCAGACTCGAGAGAGTTCAGAGTTCAGTGTGTCAAATCGGAGGGCCTGTTGTCCGGGCCTCTGGCAGTCTCTATGGGGGTGCCACAGGGTTCAATTATTTGGCCGACTATCTTCTCTGTATACATCAATGATGTCGCTCTTGCTGCTGGTGAATCTCTGATCCACCTCTACGCAGACGACACCATTCTGTATACTTCTGGCCCTTCTTTGGACACTGTGTTAACAACCCTCCAGACAAGCTTCAATGCCATACAACTCTCCAACTGCTCTTAAATACAAGTACAACTAAATGCATGCTTTTCAACCGATCGCTGCCTGCACCTGCCCGCCCATCCAGCATCACTACTCTGGACGGTTCTGACTTAGAATATGTGGACAACTACAAATACCTAGGTGTGTGGTTAGACTGTAAACTCTCCTTTCAGACTCACATCAAACATCTCCAATCCAAAGTTAAA
Source organism: Oncorhynchus mykiss (assembly GCF_057628025.1). Lineage (NCBI taxonomy): Eukaryota > Metazoa > Chordata > Actinopteri > Salmoniformes > Salmonidae > Oncorhynchus > Oncorhynchus mykiss. The sequence goes on from NC_143040.1 coordinate 53,251,687, forward strand.
TCTAGAATTGGCTTCCTATTTCGCAACAAAGCATCCTTCACTCATGCTGCCAAACATACCCTCGTAAAACTGACCATCCTACCGATCCTCGACTTCAGCGATGTCATTTACAAAATAGCCTCCAATACCCTACTCAATACATTGGATGCAGTCGATCACAGTGCCATCCGTTTTGTCACCAAAGCCCCATATACTACCCACCACTGCGACCTGTACGCTCTCGTTGGGTGGCCCTTGCTTCATACTCATCGCCAAACCCACTGGCTCCATGTCATCTACAAGACCCTGCTAGGTAAAGTCCCCCTTATCTTAGCTCGCTGGTCACCATAGCAGCACCCACCTGTAGCACGCGCTCCAGCAGGTATATCTCTCTGGTCACCCTCAAAACCAGTTCCTCCTTTGGCCGCCTCTCCTTCCAGTTCTCTGCTGCCAATGACTGGAACGAACTACAAAAATCTCTGAAACTGGAAACTCTTATCTCCCTCACTAGCTTTAAGCACCAGCTGTCAGAGCAGCTCACAGATTACTGCACCTTTACATAGCCCATCTATAATTTAGCCCAAACAACTTCCCAAACTCTTCCCCTACTGTATTTATTTATTTTGCTCCTTTGCATTTCTATTTCTATTTTGCACATTCTTCCACTGCAAATCTACCATTCCAGTGTTTTACTTGCTATATTGTATTTACTTCGCCACCATGGCCTTTTTATGCCTTTTCCTCCCTTATCTCACCTCCTTTGCTCACATTGTATATAGACTTATTTTTCTATTGTATTATTGACTGTATGTTTGTTTTACTCCATGTGTAACTCTGTGTTGTTGTACGTGTCGAACTGCTTTGCTTTATCTTGGCCAGGTCGCAATTGTAAATGAGAACTTGTTCTCAACTTGCCTACCTGGTTAAATAACGGTGAAATAAATAAATAAAAAAATCACAAGAAATAAATAATAATCTTAAGAAATTACTTTGTCAAAGCAGGAACATAACTAGGGCTGGTGAAAACTTAGAGAAATAATGGGGTTAAGTGGGTTGAAATCTTCCTAGAAGTCTGAAAAACATGATGAGGGAGAATGTCAAAATGCAAATCTTGAGCAAGTCTTTATTCATATTAAAAATCTGATTTATTGAATTTCCCATGTGGTCTATATTAAAGGGGACTTAATTTATTATAACAGGCTTTTCAATTGCAATATCGGTGCACAATTTCAACTTAAAATATCTCAAGGGACACAAAATGTACTCTATTCGTCGAACGACCCAGTTACATTTCTGAGCCTCTGCTGAGACTGGCTTCAAAGAGTAATGAACTCTGCCCTCTCTATCCATCTTATCTGCCAGGTATCAGGGATGAGGGCCTCATGCTGCTACAATATGTGGTGCTGAATCTCATCACAGGATTTCTCCTCTCTCAGACAGGCCAAAGTAAGGGTCAAGATATTATTTAGTCACCTCCAAAATGTTGCCAGGTTCCAACGGTACACTGTCCCTCTCCTGACTCAGTGTGCTTGGCTTTAGGACAAGGTCTAATTTAGGCTCTCTTGAGGTCGTCTCCTGCCTTATCAGCGCAATAGAACACCGGTGGAGTACGGGTCGCCCTGCCATGCTCAGTTCAGCACAGCTCAGCAGGGCTCACCTTAGCACACCTCTACAGTAGGCGACTGTGTTTCCCCCCTGCAGCATCCTTTCACTCTGCTGGTAGGCCTTTCACTCTGACCTTGTAACTTGATCCCCCTGATGAGGATTACCTTTCACTTCCTTAAGTAAAGATTATGCTGATAACTGGTGTTGATATGCCAATGCCATTTGAGTGGACTATGTCAGATATGAGCGTAAAATGCTATTAGTGTAGGAGTACTTCAGTACAGTGAGGACTGCTAATGTAAAACATTAGCTAGGTTTGCATCCAATGGTGACAGACATTCATGCAAATATAGGAAAATCCGCATTAAGAAAACATGCAACTTTTTCCAACAGTAGTGTGCTTCCACCAAACTGACATACATTTAAAAATAATAATAATAATTCTCCCCAATTTCATGATATACAATTAAGATTTGTCTCATCGCTTCAACTCCCCAACGTGTTCGGGAGAGTTGAAGTTCGAGTCATGACATGACCTACCTCACGCTCTTCTTAACACCCGCCAGTTTAACCCGGAAACCAGCCGCACTAATGTGTTAGCGGAAACACCTTTCCAAATTAACTTTTTTGTGCATAAAACAATCAGTAATATAATTCATAGAATTACATTTTTTGCTTAAGTGTTCATGTACCGGGTGGGAATGTCAACCTCATTTCCTGCATTTTTACACACGCCAATATGCCATCTCTATTTATAACAAAAAGTAAGAAAAAATAAATATGTTTAATAGTGGCGCGGCGGTCTAAGGCTGCGCCACAACATACCCAGGTTAGATCCCGTGGTGTATCACAACCGGCAGTGATCGGGCGTCCCATAGGGCGGCGCACAATTGGCCCAGCGTCGTCCGGGTTAGGGGAGGGTTTGGTGGGTCACGACGTATCTGAGTACATTTATAATTATTTATTTTATTACTGGAATTGATTTGGACATGTGCATCTGTGCTCTCTGTTCATTGCGCTCTCTGCTTAGCAGCAGTCTCTGCTCAGTTTGGCAGCTGCGCGAGCGGGAGATGCCGGTGTGCTTCGCGGTTCACCGGATCTTTTTTTCTACCGTTTTCTTGAAGACCACTCCGCGACACACGCTGCAGCGCTGCCGTTCAGCAGCAGATGATGCCCTGTCAGCCACTGACTTGTCATTCCCACTCGCCATCATCAAATCTGACTGAGCTCAATTGCCATGAAACGCAAATACAGGGATGAGTTTCTCTCTTTTTCATACACACTTTGAGAAATAACGAGGAGCGCCCACAATGTGTTTTGTGCGGGGAAGTGCTTAACGTTAGTAATGAGTCTCTCAAAACGAACACATTAATACAACGACAGGTCCTGACCAAACATACAGCATGATGGTAAACCCAGGGAGTTATTTCAGAACAGGGCATAATGCTTCAGGAAAAAGTGCTTCGACAGTGGAAAAGTAAGTCAACTAGCAAGGCGTTGTAATTTTATAACAGGCGATGATAAGCAGAAATAAGGGAGGACTAACTCTCATAGTAGTAGATGTGAGTTTCGCTTTCAAACAATCCCGTGGCCTTGTAAATTACACAGCTAATAGCTAACATTAGCCAAAGCAAGCTAGCTAGTTACTAATGGTGCAACCCTTAGTAGCAGTACAGATGAATATGAAAAATGATCAGGCCTACTGTACATCTTACTGAAGAAATTATTGTTGAAAACTAGTCTAGGTTGGAACTGTTGCTGTTAAAATACAAGTAATAATTAATATTCTGAACTGGAATAAACTGATTGAAGCAAGATGCTTTTTGAGGCAAACACTCACACAGTTCTGGGTTGCTCATCTGCAACAGGAAGCGGCCTCCTGCCTGACTGAGAAAGCAGTAAATGTTATGATCCAGTCTGGCACCACATACCTATACAGAATAGACATGCTTGTTGAAAACTTCAACCTCTCATTAGGACTGTGTGTTTTCTGGTCTACATCTGTGTGATATGATCAATCAGTTTATTATAGTTATAAATAAAAAAATATGTATTGTTTTTTAAACAGCAACAGTTCCAAACTATATTTTTTTTAAACAATAATTTGTACAGTAAGATGTACAGTAGGCCTGAATTTTTCATATGTACTGTTACTTAGGGTTGCACTATCAAAAAGCCTGTGTGTGTGTTCTGTTACTCATCTGTGTGATGTGATCCATCAGTTTATTCCAGTTCAGAATGAAAATTATTTATTGTATTTTAACAGCAACAGTTCCAACCTAGACAGATATGTAAGAGTGTTTTTAATGGGGGAAAATAAACCTGGATATATATTTATATTAATATTTAATTTCATTGTTATTTGTTATTGTCTATATTGCATTTGTTTTAGGCATAAGGGCAATGAAATGTACCGATATTTACATATAGTTGCATATTTTACTAAGCTTGGGTCCCAAACATAGCAAGTGTCGCTGTAATCATTATTGCTATCATTCTTCAGGTGCGCCTGTGGTCTCAATTAAATAGAGTAGGCTATAGCATATGCATGGCCGGAGATGCATGGGTCAGTTATCTTTCCAAGTAAATGTACTTCCTAAATAGTTTACTACATTGCCTAGATATTGATCACCCATATTTCTCTGTCTGAAAATCTTCCCACTCCTAAAAGGTAGGCTATAAAAATAGCTCAAGAGAAAGTGCAAGTCTCTCCTACTCTGCTCTCTTCAAACTACATCTAGCATATTGGCTGATACAGCCTGATACAACATATGGTCCATGTGAGAATATCTGGTAATTGTAAATATTTCTTAAGTCATTTTTGCACATTTGATATTGCCTATAGGGCACAAACTTGCTGGAACCATGGCTGGCTAGTGAGCTGCATCTCATACGCCTAAAATAACATTGCCGGACTGCGGTTGAGTCCGGCAGGCATAGCACCCCTGTCCCCCAGTGACAGTTGCTCCCCTGGCGTCACAAAAACTGTTGTATTAATAAATAGCAAATGTCCCTACTCTGGTCTTGGCACCTGCGTTCTACTTAACAGCTTTCAGACACAGTTAAATTATTATGGATGAGAGCAAAAATATTGTTATTTGTCAAACGGCAGTCAAGCATCGATTGTCATGTCACCAGAGTAAGACCCTCGATATTTATTGGAAAGCAGCATCAAGCTCATCACCGGACACTTCACCACCTGGTGAAGTATATAATTTATTTGTAGCATAATAAACTGCATGGTTTCCCAAGTCATAGTGGGAGGACCACATGACTCCAAGTTTACTTCGATATTATGGTGATTATCAATATTTGCACATAAAAGCGGTTCATTTCTTGCATAAATAGTTTTACAGACGCAAAAAGATCCCACCATGTCGAACGAGCAAATTATCTGCCAGCGTTTATCAGATTTTACCGAAACATCATATTTCCAGCTGTTATTGATTCTTTTTTATACCGCAGGACTGTAGGCCTACTCGCATAAAAACTCTAGATGGAAACGTGGTTGTTGTATTGATTAGTGTTCTTTTTAAAGCACACACTCAACTTGAAGTGCGCACCCATGATCGAATCTTATGATGGTGTTTTTTCTGAAGTCTGTTTGAATGTAGCTTATTGAATAACTCACTAAGAGAGTATTTGCTGGAGATGTTGAAAGCTGCTCTCACTAAGGAGATGTCCCCTGTGCTGAACAGATGATTATTTTTGTCTCCTGATGCTCAAACACTTAAACTCTCAGCAGGGAGCTGCAGAGCAGCATTGAAAGCACAAAAATAAAGTTCCTCTGTTACTGCCTTCCACTGAGCACACCATGTCATTTCAACGTGGATAATTGGGTAATATTTGATTGAGACGTTGATCAATGAGACTCCAACATATAGGCATCCACTCAAAAAAGACATCCAAAAGTTAGTTACATTTCTAATGTTTTATCAGTTATTACTATGCTTTCAACCACCTAAAAGCACAACCAAATTCCAATGCAAAAACAATTTTCTATCAAATTTCTATCAGTGGGCTTTCAATCATTTAAAGCACATCAAAGTTCAAACGGGAATACGATTTATAAAACATATCAATTACTAATTTTAAGGTTGAATGCTATTAGTTTGTAAGATAGCCTTAACTTTAGGCTATTTACTGTATTTCAAAGTAATATTGAATTGTGTTTGGTTGATATGTTGGATTGTTGTCTCTATTTTAACCAAAAATCTAAGTCAAGGCATAGGACTTTAAATAGAGTTTGCACTTGATTTAGTCCTATTCTTCAACTTAGATTTTTGGTTGAGATGGAGACATGAATCCAACATATCAATTACTAATTTGTAGACAAACTAGAATTAAAGCCAGACTAACACAGAACCCAAACCGGCTGCGCGCGCGCCATCGTGCATACATTTTGTCCCCCCACACCAAACGCGATCACGACGCGCAGGTTAAAATATCAAAACAATCTGAACCAATTACATTCATTTGGGAACAGGTCGAAAAGCATTAAACATGTATGGCAATTTAGTTAGCTAGCTTGCACATGCTAGCTAATTTGTCCTATTTAGCTAGCTAGCTGTTGCTAGCTAATTTGTCCTAGGATATAAACATTGAGTTGTTATTTTACCTGAAATGCACAAGGTCCTCTACTCAGACAATTAATCCACACATAAAACGGTCAACCAAATCGTTTCTAGTCATCTCTCCTCCTTCCAGGCTTTTCATTTTTGAACTTATATGGTGATTGGCATCTAAACGTTCATAGTATTACCACGTGTTGGGGAATAATCAGAATTAGTTGGTAACATAGGTAAGATGTTTTATATTCATCATATGTTTGTAAGTTACTTCTCATCACAATGTTTATTTTTGTATAATACTGTGTCTGGGTTGCAGTCATCTGTTCTCTGTCAGGACTAAGTTACTTGGGCTGCAGAGAGGGGAGAGGTCAAGTGTGTATCTCTTGGCTCCACAATGTCTGTGTGCCAGTCAATGTGTCTCTGTGATCTTGTCAAGGAGGGGTGGATTTGATATATGCCTGTTGATATGAGGATTTGTTTTATGGTTCTGAGTTTGAGAAAATAACATAGTTTAGGAGACAAAGCTGAACGATAAATTATGGCCAATGCTGTCTGGCTATGTGTGTCTTTGCTACAAAGGATCTCAGTTGCAATGTGTAAGGGACTCTCAGATAATTAATTGATAGACACTGAATTGATCTGAGAGTCACAGGGTTGTGATGGAGCTCATAAAATTAAAGATGGACTTTATGATAACTCTGACTTGTGTGTGGTTCGCTCTCATGATTTGGTAAATACAGGAAATTTCCACCACACATGACGACCGGCAAAACAGTTTGTCTTTCAATCACCCACGTGGGTATAACCAATGAGGAGATGGCACGTGGGTACCTGCTTCTATAAACGAATGAGGAGATGGGAGAGGCAGGACTTGCAGCGCGATCTGCGTCAGAAATAGAAAGGAGTTCTATTTTAGCTCTTGGCAACGCAGACACTAGTTGGCGCGCGGGAGCAGTGTGGGTACAATAATTGAATAACATGGATTTCTACATTTATTTTGTAAAGCTTGCGCACGTGACTTGTCCGGTCTGGTCAGCATTTAAGTAATTGGCACAGATGGAACTATCCAAGCAGAAGATGCATCTCCTTCAAATGTGATATTTGGTTGCCTTGACAACAACACAATTGAACATCACTAAATATCATTGCATTTGAAATCAAATAGAGCTTGAAACCCTAGGCCTATTGTATTTTCTATTTTTTTTAATTCTGGGTTGAATTGAAACAATATGGAGCTCCCGAGTGGCACAGCGGTCTAAGGCACTGCATCTCAGTGTTAGAGGCATCACTACAGACCCCGGTTTGATTCCAGGCTGTATCACAACTAGCCGTGATTGAAAGGTCGATAGGGCGGCGCACAATTGGCCCAGCGTTGTCTGGGTTATGGTAGGCCATCATTATAAATAATAATTTTTTCTTAACTGACTTTCCTAGTGATATATGAATAATAATGTATATACACATTTAATATTCTCTGTTCAACCTACCCTTTGGAATGACTTCAATAGCAACAGTGTGTCTATTTAGGTTTTAAGTGGAGATCTCTCAACAATTATTCTCACAATAGCAAATTGGTAAAATATCATAGCTAAGCAGGGCTAGGTGAAAACCCCAGAGGGGAGACCAAAGGGTAGTTGTAGATAGATCGATTCTCGGGTAGGAGGTACTCCCCAGTCTATAGTTTTCTTTTCTGATAGTGGATATAACGTCAAAGATCTAACATTGTTTTAAAGGTACATATTCAAATTCATGTATTTTTTTATACATTGTCTCTGTTGAAATTTGGTTATCATGATGACATAATCCTGTGGTTGAAATTTCAATCTCAAAACAACAGGTGATTCCTTTTTTCAAATCCAGTGTATTTTTCATATACTTTAGAATCCACATCACAATACATTGACAAATACGTTGAAACAACATTGATACATTGAGCTGTGTTGAAGCATAATAACACTAACTTCTACTTAGAATGATGTTAGGGTGAATTATTCTCCACTAGTCAGCTTTACTGCCCCCTGCCCTCTATGTAAATGAGGAAGAAAGATCTGACATCCTACAGGAAAGAGAAGACACCATTCCGACTGTTTAATGTGTCACTGTGGAACTGTGTCTCAGATGTAATAAGGCATACTGTACAGTACATCAACTCAAGGTGTAGTCCCTGAGGCAGCAGTGTCACGACCCGAGCGGATGTGAGGATTTACCCAGTTGCGCAGAGCACTTACATAATTACTTCAATTTCTAAGACAATGCTGGGATCGAACTCACCATGAGCCCGCAATCCTGTTAAATTACATCTTAGAACGCACTGACCATATGAGAATTCACAGCAAATATGCACTCTGAAAGAAAGAAGAGATCAGAGAAGGTACATTTGGATTTAAAACAGTGTAATCCTGGGATCTCTTCAATCACCTTTCTGTCTTGCTCCTAACACACACTGCAGCATCAACTCTCTGTCTGTATCTCTATTCTACTGTATCTCTCTATTTTTACGAATGGACAGAGGGGACTCCGTCGTCTCAGAGAGTGCCCAGTGCCACACACAAACACACACCATGCACGTACGCACACTAACTAGCATCCGGACACAAAAATACTGAATACTAGGGATCATCAACTAGAATCATCCACGGGCTGATATTTTCGTGAGCGGATGGTCGGGGGGCATCAAATTGACCGCAAGAAGCCCAAAAAGATATAGGACTAAAATATAATTGTTTGAAACCTTGCTTACATTTGTATACAATTACAAACAGTTGAAGTCGGAAGTTTACATACACTTAGGTTGGAGTCATTAAAACTCGTTTTTCAACCACTTCATACATTTATTGTTAACAAACTATAGTTTTGGCAAGTCGGTTAGGATCTACTTTGTGCATGACACAAGGCATTTTTCCAACAATTGTTTACAGACAGATTATTTGACTTATAATTCACTGTATCACAATTCCAGGGGGTCAGAAGTTTACATACACTAAGTTGACTGTGCCTTTAAACAGCTTGGAATATTCCAGAAAATGATGTCATGGCTTTAGAAGCTTCTGATAGGCTAATTGACATAATTTGAGTCAATTGGAGGTCTACTTGTGGATGTATTTCAAGGCCTACCTTCAAGATCAGTGTCTCTTTGCTTGACATCATGGGAAAATCAAAAGAAATCAGCCAAGACCTCGCCTGAAGGTACCACGTTCATCTGTACAAACAATATTACGCAAGTATAAACACCATGGGACCACGCAGCTGTCATGCTGCTCAAGAAGGAGACGCGTTCTGTCTCCTAGAGTTGAACGTACTTTGGTGCAAAATCAATCTCAGAACAACAGCAAAGGACCATGTGAAAATGCTGGAGGAAACGGGTACAAAAGTATCTATATCCACAGTAAAACGAGTCCTATATTGACATAACCTAAAAGGCCACTCAGCAAGGAAGAAGCCACTGCTCCAAAAACTACGGTTTGCAAATGCACATGGGCACAAATGCACATGGGCACAAAGATCGTAGTTTTTGGAGAAATGTCCTCTGGTCTGATGAAACAAAAATAGAACTGTTAGGCCATAATGACCATCGTTATGTTTGGAGGAAAAAGGGAAAGGTTTGCAAGCCAAAGAACACCATCCCAACCGTGAAGCACGGGGGTTGCAGCATCATGTTGTGGGGGTGCTTTGCTGCACGAGGGACTGGTACACTTCACAAAATAGATGGCATCATGAGGAGGAAAATTATGTGGATATATTGAAGCAACATCTCAAGACATCAGTCAGGAAGTTAATGCTTGGTCGCAAATGTGTCTTCCAAATGGACAATGACCCCAAGCATACTTCCAAAGTTGTGACAAAATTGCTTAAGGACAACAAAGTCAAGGTATTGGAGTGGCCATCACAAAGCCCTGACCTCAGTCCCATAGAGAATTTGTGTCCAGAACAGAAAAAGCGTGTGCGAGCAATGAGGCCTTTAGAGTCCTGACTCAGTTACACCAGCTCTGTCAGGAGGAAAATGCCTAAATTCACCCAACTTATTGTGGGGATCTTGTGGAAGGATACTCAAAACGTTTGACCCAAGTTAAACAGTTTAATGGCAATGCTACCAAATACTAATTGAGTGTATGTAAACTTCTGACCCACTGGGAATGTGATGAAAGAAATAAAAGCTGAAATAAATAATTCTCTCTACTATTATTCTGACATTTCACATTCTTAAAATAAAGTGGTGATCCTAACTGACCTAAAACAGGGAATTTTTACTAGGATTAAATGTCAGGAATTGTGAAAAACTGAGTTTAAATGTATTTGGCTAAGGTGTATGTAAACGTCCGACTTCAACTGTATCTTTCTAAATTCAGCAAAAAAATAAATGTCCCTTTTTCAGGACCTTGTCTTTCGAAGATAATTCGTAAAAATCCAAATAATTTAACATATCTTCATTAATTTCCCATGCAAGAATTGTTTCTCACAGCAAGAACTGGCAAATCTGGTACAGTCCAGGAGGAGGAGATGCACTGCAGTACTTAATGCAGCTGGTGGCCACACCAGATACTGACGTGTTACTTTTGATTTTGATCCCCCCTTTGTTCAGGGATACATTATTCATTTTCTGTTAGTCACATGTCTGTGGAACTTGTTCAGTTTATGTCTCAGTTGTTGAATCTTATGTTCATACAAATGTTTACACGTGTTAAATTAGCTGAAAAAAACAGTTGACAGTGAGTGGATGTTTCTTTTTTTGCTGAGTTTATTATGCATGGGAATACTTTAAAACATATTTCCTAAATTAAAAACACTTAACTGATTTGCTGTTGTTTTTACTGTCTTTCATGTCCCCAAAAAATGACCCATGGGTCGCAAGTTGATGAACAATTGATGTGCTTAATCTCTTATTACAATGTCAGTGCAGTGCCAATCTGCAAATAGAACACACTCTCCATATTAAGCCCCTGTGTTTCAGGTCATTCACCTTCACAAGGGTAAACCGTGTAGAGTATATCTCCTATCCTTACTACCATTTTAATAATCTCTGTTCACAAAAAGCCCCTTCCTCTTACAAACAATTACTGTATGAGTTCATGCTTTGATTGCAAAACATTCCTTCTTCATTCGTTCATTGCTCCATGTGCTTTGAGCATTAATTAAGACATTAAATTAAGCTCATCTTTACCAATTTTTTTTTTTTTTGCATTTTAACCTTCATTTAACTACTAATTAGCCGTCCATTTTAGCAAAAGTTAATATAAGCGCAAATCTGGAAATTCCCACCAAACACAAATAGCAGGTTGACAAAATACATTTTTTGATGTCAATAAAGCCAGAGGAAGAGACACATCGTACCACCAAGGAGTGAGCTAAATTCAGTCTTCTTTGTGCCAGTAATGATCCCCCGCTACATCCTGCTGAGTCTCTCAGGGTTCTCAACCTACAGTATCATCCGTGTTTATGGTGCATGTGACAAATACGATTTGATTTGATTAATCACACAAAATACTCTGCTTCCACTTTTCCACTGCTGCTACAGTACAACCTGATTGAAGCTGAACTAATAGTGTTTATCTGACGGATGATACTGTAGGTTGAGAACCCTGAGAGACTCAGCAGGATGTAGCGGGGGACAGTACTCAGCGGCGCTAGGCTGGGCGAGGTTGCTCTGCAGGTACCAAACCGCTGCAGGTGACAGAGCAGTGTCTCATTCTTCTGCTCTCCTCTGTGTCTCTGTCTCGGCACAGCAGAGACCACCAGAAGGAGAACTGGATGACAGGCCAGATACTAGTTGGAACAGCATGCAGCAGCTTTACACACATGACAATTGGCTATTTATGGGGATCCTTGTAGGAAGACAAATAGCTGTCAAAATGTGGTTATTAGTTGTGTGCTGCCCAACTTTTTCTGTTTTCGACTGAATCTATTTAATACATCTAAAGACTACATTTAAAAAAGGTAACTTTGTCACCACTGAAGGCATATCTATTTCTGCTTTAGGAAAAATAAACAACATTCAGGTATTACGATTTTTATACATTTCTGTAGTTCTCTTTCGGCTCCTTAAAACTATTCAGTTATCACTTTGACAATAATACTCCTAAAGTGACTTGGAAATATTTGAGTGGAGTGGTTCCAGGTCTTGAATAGGAGTACGGTTAAATGAAGTGGAACATGTCCCCTGAGCATGGTCATCTGGCTTCCGGCCGTGTGTCTTGCTGAATGACCAGACGGAGCAGAAGGTCAGACCCTGAGTGCTCTGAGATGTGACTAGAAACATTATAATGGCCTTGTTAATATCCCAGCTCCTCACCAGCCAGTCACCCTCCGCTCTCTGTTCCCATAATCAGGGAGATTACGGCATGGTCATTTCTTGCTGGTCAAGGGTGCGTGACGTCACAGAGAATGGGGTAAAAAAGTTGTGGGCTCAGCTCCTGTGGGTTGTGTTCTGCTGCTGGCTCATTGATCAGGCCATCAACGAGGTTACGGAGTGCTGCAGGATCGATTCCCAGCCATGCCAGCCGTAGCATCCATAGGCTATTCTTAGTTGCAAGTGGAGGTACTCTGAAATGGGCCGTGTAGCAGGTGCTTTTAATCTTCATGTTCTCGGTGTCATGTCGTGGTGGTGAAGGTGGGCGTGCTCTATCTGGGAAACAGCCCATGTTTCATGCGAGAGAAGGTTTTTACGAGGACAGCGGTCTGTTATACACAATACATCTATTCTGCTGTGGACAGCATAGCCATAGCCAGTCATACTGTATGTCTCCAAGGTCTCCACATTCGATCAGTTAAGTAAATGGCTCTCTAAGGTTGACTCAGTTTAATTGAGTTTTCAGATTAGTAGCAGTATGTAATTACAGAACTAATGCTTCCACCACAGAGAGGGAGATGAGCCCCACTACCACAGCCCTGTTTTCACAACCATCACTTCACATACACACAACATCAACCACTGTTGGGACGTCAGACTGAGACAATTAAACACAAAAGGAGAGAAATGGAAAATTAACATTTAATGCGTATAATTTGTCTCCAGTAATTTAATAGCTTCAACATTATTTTAAATTAGCCAGAGTGGGTTCCTGCTGCGCTCATTATGTCTAATTATTGAAGATTGTTATAATTTCAGGGATTTTGAAATGGTAATTCGCTCTTTAGTAAGCTTCAGTCCATTCACCTAAAATGACTTAAAAACTTGATCAGACATCAACATGTCAGAGGTTGTAAGGCTGGTTAGGGATGGCTGTGTGAGGTTAGAGGGATGCCAGGCTGCAGCCCAGTGTGGTACTGAGGTGGGAGGGACAGGTGGCAACGTGGGTAATATAGATAAAACTCCCATCGGCCAAGGCAGGGAGCCAGCCTGCTTATGTCCTGCATGTCACCTGCACCCTGCTACGACTGGACAGGTACTGACCAACACTACTCTGTAGCTACTAGCTAAAACCTAAAGCTAGGACTGATTATACTATCTTACTAAAAACAAAGCTTAAAATACCTAATGTGGAGACTGAATGTGGTAAACCTTCAAGGCCACCCTAGCTAACACCTAACAGTCAGATCTAAGCTGTAACAGTCAGGTCTAAACTGTAGGCCATGTTGATGGGTAAAGGAGAGCCAGAGGCTCAGCTTCACATGTAGATGATTTCTTGGAAGGAAATGATGCAATGCTTTAAAAAAACTCTAAATCCCCTGATATGAACTCAGAGTGACGTTGGGACATGATGTAGGGGTCAGTAGAGGACCAACTGGACAGTGAGATATGACACGCAAGCTTGCTGTACACTCTTAGAAAAAAAGGTTCCAAAGGGGTTCTTCGGATGTCCCCATAGGAGAACCCTTTTTGGATCCAGGTAGAGCCCTTTTTGGAAATGGTTCTACATGGAACCCAAAAGGTTTCTACTTGGAACCAAAATAGTTCTACATGGAACCAAAAAGGGTTCTTCAAATGGTTCCCTAATGGGGACAGCCAAAGAACCCTTTTAGGTTCTAGATAGCACTTTTTTTTCCTAAGAGTGTAGTTTGTACTGTAGGCTACATACTTTGTCCTTAACAATAGCAAAAAAAGTTTAATCAAATCCTTAAAGAAACACTGTGTGAAGAGACTTCATTTATTGCATTCATTTCTTTATTTTCCCTTCAGAAAAAATGCACGGTTCAGCAAAGTTACTACATACAAATGGCCATACAATAGCAATTTATTTTGTTGTTGTTTTTGTTTCAAGGTGTTTAATAAATTCTGACATGTGATATACTTAGACGTGTGTCATTTATACTCTTTGTACCATGTACGTTTGCAGTTAGGACGCTGCAGTTGGCAAAAAACTCAATACTGTTCATACTTTTTCAAATGAAAAACATAAGCCACAAACAAATGACACTGAACAGCTATCCAGGAAAACTACTGCACTTCCATCTCAGAAAGAAAAACACATGGTTTTGCATAGCTGTGTCGTAATGTAGATAAGGCACTTCATCAGTACTTGATTTAGGCATTTCATCATATAATAAACCGTTCACCTTGTCAAGTCCTCTATATTCAATACTTCATCTCTGCAAGCATGAGACTGTAACAACATCTTAAAAACGTTCTTATATCACATTGGCTCTCTGTATAAATCTGTTCCCCCTATCTTTTGGCATAAGTGTCATTTTCATCATTCTTGAAATATTGAAGTAGTCTTCTTGTGCATATTCGTACGGGCCCAGACTCACACGTTGTCCCATAACCCCACACAACCCAGTGTTTCTCAAAAAGACAAACATTTGTGCAATGGTTTGGGGTTATGTGGAGGAAAAGGCAACACCTTGTCAAAAAACAATGAAAAAATAGTACCAAACTGAAATCAAATGTCTGGGCAGGTTGTGGTAAAATCACTCTCTGTACCAAAGGTAACATGTAGAAGTACATTTGATGTTGATGTGAAAATGGTTATTCCGTCATATGAAAGATAGCGTCTCCCCTCTCCTCTAGTCAGTCTCACACATTTCAAGGAGGCAATAGGCGGTGAATGGTTATCAACCGTCCTCAGCTGTTAAGAGGAAGTGGGAGTGGATCTGGAGCAGCTCTCTGTAGGACTGCAATCCTGTCTGTCAGCACTATCCAAGCTGATCCTCATACTGCTTTCTGAAACAGTCTCCAGCGGGGAAAAAGTCCCATTGCCTCTCCTGGTACATCTTCCACACGTATGACTCCTAGAGGAAGCAGACAGACAAACAGACGGGTCAATATATAGTAACCTTTGGTTCCTGAAATGACAAGCAACATTTTCTCAGGACTAAGGGGACAAAAGGGTGACAAGCTCCATACCTGGCCAGTGTGTTCTGTCTCATCTTTGTTGATGAGGTACATCAGGAAAAACCTGTCAAGCAAAATGGCGAGACATGAAAATGACCACTTATCCACGATCATGGTTCACTAGTATCATTCAACATTCAAAGAGCAACTGACCTTTTCAGAACTACAAATAGATATAGCAGGAGGGAATAAAAGATTCATTCAAGTATAATGTTAGAGTTCTTGATGATCTTATCAATCATCCACGTGTCCTATCCTCAAGCATAGAGCAGCAATCAGATTACTGAGTCTGTCCACGACTGTTAACCAAATCAAAATGTGCGTGAATAAATGTAAGTGAATATCACACAACTATTTTCCAACCAACTTAAACAGCATGAGCTAATGAGGATAGCGTCATAGCATCCTCCAGCTGACTGAGCGGGCAGATTAAGGCCACATGGCTTCCTATTGTCCAGCAAACTCACACAGATAAACAATAGATGAGCATTGAGCTCCTAGAGGGGGAAAGGGTGCTGGCATTATGAGGCACTGCAGGTATTTTTAACTTTGGCACAGATACCAGATACCATCTACTGTTGTGTAAAAGCCATCAATCAGGTGACTTAATAGTAAACAAGTATAAAGATGCAGGAAGACAAAAGACGTGGGCTAATTGATACTTTAGATGAAAAAGTCTAGCTTTAAAGTGCTGGGTTACATCCAGTCTAGATACAGAGGGATACTCACAGGTAGTTGGCCAAGTTGTGCTCTTGTAAGGTGTGTGTTTCAAAGCCGTGAGGCGTCGTGTCAAAGTAGTCATTGCCGATGCCACAGATGAAACATTTGGTCTGAGGAGAAAAAAGATAATATATTCCAAAATTGTCCTCTGCTGACCTGTACTACAGATGCAAATCAGTCTCTCACCTCCATATCCTCTTTCACTTGCTCCTGTTGGTCTCTCAGCTCTCCAAAAGCATCAATGATCAGACCTGCAGCCACAACAACCAACAGTGAACATGTTTCTTCATGGACATGGCAATTTAATACAATTCTCCTTCCCCCGGCTTTTGCATTGCAGTGTAAAATACTTCATGGTTGAACAGCTTCTGACAACAGGAAGCAGCATTACTCTGTATTAAGGTACAGGCTACATCTGTATCTGTCTGTGTGTTCTGGTGAATGACTGTGAGGCGAGTTGACAGTTTCAGTGTGTCTGTGGGAGAGGCATGAGGCTGACTGATTGTCTAAGTCTGAGGTGGAAGAACCATTGGACAGTTTGATACTGTCTGACTGTGAGAGAAACATTACTGTGTAGGAGGGAGTTTGTCAGTCTGTCTGCTATCAGGGCCCGGTAGAGACAGACAGACGTACATAGCTGCACAGCCCTTTACACAGCCCCTTTCTGCCCACAGGGACCAGGGTGACTTTGACACCAGGGAGCCAGAGTGACTTTGACCCTGCTTGGTCTCACCCTGGTCCCCGCGTTGTCTCCGAAACTGCCCTCTGTGAGCCAGACCAGTACAGTATGTACCCTGGATGATAGCCAGCAGGATGACAATGACGAAGAAGAAGAAGGTGATGTCGAAGAGGATGCGGTAGAGCTCGTAGGGGTCGCCCGCAGGGTCTTCTATCTCGTCTCCGATGCCACCCCCTGCCCTCACACCAACATACATGTGGAACAGGTAGCACTGATGGAGGGGAGAGAGACAGAAAGAACAGATAGAAGGTAAGAGAGAGAGAGAGAGAGAGAGAGAGGGGGGGGGGGAGAGAGAGAGAGAGGGGGGGAGAGAGAGAGAGAAAGAGAGAGAGAGAGAGAGAGAGAGAGAGGTTTCAGCCACAGGATAGTTGGAAATGGAATAGGGTTGGAAATAGAATAGGACCACTCAAAAGGCCCCAAACAGGATGGTTAGGCCTTAGTTAAAATATTGTTGAGAACTGGGCTGATGTTTTATAAATGATTTTATTTGTTTTTTTATAGTGTGGCCTCTACATTATGATTTTAGTCAAAAAAATCCAGGAACTCACAGTCATCATGTCGTCACACTTCATATCCGGCTGGTTCTCATCCTCACTTTTGTTGTAAAACTTGCGGAAGAAGTTGAAGGCCACCACAGTGTACAGATACACCACCACCGCCAGTAGACCTACAGTCAGAACCAGCTGACACATAGAGAATACTTCAGGTTACTACCACGATGATATACTTTAGCTCTATGGTTAATACCAGAGTAGAACTAGAGCTCTAACTCAACACTGACCCCTGCTGCCTGGTGGTCAAATGGCATCCACCCACCTGTTTGCCATTGTGGGTGACTGAGGACAGGATGGTCCGGAGGGTCTTGAAGCCCATGGCGATGTCCAGCAGATGGGCAGCGAAGAAGAAGTTGTTGTAGTGACCCAGGATGGACATGGTGGTGTACCACACCAGGTACAAGAACGACTGTAGGGACACACAACATAGAAACAGATCAGTCAGATCAAGTCAATAATGTGTTGTTATCATATACCAAATGATGTTCATTGTAAATGTAGGACACTCACATTGTCTGTAAACACCACACCCATTTTCCAGCATTGATACTTGGTGTCGACAGAGCTCAACCTGTCAAAAGAGGTGGAATGATGTGAATGGTATTGTTTTTGACTTCACTCTGTGTATGCTAACCCGATAACTCTATTATAGGTCACTCTCCCAGGGTCTCACCAGGACACCAGCGATGCCTCCTTCACCACTGTCTCCTCTGTGGGGTTGAAGTCCAGAGCACTCTTATCCAGCCCCAGCAGCTCTGCTATCCTCTCTGCTCCATACAGATCTCCATACTTATTGATCACCTAACAGCAGCAGGCCAGGATAACAAGGAGAAACTGACAGTAAATAGTAGTAATAGTATGAGCATGACCAAGTGGTATTGATCTGGTGAATATAAATTACAAGCCCAACAAGAATGAATTAAATACTGTCTACTTACCTTGCGTTTCACAAACTTGTCCCAGTAGTTATTAGGGAAGGAACTATACAACAGAGGATAGAATATAGAATTATCACATGAAGGATTTACATGAGAGGAAGTTACAAACAAAATCCCTGGTGTAGACAATCAGTCCACAATCTGAATACTACAATCAAATACCAAAGTGATGATTCTAGTTTGTTCTGTTTGACTCACGGGGTGTTGATGACGAGGCGGTCCCACTGTCCTTTGATGTCATCGTCTGACGGCTGCTCTGTGATGTAGAGGCCGTCAAACTCCAGCTTCCTGGCGATCTCCTTCTCTCTCTTGAACACCGTCAGAGGCACCTTGGGGACACAGACAGAGAGATGGAACATTAGATCACAGCTCCACAGGGCACTGTCTGGATATAATACCATTGCACTCTGATGATTACTTCACCAAATACACCTTCAGAAAAAGGGGGGATATGTATTGGTGTTAAATTAGTTCTCATATCACAATATAAAGGATTTTGACCACTTCGAAAAGTGTGATATCTAAGTTTGAATTACTAGTCCATTATAATGATGGTTAATACATCCTCTAGGGATACTATAAAGATGTCGGTGTCGATGAGTTAGTTATCTGTATGTGTGTGTGTTCACAAAATGTACCTTCAGGTAGTAGTATCCCACCACACACAGGAAAGAGATGACTGTGTGTAGTATGGCCAGGAAGCGCAGTGTAGGTGCCATGTAGCCGGTGCTCTCCTGCAGGACAAAATACTCCATCCCACCTTCATCCTCCTCTTCATCAGTACCTCCACCACCGTTCCAGGGGTCTGGATCATCGTCATCCCCATCATCGCCAGTCACCTGACACAACAAACACCCAGTTTATATCCATGGCAGTTCAACAGCAACACTGTGCTCTATTTGATTAGATAGGGTTTGACTTACTTTGTAGAAGAGCAGAATAAAGTTGATGGCGAAAGCAACGAACAACGCTAAGAAACGCAGGTTGTAGAAGTTTCTGGCCAGATAGTTCTGCAAAACACACATGTATACACTGAGTTGCCCTCAGAAAAGCCTCAATTTGTCGGGAATGAACTCTACAAGGTGTCGAAAGCGTTGCACTGGGATGCTGGCACATGTTGACTCCAATGCTTCCCACATTTGTGTCAAGTTGGCTGGATGTCCTTTGGGTGGTGGACCATCCTTGAAACACACAGGAAACTGTTGAGTGTGAAAAACCAAGCAGCGTTGCAGTTCTTGACTCAAACTGGTGCGCCTGGCATCTACTACCATATCCCGTTCAAAGGCACTTATAAATCTTTTGTCTCGCACATTCCTCCTCGAATGGCACAAATACATTATCCATGTCTCAATTGTATCAAGGCTTACAAATAATGATTTAACCTGTCTCCTACCCTTCATCTACACTGATTTGAAGTGGATTTAAAATATTCAATTATTAAGGGATTATATCTTTCAGCAGGATTCACCTGGTCAGTCTATGTCATGGAAAGAGTTCCTAATGTTTTGTGCACTCAGTGTATAGTACTCATACATTTGTGTCATATGCAACAGGACAAACATGAATGTACTGTTGTGATTTACAGGGCTCAACAAAATGGGTGAGTGTGCTCACCAACATCTTGGTCTGGTAGATCTCCAGCCCAGAGAAGAATCTGGCCATGAAGGCCTCTGGGGGCTCTTTCTTTAGTCCCGGTCTCTTCTTGGGGGCCTTCTTCTCCTCTTCTGGTGGGGACTCAGGTGGAGTCTCCTCTTTGGCTTTGTCTTTCTTCTCCTCGTCATCTGGGCTGCAGTTACAAACACACACCCCGTGGGTTCAGACTCAACAAATCAGTTCAGTTTCCACCAGGAGCAAAACAAATGATGATAGGGCTGAGCCTGGTAGGGAATATTGTGTCCACACTGGGAAACAAATCAGGTGCAATCACATCACATCAAGGACTTTATGAGGTCACTTACTCTGCCTTCTCTGGCTTGGCTTTGTGATCTCCATTGGCAGGCTCCATAGTAGAAGCCTCCTTCAAGAAACACATGGAATGTGGTTAAACTACACTCTTACAAAAACAGGTTCCAAAAACATTATTCTGCTGTCCCCATAGGAAAACCCTTTTTGGTTCCAGGTAGAACCCTTTTTGGTTCCAGGTAGAACCCTTTTGGGTTCCAAGTAGAAAAGGTTATATATGGAACCTAAAAAGGTTCTACCTGCAACCAAAAGTGTTCTACCTGGAACCAAAAAGGGTTATTCAAAAGGTTATCCTATGGGGACAGCCCAAAGAACCCTTTAAGGTTCTAAATAGCCCTTTTTTCTAAGAGGGTACAGCTAATTTTTGCACCTAATCATTATGTGACATATACATTACAGAGGCCTGACCTTACACAGATAACCATTACTCTTTTTCTAAGACTGAACATGTGTGATTTCTGAGGAGATCCAGGTACAGACCTTGGCCTTCTTCTGTTTGACGGCAGTGGCTAAAGAGGGGGCGTCGACCCCCACCACTTCACCCATGTCCCCCAGACCTGGCTCGGCTGCGTGCTTGCCCCCCTGGCTCTTGGTTTGAATGTTGAGCAGCTCAGCCATCAGGTCGGCCTCTGCCTTGTCCACTTGGGCCATCTGGACCATCTCTGCAACCGACGATGCCTCGCTCGCCTCCATCTTCTCTGCCTCCAGCACATCGCCATGGATACCAAACTGTGTGGGGTCAGGCATGTTCCCCAGGATGTCTGTAACCTTCATGTTCTTTGCCCCTTCCACCAGGCCCCCACCAAACATGGAGGACCACAAGATGTGGAAGAAGCCCCACACCAGGTTGTAGAGGAAGCGGAAGAGGCCCGTGATTATCTTCCAGAAGAAGGAGAATAACCCTCGAACCATCTCCCTCACACTCATCTTCCTGAAATTCCTGTACTGCCGCCGCATGCTCTTGAAGGTGAGCAGCTGGCGGAAGCTGGACAGGTTCTTCCTCATGGAGACACAGGAGTTTGTGAAGGCTGAGTGAGACTCCATCATTCTCTCCTCCTCTTCCTCCTCCTCTTCCTCCTCCACACTCTGGCTGTCTTCCTCATCCTCCTCGAGACGCTCCACTGAGTCAGGCTCAGAGATCTGGGAGGCCAGTTGCATCTCAAAGATGGTGTCCTCACAGAAGTTGACAAACAGCTCCATCTTCTCGCTTTCCCCGCCCTCGTTGACCACGTCAAAGATGAACTGTCTCTTGGACTCTTTGACCTGGGGTTTCTCCCACTGCGTACGACTGGACTCACTGATCTCAAAGTAGACCCTCTCGATGCGCTTGGCCCCGCCCATGATCTCGATGCGGCCCAGGTAGGGCTCGAAGTAGTTGATTACACTCTCAGCCAGGTCCAGGAAGGTGGCTAGACGGGCGTCGTGAGGCATGTGTTCTGATAGGTTGGTGAGCAGGACCGCCACGTTAAAACCAATGTCCTTGGCCGGTTCATGAAAACGTTCAACAAACTCCTCGTAGTTGAACATGTCGTTTTCGTCAGCCTCAACGCAGGAGAGCAGGAACTCAATCTCTGACTGGGAGTACTGCTTCTGGTTCTCCATGGACTTCTGGAACTCCTTCTTGGAGATCACTCCCTTGCTGTCCGGGTCGTACTCCTTGAAGTTGTCCGAGGAGGTCAGGTCTTTGAGTTTGAGGAACATGTCGAAGAACTTGAGGATCATCTCTACATTGCTGGAGGACTCCACCAGGGTGTCCACCATCTGTTTGCCAATGGTTCCGTTGACAACATTACCTGTAGGAGGGTAGCGAGGGTTACTAAAGTTTAGGACATACAATACAAAGTACACAGTAACCATAACACAATCTGCTTATTTTGTTGTCAAGGTAGATCGTCTAGATGTTTGATACCATGCAAAATCAGTTCAAGCAAATACATGTGTTTACAGTTTTAGGGATAAAGGATCAAATGGTTAGTAGCTAACTCTGTTCTATCAGTGTCATCTGATAGCCACATTGTGTTCCATGATGAGTCACGACTGAGATAAAAAGGTGTAATAGAACCTTCCAGAAGGGAGAGCATCATCACAATCATGTCCTTCTGCAGGTCCAGCAGCTCCTTCAATAAGTCAATCTGACTTGAGTCCTGGGGGGACAGGAAACAAAAGCAACTTTGAGACACATTCTGCACCCAATCAAGGTTAGTGCCGCTCTGTCAGGGGCCAGTCCATTGCTAATATCCCAGAGCGCCATTTGGATAGATCAAGGCCCTCTGCAAGCACTGGGACCCGCTACTGTAGGATTTGCTAGGCCCCAGCCATCCATCAGCACATGGCCTAATGTCATTCTGCTGGGCCAGAGCAGATGGCTGGGAGGGGATGACTCGTTTTGGACCTCCCCAGCATGCAATAAATCTGAGGAGGGACTTTGATTAGCTTAATCAAAACGCACCCGGCAGCCCTGTCAATCTGGTCACTTGCAAACAGCCCTGCCCCTCCGGATAACCCTGAGATAAGCCGAGGCGGTCTAACGGTCCGAGAGGTTTCATTCTGATCCCACCTGGGTTATTGGCTACAAAGCACATCCAAGGTGTCTTGCTGTGGGAGTGATGGATCACATAGCCTTCACAACATTTCAAATTAAGGCAGGGAGAAAAGCCTGTCACCAAGGCATGCTGCAGAGAACATCCCTGAACTAAGAGGGACCTCTTGTGGCAACAGCTGATTGGTAAGAAAGTCAGGATGTGAACTCTCCATCCACATACAGTTTGATGTTGTATCACACTAACCAGATGCTATTCAGTTTCATATCTGAATTGATAGATCTAATATTGAGCCACTGGTTGACAAGGAGTGAGTTGATTAGAAAATGGTCCTTAGTTGTATTACCTGTGAGAGCTTCATCTGCATATTGGCAAACACATGCAGGAAGCCCACCACTGCATCCCATAGCCTGCTGTGGGCCAGACTCTGCTGGTTCCCAATACACGGGCCCTGGGGACACACAGAGAAGATATCACTATAGTCAGGACGATAACCATGATTAACCATACAATGCATTCCTGTCCGTAAAGGTTAGTTTCTTCCAGCTTGTGTTACCTGTATGTACTCAGTGAGAGAGTTGAAGATCTGCTTGGCCACAGCCAGGGCTTTGGAGAAGTTCCGCTGGCCAGCCTCATCCATGATGTCTTTCCCAGAGTAGTACCAGTAGAAATCACTGATGGATTCCTAATATTGGATAAATCAACACAGGACAATATAAACAGACGCTACACAATAAAGCATATAGGGAGTGAGGGCGGGGATAGTATTATACCTGCAGACGGAGCAGGTAGTCCACAGTGCTGATGATGATATTTACTGTGGTTGTGTTCCCTGTCTGAGTCCGCAGGAAGTTTTGGAAGTCTGAAGAAAGGGAAAGGGGGTCAAATGGAAAAAAGAGGATCCCTTTCAGCAGAGTACGGTAATGATATATATTGAACATTGTCACAAGTACGTACGGTACGGTGTTCTGTGTAAAGTGTTGGACATACCGTTGTTGTGTCCCTCGCAGAGCAATTGCAGAAACCTAAACAGATCCTTAGTGAACTCATCGTTCTGCAGTACCTTGGAACCTGGAAACAGGAGATGAGATTGACGACTGTCCCCTTTGGTTAGGAGGGGGCTAGAAACCAGATGACCCCCCCAGCTTGATCTAACACAAGCTTACACCATGGCCAGCATAACTTTCACTTCCCTACAAAGCTGCTGTATAGTCCTCTAGCTCCTAGACTAGGATACTTTGTCATGAAAGTCTTATGCTCTCTATGAGACATTCATATCACTTTGACTTGATATACATACTGGACAGAGGGAGGGATAATAGGAATAAAACTGAGCTTTGTTGCTCGGTCCTTCAGATACAAGCAAAGCTTTGGACATTTTATTCTTATTACTAATTTACTTTATCAATTAATATTGGTTAGTAATATCAATATAAAAATAAATAAAAGTTTCCACACACAACAAGCAGACAAGCAGTAACTTTGTATAGGAGAGAGAGGTAAGAGTCAGTTGGGTCTAAAGCTATGGCTTGAACAATCAGACCAATATCTTATTGAGCATGCATGTGTTCCTTCAGATCAGAGCAGTAGGTTATTATCACATTCCAGACTGAGGGGAGGGGGAAGAGGTGGGAACTGGACGAAGAGCAATCAGGATGGCGAAATGAGTAGAATCTAAACCGTGTATTTACCCCGCTCACTCACGTTGACTGCGACCGATGAGTTAAAAAATGATAAGAAGAAACAAACAAACAAAAAAAGCAGACATAAGCCAAGGAGAAGACATTGAGTTTCAATAAGAAGTAAGGAAGAAGAAGAAGAGATATATCGACATCATTTTAGGCGTTGGACATACAGTAGACATGCGGTTAAGAGTCTCAGGTAGGTAGGTCTACAGGTTCTGATGCAGTTTGCCAGGACGGGTGTTAGACGGGGAGTGAGAATCACTACAGGACTGCAGTCCCCATCACATATGCCTGGTTACATGAGATGGGAATGAGCTGGAGTATGTATGAGAACATAGCCATTTACTGTATGCGCTCCATTAGATCCAACAGCTTCTACGGTGGGTAATTTACATTGTGTATAGATCTGTTGTTTTGGAGTTGGTGTTTTTTATCTTGTTGACAGACAGTACTCGGACATCACGTGACTGAGGAACATACAGTGGCACAGGTTTACCTGCCAAATGAACACAGACACAACGGGCCACTTCATTTTGCATGGCCCGGTGCCCCGGGTGGTGGAGATTTCACTTAAGGACCAATGGAATGGTGTAAAATGTGCAATCTCTGCCTACCCGGGGAACCGGGCCATGCAAAACGAACTCGTCTAGTGACATATGTGACATGGAGATGAGCTTTTCCATCACAAACAAAAGAGCGAATGTGGCACGCTAATTCTGTATCATGTGGCTGTAATAGCCCTATCACAAGCCTTCAAACACAACAAAAAGACATGGGCCAATCATTAGCTGGTGGGTTGGACATTGGCTGACCAATTATAATGGCAAGGGGTGTATCCTTATGGATTGCTGTTATTGCTTGTGCATAAGGTTGTAGGAATTACTAGCCTCCACATGCAGTTCTGACATAACATTACCTTTGTCACTATGGAGTAGGGTACAGTAAATCTTTATTAATGAATTACGTTTCTCTACGGGCAGATTCAGAATGGACAACAAGGTGTTAATAGGAACACATTGACCACTGGCTGTAGCACAAGCAGTAAGAGCAAACCACATATAATCACATTAGTGGAATAATGTAATTTTAGACTGGTTTCGTCTGTGAGCATTGATTGGTTGGAGATCAGAAGACAGGTGACTTGTGACCCTGTGGCTGGGTGGGAGGAAGGGGGCGGGGTCAGATGAAATCAACATGGAGTAACATGGAAATCAACATTACCTACTTAACATTTATATGTTATACTTGTGTAGGGTTTTAGACACTTAAGAAATGTGTATGGAGCATCATGGGTCAGCATTTGACAAGAGCACCAAGTGGACTTGACTCTCAAAAGTAAGAAAATAAATTGTCATCTTATAATCAAACAAATCTACAATTACTTTCCTATAACACTAAACATTTCTTTCTGTGTGTTGACAGGAGAGAGAGAGGTTACAGTGTATATGTCTGTCTGAGGTAGTGTTGACAGGAGAGAGAGAGGTTACAGTGTATATGTCTGTCTGAGGTAGTGTTGACAGGAGAGAGAGAGGTTACAGTGCATATGTCTGTCTGAGGTAGTGTTGACAGGAGAGAGAGAGGTCACAGTGCATATGTCTGTCTGAGGTAGTGTTGACAGGAGAGAGAGAGGTCACAGTGCATATGTCTGTCTGAGGTAGTGTTGACAGGAGAGAGAGAGGTCACAGTGCATATGTCTGTCTGAGGTAGTGTTGACATGAGAGAGAGGTTACAGTGCATATGTCTGTCTGAGGTAGTGTTGACAGGAGAGAGAGAGGTCACAGTGCATATGTCTGTCTGAGGTAGTGTTGACAGGAGAGAGAGAGGTTACAGTGCATATGGCTGTCTGAGGAAGTGTTGACGGGAGAGAGAGAGGTTACAGTGCACATGTCTGTCTGAGGTAGTGTTGACGGGAGAGAGAGAGGTTACAGTGCATATGGCTGTCTGAGGTAGTGTTGACAGGAGAGAGAGAGGTTACAGTGCATATATCTGTCTGAGGTAGTGTTGACGGGAGAGAGAGAGGTTACAGTGCATATGTCTGTCTGAGGTAGTGTTGACAGGAGAGAGAGAGGTTATAGTGCACATGTCTGTCTGAGGTAGTGTTGACATGAGAGAGAGGTTACAGTGCATATGTCTGTCTGAGGTAGTATTGACATGAGAGAGAGGTTACAGTGCATATGTCTGTCTGAAGTAGTGTTGACAGGAGAGAGAGAGGTTACAGTGCATATGGCTGTCTGAGGTAGTGTTGACAGGAGAGAGAGATAGGTTACAGTGCATATGGCTGTCTGCGGTAGTGTTGACAGGAGAGAGAGAGGTTACAGTGCACATGTCTGTCTGAGGTAGTGTTGACAGGAGAGAGAGGTTACAGTGCATATGGCTGTCTGCGGTAGTGTTGACATGAGAGAGAGGTTACAGTGCATATGTCTGTCTGAGGTAGTGTTGACAGGAGAGAGAGAGGTTATAGTGCACATGTCTGTCTGAGGTAGTGTTGACAGGAGAGAGAGGTTACAGTGCATATGTCTGTCTGAGGTAGTGTTGACAGGAGAGAGATAGGTTACAGTGCATATGGCTGTCTGCGGTAGTGTTGACAGGAGAGAGAGGTTACAGTGCATATGTCTGTCTGAGGTAGTGTTGACAGGAGAGAGAGAGGTTACAGTGCATATGTCTGTCTGAGGTAGTGTTTGCAGGAGAGAGGTTACAGTGCATATGTCTGTCTGAGGTAGTGTTGACAGGAGAGAGAGAGGTTACAGTGCATATGTCTGTCTGAGGTAGTGTTGACAGGAGAGAGAGAGGTTACAGTGTATATGGCTGTCTGAGGTAGTGTTGACAGGAAAGAGAGAGGTTACAGTGCATATGTCTGTCTGAGGTAGTGTTGACAGGAGAGAGAGAGGTTACAGTGCATACGTCTGTCTGAGGTAGTGTTGACATGAGAGAGAGAGAGGTTATAGTGCACATGTCTGTCTGAGGTAGTGTTGACAGGAGAGAGAGAGAGGTTACAGTGCATACGTCTGTCTGAGGTAGTGTTGACATGAGAGAGAGAGAGGTTATAGTGCACATGTCTGTCTGAGGTAGTGTTGACATGAGAGAGAGAGAGGTTATAGTGCACATGTCTGTCTGAGGTAGTGTTGACAGGAGAGAGAGAGAGAGGTTACAGTGCATATGGCGGTCTGAGGTAGTGTTGACAGGAGAGAGAGAGGTCACAGTGCATATGGCTGTCTGAGGTAGTGTTGACAGGAGAGAGAGGTTACAGTGCATATGGCTGTCTGAGGTAGTGTTGACAGGAGAGAGAGGTTACAGTGCATATGTCTGTCTGAGGTAGTGTTGACAGGAGAGAGAGAGGTTACCGTGCATATGGCTGTCTGAGGTAGTGTTGACAGGAGAGAGATAGGTTACAGTGCATATGTCTGTCTGAGGTAGTGTTGACAGGAGAGAGAGGTTATAGTGCACATGTCTGTCTGAGGTAGTGTTGACAGGAGAGAGAGAGGTTACAGTGCACATGTCTGTCTGAGGTAGTGTTGACAGGAGAGAGAGAGAGAGGTTACAGTGCATATGGCGGTCTGAGGTAGTGTTGACAAGAGAGAGGTTACAGTGCATATGGCTGTCTGAGGTAGTGTTGACATGAGAGGTTACAGTGCATATGTCTGTCTGAGGTAGTATTGACATGAGAGAGAGGTTACAGTGCATATGGCTGTCTGAGGTAGTGTTGACAGGAGAGAGAGATTACAGTGCACATGTCTGTCTAAGGTAGTGTTGACAGGAGAGAGAGAGGTTACAGTGTATATGGCTGTCTGAGGTAGTGTTGACAGGAGAGAGAGGTTATAGTGCATATGTCTGTCTAAGGTAGTGTTGACAGGAGAGAGAGAGGTTACAGTGTATATGGCTGTCTGAGGTAGTGTTGACAGGAGGGAGGTTACAGTGCATATGTCTGTCTGAGGTAGTGTTGACAGGAGAGAGAGAGGTTACAGTGCATATGTCTGTCTGAGGTAGTGTTGACAGGAGAGAGAGAGGTTACAGTGCATATGTCTGTCTGAGGTAGTGTTTACAGGAGAGAGAGAGGTTACAGTGCACATGTCTGTCTGAGGTAGTGTTGACAGGAGAGAGAGAGGTTACAGTGCACATGTCTGTCTGAGGTAGTATACTGTTTCCCCTTGTTTATCTCTCCTCACTTACTTGATCCTTCCTCAGTCACCATCCCAAGACCTTCTGCTTTGTTTTGCCTTTCGAATGCATTCAAATCCAGGACACTAAGGAAGTTCAAAGAAAGAGACCCAACATCATTTTCAACACGGACGGTTTTGTTTTGCTTGAATGTCAAACCGTCAAAGATTTGTTTGTGTATTGTGAGATAATTTTACCTGCAAGACTGCATGAGTCCTGATAAACTCTTGAAAAAGCCAGCATCTCTTTTTTCCTTCAGATAGTCAAGCATTTTCTACAAAAAGGAAATACACAATAAAATTCGAGCTGCACTGTACATATTGAAAAAATGTATATGGATTCCATAAATATTCTAATATACCTGCTGAACCAGTATGTTGCCCCCGTTGAGTATGGAGATGCCCAGCTTCAAGGTAAAGGTCACCATGGGCCCAAGTGAACCTGAAGAGGACAATCAGTAATCACATTATTTGTGTGTGTTTGTCTCTGTAAGAGTGTTCCCCTGTACTTTATTTATTTATTTATATATATATATATTTTTAGGTGGTAGATCAGCTTTAATATTGCACATAGATTGCACCTTCCATCAATCTAAGTGTCTGCATCATTTCCAGTCCCCCATATATTTATTTGTAATGATTATTTATTATTTTCACCCTAACCCTACCATCCCTCCCCTAATTGGAGTAAACTAATGGAAAACAACACTTAGGCTTCTACTTCCAGCATATACATACTGTCACGCCCTGACCTTAGTATTCTTTGTTTTCTTTATTATTTTGGTTAGTGTGTGACGGGTGTGACGAGGGTGATATGTGTTTTTTTCCTGTCTAGGGTTTTTGTATGTTTATGGGGTTATTTCTAGGTGTTTTTACGTCTAATTCTATTTTTTTTTTAGGTTTGTGGTCGGGAGTCCGCACCTTTGGGGGGGTACTGTCACGCCCTGAACTTTAGTAGTCTTTGTTTTCTTTATTTATGTCTATGGTTGCCTAGATTGGTTCTCAATCAGAGGCAGCTGTTTATCGTTGTCTCTGATTGGGGACCATATTTAGGTAGCCATATTCCTTGGGTATTTCGTGGGTTATTGTCTATGTGTAGTTGCATGTCAGCACTAGTTGTTTATAGCTTCACGTTCGTTTTGTTTGGTTAATTTGTATAAGTGTTATTTTCGTTAATAAAAGAAGAATGTATTCTAATCACGCTGCACCTTGGTCTCATCGTTACAACGAACGTGACAGAATAACCCACCAAACAAGGACCAAGCAGCGTGAAAAGGAGGAGCAGCGTATGATAGAGCAGACAGCAGGATCCTGGACGTGGGAGGAGATACTGGCAGGAGAGGATCGCCTACCATGGAGGCAGGTGGAGATGGAACGGTGACGACATGTGGGTACACGACTAGCATGGAAGGTAGTGTTGACACGAGGAGATTGGCTGTGTCAGGTAGGAGACCTGGAGCCAACTCCTCGTGCTTACCGTGGGGAGCGTGTAACTGGGTCAGGCACCGTGTTATGCAGAGTTTCGCACGATGTCTCCAGTGCGCTATTCTAGCCCAGTGCGCTCTATTCCAGCTCCTCGCATTGGCCGGGCTAGAATGGGCATCCAGCCAGGAAGGAGGGTGCCGGCTCAGCGCTCCTGGTTTCCAGTATACCTCCTTGGACCAGGATATCCTGCGCCGGCTCTGCGTACTGTATCTCCGGTGATTCTGCACAGCCAAGTGCGTCCTGTGCCAGTGCCCTGCATTTGCAGGGCGAAAATAAACATCCAGCCAGGACGGGTTGTGTCAGCTCTACACTCCAGACCTCCAGTACACCTCCACAGTTCGGTACGTCCTGTGCCTGCTCCCCGCACTCGCCCTGATGTGTGTGTCACCAGCCCAGTACCACCAGTGCCAACACCACGCGCCAGGCTTCCTGTGCGCCTCCAGAGCCCAGTACATCCTGTTCCTCCTCCCCACACTCGCAATGACGTGTGTGTCACCAGCCCGGTACCACCAGTGCCGGCACCATGCACCAGGCCTATAGTGCGCCTCCAGGGTACAGTACTCCCTGTTCCTGCTCCGCGCACTCGCCCTGAGGTGCGTGTCTCCAGCCCGGTACCACCAGTGCCGGCACCATGCGCCTGGCCTATAGTGCGCCTCGGCAGTCCAGTACGCCCTGTTCCTCCATCCCGCACTCACCATGAGGTAAGTGTCCCCAGCCCAGGAGTCAGCAGTGCCGGCACCACACACCAGGCCTACAGTGTGCCTCGCCAGTCCAGAGCGTCCGGCGACAGTACCCAGTCCAGAGCAGCGTCTGGCGACAGTACCCAGTCCAGAGCAGCGTCTGGCGACAGTACCCAGTCCAGAGCGTCCGGCGACAGTACCCAGTCCAGAGCATCTGGCGACAGTACCCAGTCCAGAGCGTCCGGCGACAGTACCCAGTCCAGAGCGTCTGGCGACAGTACCCAGTCCAGAGCGTCTGGCGACAGTACCCAGTCCAGAGCGTCTGGCGACAGTACCCAGTCCAGAGCGTCTGGCGACAGTACCCAGTCCAGAGCGTCTGGCGACAGTACCCAGTCCAGAGTGTCCGGCTACAGTACCCAGTCCAGAGCGTCCGGCTACAGTACCCAGTCCAGAGCGTCCGGCGACAGTACCCAGTCCAGAGCGTCCGGCGACAGTACCCAGTCCATAGCGTCTGGCGACAGTACCCAGTCCATAGCGTCTGACGACAGTACCCAGTCCAGAGCGTCCGGCGACAGTTCCCAGTCCAGAGCGTTTGGCGACAGTACCCAGCCCAGAGCGTCCGGCGACAGTACCCAGCCCAGAGCGTCTGGCGACAGTACCCAGCCCAGAGCGTCTGGCGACAGTACCCAGTCCAGAGCGTCTGGCGACAGTACCCAGTCCAGAGCGTCTGGCGACAGTACCCAGTCCAGAGCGTCTGGCGACAGTCCCCAGTCCAGAGCGTCTGGCGACAGTACCCAGTCCAGAGCGTCCGGCGACAGTACCCAGTCCAGAGCGTCTGGCGACAGTACCCAGTCCAGAGCGTCCGGCGACAGTACCCAGTCCAGAGCGTCTGGTGACAGTACCCAGTCCAGAGCGTCCGGCGACAGTACCCAGTCCAGAGCGTCCAGAATGCCCACTCAGACCCTCCCATATATGTTTAGGTTTGTGGTCGGGAGTCCGCACCTTTGGGGGGGTACTGTCACGCCCTGAACTTTAGTATTCTTTGTTTTCTTTATTTATGTCTATGGTTGCCTAGATTGGTTCTCAATCAGAGGCAGCTGTTTATCGTTGTCTCTGATTGGGGACCATATTTAGGTAGCCATATTCCTTGGGTATTTCGTGGGTTATTGTCTATGTGTAGTTGCATGTCAGCACTAGTTGTTTATAGCTTCACGTTCGTTTGTTGTTTTTGGTTCGTTTGTTGAAGTGTTCTTCGTGTTTTTCGTTAATAAAAGAAGAATGTATTCTAATCACGCTGCACCTTGGTCTCATCGTTACAACGAACGTGACACATACTACATACATTTTACAAACACAGTATATTTTACAATAGTTATCTTTGTATGTTTTAGTCCCATCCTTCAGCTACCCTCAACCATTCCCATCTATCTCTGAACACCAGAACACCCTGTACCTTTGCTGGCACTGATCATCTGTAACACCATCTCAGCAGCTCCTCTGTCATGCAGTCTGGCCTGCTGGTACAGAGTCTTCTGTTTCTCCATCTCTTTTTCCTATCAGGTAAACAAACAAACCCCATGTAAACAAACAGCTCCTTACAAAACCATTTGAGACTAGTCAAATCTAAAACCCTGATGGGAGATCCAAAACACCTCAAACGTTTTCTCTTTTCCTTCATCTTCCTCTTCTTCATCTTCTGCACAACTCTAAAGAAAACAAGCGAGAGCTTTGTTAGCCAGGTCTCTGTTGACCTCTACATGACACTAAAGATATGAATCCAATAACAAATCAACAATCGTTATAGGCTTTGTACCTTTGCCATCATGTCTGCATATGCAATATACAAAGGATCCTCTTCCAAAGAACTGAATGAAAAAGCAGGATAAACGTATGTGAATAAACCTTGCATAACTCCATAATAAACAAGTATCTCAGGTGCATGACTAAGAACAAATGTGACACAATTACTTGTGCCTGAGTGCTTCTCCTTGCATGGGGAGAAATGCTGCAGTGATTTAGTTTAATGTGCCAGTTTATTAACCAAGGGATACACCAGCAATATTACACAGCACAGATGGAGCTAGCAGCATGATGCCAGGTGCACAGGTGTCTGTGTGTGTTTACCTCCGCTCAGTGAGCGCATTGTGACTGAAATGCAGGATGAGCTGATGAAGAGGGTCTGGCTGCATCTCTGCCTCCTCCTCTTCCTCCTCCTCCACCTTCAGTTGAGTCTTCTGCACAAACACCCAGTCACACAGAGTACATCAGAGTCATATATACAGTAGCAGTGCCCTTGACCCTCTGAGAGTGACTAAATGTGCCTGCTGTACACTGAGCTGATACAAATCTTATAGATTGAACTTCTAAATCAGTGTGCTCTATTTTGAATTAGTAAAATTTTAATAATGGAAGTTAAAGTTGTTCAAATTACACTGCAACACACTTCAAAAATAACAATTGCTAGAAGGCCAAGGTATCTAAACAAAAATATGGATGGTTATTATCCATATGCAGTAAGCACTGCCATGTCATAGGTAGTCTTATCTTACTGCGCATCACTTACCTCAGAGACAACAGGGTGTACTTGATCAACAGAAACACATTGAAATGAAAGATGCATAATGTGCAGTCAAACTCTGTCTCACTGAAGCATGGCCCATGGAAAAACACAGACTGAGTGTATCTCAACAGGATAGCATTACGGGTACGGCACGCCACTCCTACATCAGCAGACCATGCAGGCACACACACAGGGACATACGCACAGCACATTTAGATGGTACAGCAGTGTCAAGGTTAGCGGTGTCAAGGTCAGCGGTGTCAAGGTGTGTGCTCAGTAGAGATAAAGAGAGGAAAATGGAGGTTAAGCATGACTCTCCATGAGCCTGATCCATACTCTATAATACTCTATACTAGTCTACCACTGTATCGCTATGACAGTCACAGACAGAGAAGAAGAGAGAGCACCAGGAAAGGATGGTGCAAAAAGAAGTGGTCGATGGGATACTATTCCACATGGTCATCTCTTTTAAGATGTAACCACTTTCCACAATATCTTATAAAGTGTTATAGAGTGTTTATAACCATTGTATTAATTGCTGTTTTGATAAATGTAGCCAATTCTAATACTTACACAGGACAGAATGGTGTTTTTGAAGAATTTCTGAGAAATCTAGAATCAAAGTTGTAAAGAAAGCAACCCTTGCAGGGACAGTTTTCCTTAATTATTTTATTACAACAAATTCCTTAAACGACATGAATATGGCACGATAATGTGTCCATGCTGCGACAGAAAATGTACGAAAGACGCCACACCTTCCATAAATTTAACCAGTAAGCCGTAGCATCGTGGTTGGATGCTCTCTTACCCCTGTGGGATGGGGGACAGCTCTAGAACCGGATAACAGTACAGTACAGCTGGCAGCATGACACTGACATCCAGACCGATGTCATGCGTGCCTGGGAAGGCATTTCGTTAGCAAGGAACAGATCAATATGGAGCCAGGGGCAAAACATGGGATGACTGGCGGAACACCCAAAGTGCTTGGCAGGCATTGTGCTGGCGAAGAGCTTGGGTTGTGGCACGGCCAGGTGAGGATGGACAGGACAGGCTAGTACCACAAATAACACAGAGAAGGCTGGGCACTGTGAGGACAGGTACAGTACTTACTGCCAGGTCCTGCACTAGCTTCTCTTCAAAAGAGTACGTCTCTGTCTCTATCCATATTCTCTGATAGCCCAGGAGGAAGAGGTTAATAGAGCGATGCCTGGGGGTGCAGAGGGAGATGAGGAGGGTTAGCAGGGTGGGCCAGGGGGAGAGGAGAGGAGCGGGGTATTACTTTAAGAATGGTTCATACTTTTTAGTATGGCACTGGAACATCCAACTGGTCACTGTGGAGAAACACAGACTGAACTGTACCCCCAAATTCATAACCCTGTCATGTATACACCAGTGAACAATTATCACGGAACATATTTATTTTTTAGCAACATCTATAGTGTACTATGATGATTAAAGCTAAATAAAATATGGTAGAAATTACAGAGACATCAGTACAGAAACCTAGAATTTAGGAGAAAAATACTTTCGGGTCAGAGTGAATGAGTGAATATTTTTGTGATGAGTGTAGCTCCCAGGCCGACCAGTCAGAATGCCAGTTGGATCACTGTATGAGAGTTACAGGAGGAAGGAAGTGGAGGTCACAAACGTTGTCTGAACATTACATTACCGTTAGCATGGAGAGCAGACTGTCATAGTCTGTGTTCTCATGCATTTTTTCAAGCCAATAGAGTCGGTAGGCGTTCAGGAAGTAATTATTACTTTTGTGCCTGAGGGGAAGTACAGTATAGTAATGTCATTCAGAAGAGAACAGAGAGAAGGTGAAGTACAGTATAGTAATGTCATTCAGGAGAGAACAGAGAGAAGGTGAAGTACAGTATAGTAATGTCATTCAGGATAGAACAGAGAGAAGGTGAAGTACAGTATAGTAATGTCATTCAGGAGAGAACAGAGAGAAGGTGAAGTAGTGTATAGTAATGTCATTCAGGAGAGAACAGGGAGAAGGTGAAGTACAGTATAGTAATGTCATTCAGGAGAGAACAGAGATAAGGTGAAGTACAGTATAGTAATGTCATTCAGGAGAGAACAGAGAGGAGGTGAAGTACAGTATAGTAATGTCATTCAGGAGAGAACAGAGAGAAGGTGAAGTACAGTATAGTAATGTCATTCAGGAGAGAACAGAGAGAAGGTGAAGTACAGTATAGTAATGTCATTCAGGAGAGAACAGAGAGAAGGTGAAGTACAGTATAGTAATGTCATTCAGGAGAGAACAGAGAGAAGGTGAAGTACAGTATAGTAATGTCATTCAGGAGAGAACAGAGAGAAGGTGAAGTAGTGTATAGTAATGTCATTCAGGAGAGAACAGGGAGAAGGTGAAGTACAGTATAGTAATGTCATTCAGGAGAGAACAGAGATAAGGTGAAGTACAGTATAGTAATGTCATTCAGGAGAGAACAGAGAGAAGGTGAAGTACAGTATAGTAATGTCATTCAGGAGAGAACAGAGAGAAGGTGAAGTACAGTATAGTAATGTCATTCAGGAGAGAACAGAGAGAAGGTGAAGTACAGTATAGTAATGTCATTCAGGAGAGAACAGAGAGAAGGTGAAGTACAGTATAGTAATGTCATTCAGGAGAGAACAGAGAGAAGGTGAAGTACAGTATAGTAATGTCATTCAGGAGAGAACAGAGAGAAGGTGAAGTACAGATGTACTATCTTCATTTAACCAGTTTCTCACAGCAGGAAAATAATCCTGTAGCAACAGGAAATGTACATTATTATGTGGATCATAATGGACATTCTTGTAGGATTTGATACATTTTTCATTAGGGCTAATCAAGTCTGACATTTTAAAGTGGAAATTACAAACTTCAGAAGCCTTTTTAAAGGTGGAGGAGAAAAGTACACAGACATTTCATCAAATGTCCTCAACATAGAATGTCATTCTTTCAAAAACATTACTCTGACTGAGAAGGCTAATGCTTACTCATTACTCAACTATGTGAGGCAATGTCATATTCCTAAAAGAACACCAATAACTAGGTGAAATGAGTCATCTGGTGTCGAGGAGCGGCAACAAAGCACACATTAAAGATGGCCGACCCCAGGTTGGGCTCCTAATTGTTTTTCTCCCTGCTGTCTCTCCTCCTGGGTCTATGTGATTGAGTTACAGTGCAGCAGGGCATGAAATTGCTCGTGTCCTTTTCTATTCCTTGATAACTGGCTGAGGCGAGTCATTTGTCATACAGGTTGGGGGGAGGGGAGCTTCACATTAAATACAGGGTCTGGAGCCTAGGAAAGCGGGGTGAGACTCGTGAGGCAGAGAGAAAGAGAGAGTGTAGGGTTAGCTTGGAAATAAGAGACAATGCTAAACTGTACACAGCCTGCTACCTGCCAGTACCGACATCAGCAGCTAGGGTATTTGGTTCTAATATTTGACTTGGAGTCCCCAAATCAAATCCAATTGTATTTGTCACATTCGTCAAATACAACAGGTGTAGACATTACTGTGATATGCTTAGTTACAAGCCCTTAACCAACAATGCATTTCAAGAAAAATAGTTAAGAAAATATTACAAATGAATAATAATAATAAAATAAAGAATGAACAATAAAATAACAATACCGAGGCTATAAACAGGGGGTACCAGTATAGTAGAGGAAAGTTGTACATGTAGGTGGGGGATGGGGCATTGTAAGAAGTCCAGGTGGCCATTTGATTAATTATTTGACAGTCTTATGGCTTGGGGGTAGAAGCTGTTAAGGAGCCGTTTTGGTTGGAGACTTGGCGCTCCGGTACCACTTGCTGTGCAGTAGCAGAGGAAACAGTCTATGACTAGGGTGGCTGGAGTCTTTGACAATTCTTTGGGCTTTCCTCTGACACCGCCTAGTACATAGGTCCTGGATGGCAGGAAGCTTGACCCCAATGATGTACTGGAGCGTACGCACAACCCTCTGTACTGCCTTACGGTCAGATGCCGAGCAGTTGCCATACCAGGCGGTGATGCAACCGGTCAGGATGCTCTCGATGGTGCAGCTGTAGAACCTTTTGAGGATCTGAGGACCCATGCCAAATATTTTCAGTCTCCTTCGGGGGAAAACGTATTGTCGTGCCCTCTCCACGACTGTCTTGGTGTGTTTGGAACCATGATAGTTCGTTGGTGATGTGGACACCAAGGAACTCTAAACTCTCAACCCACTCCACTACAGCTCCCCGTCGATGTTAATGGGGCCTGGTTGGCCCACCTTTTCCTGTAGTCCACGATCAGCTCCTTTGTCTTGCTCACATTGAGGGAGAGGTTGTTGTCCTGGCACCACACTGCCAGGTCTCTGACCTTCTCCCTAAAGGCTGCCTCGTCGTTGTTGGTGATCAGGCCTACCACTGTTGTGTCGTCAGCAAACTTA
Organism: Oncorhynchus mykiss; assembly: GCF_057628025.1. NCBI lineage: Eukaryota > Metazoa > Chordata > Actinopteri > Salmoniformes > Salmonidae > Oncorhynchus > Oncorhynchus mykiss. The sequence continues at coordinate 53,289,530 of NC_143040.1, forward strand.
ATGATGGAGTTGGTGTTTGGCCACGCAGTAGTGAGTGAACAGGGAGTACAGGAGGAGACTAAGCACGCACCCCTGAGGGGCCCCAGTGTTGAGGATCAGCGTGGTACATGTGTTGTTGCCTAGCCTTACCACCTGGGGGTGGCCTGTCAGGAAGTCCAGGATCCAGTTGCAGAGGGAGGTGTTTAGTCCCAGGGTCCTTAGCTTAGTGATGAGGTTTGTCGGCACTATTGTGTTGAACTGTCGTCAATGAGCTGTCGTCAATGAACAGCATTCTCACATAGGTGTTCCTTTTGTCCAGGTGGGAAAGGGCAGTGTGGAGTGCGATCGAGATTGCGTCATCTGTGAATCTGTTGGGGCGGTATGCGAATTGAAGAGGGTCTAGGGTTTCCGGGATGATGGTGTTGATGTGAGCCAAAACCAGCCTTTCAAAGTCCTTCATGGCTACAGACTTGAGTGCTACGGGGCGGTAATCATTTCGGCAGGTTACCTTCACTTTCCTGGGCACAGGGACTACGGTGGTCTGCTTGAAAAAACTCACGGAGTGGTGACGGTTAGAGATATTTGGAACTCACATGTGAAAAGGTTAATTGTAGATTGTCCAGTTTATTTTCCAATGATTGCAGGTTGGCCAATAGTACAGAATACGCCTCTGAATTCTCACAAGGCACCCTGACCTCCAGTCTCGAGAAAGCAGTATATCCTTTGCGTCAAAGTAAGTCTTTGTCCAGTTCGAAGTGAGTAATCTCTGTTCTAATGTCCAGAATCTCTTTTCGGTCATAAGAGACGGTAGCAGCAACATTATGTACAAAATAAGTTACAAACAATGGGAAAAAATAAATGAATAGCACAGTTGGTTAGGAGCCCGTAAAACGGCAGCCATCCACTCCAGCGCCATTACACTACATTCAGTCAGCTAATGAATTTATTTGTAAAGGAATGTGACTATAGAAAATGGAGACGGGTGTGTGGTACCTGGGCAGGTTGTAGAGAGGAGCCATGCGGAAGCAGGCCACCACCGCACGCTTTCTCTGCTTGGACAGCAGCTTCTGCCACACACACTTCTTAGACCTCAACGGCTGCTCAACCTACATTGAATAAATGAAGACAAAATATGTACTGTGTTATATATATATAAAATTATATAAGGAGTATGGTTTGGAGTAGAAGTATGAGTATATCATGCTGAGTATAGATCTATGATCAGAGAAGCAGGACATAAAGAATCCAGGATATAGGACACAGCCAGTATATGGAGATATGGGGCACAGCCAGTATATGGAGATATGGGGCACAGCCAGTATATGGGGATATGGGGCACAGCCAGTATATGGAGATAGGGGGCACAGCCAGTATATGGAGATATGCGGCACAGCCAGTATATGGAGATATGGGGCACAGCCAGTATATGGAGATATGGGGCACAGCCAGTATATGGAGATATGGGGCACAGCCAGTATATGGAGATATGGGGCACAGCCAGTATATGGAGATATGGGGCACAGCCAGTATGTGGAGATATGCAGCACAGCCAGTACATGGAGATAGGGGGCACAGCCAGTATATGGAGATATGGGGCACAGCCAGTATATGGAGGTATGGGGCACAGCCAGTATATGGAGATAGGGGGCACAGCCAGTATATGGAGATATGCGGCACAGCCAGTATATGGAGATAGGGGGCACAGCCAGTATATGGAGATATGGGGCACAGCCAGTATATGGAGGTATGGGGCACAGCCAGTATATGGAGATAGGGGGCACAGCCAGTATATGGAGATATGCGGCACAGCCAGTATATGGAGATATGGGGCACAGCCAGTATATGGAGATATGGGGCACAGCCAGTATATGGAGATATGGGGCACAGCCAGTATATGGAGATATGGGGCACAGCCAGTATATGGAGATATGGGGCACAGCCAGTATATGGAGATATGGGGCACAGCCAGTATATGGAGATATGGGGCACAGCCAGTATATGGAGATAGGGGGCACAGCCAGTATATGGAGATATGCGGCACAGCCAGTATATGGAGATAGGGGGCACAGCCAGTATATGGAGATATGCGGCACAGCCAGTATATGGAGATATGCGGCACAGCCAGTATATGGAGATATGGGGCACAGCCAGTATATGGAGATATGGGGCACAGCCAGTATATGGAGATATTGGGTCACAGCCAGTATATGGAGATATGGGGCACAGCCAGTATATGGAGATATGCAGCACAGCCAGTATATGGAGATATGGGGCACAGCCAGTATATGGAGATATGGGGCACAGCCAGTATATGGAGATATGGGGCACAGCCAGTATATGGAGATATGCGGCACAGCCAGTATATGGAGATAGGGGGCACAGCCAGTATTGGGAGATATGCGGCACAGCCAGTATATGGAGATATGCGGCACAGCCAGTATATGGAGATATGCGGCACAGCCAGTATATGGAGATATGGGGCACAGCCAGTAAATGGAGATATGGGGCACAGCCAGTATATGGAGATATGGGGCACAGCCAGTATATGGAGATATGGGGCACAGCCAGTATATGGAGATATGCGGCACAGCCAGTATATGGAGATATGGGGCACAGCCAGTATATGGAGATATATGGGGCACAGCCAGTATATGGAGATATGCGGCACAGCCAGTATATGGAGATATGGGGCACAGCCAGTATATGGAGATATGGGGCACAGCCAGTATATGGAGATATGGGGCACAGCCAGTATATGGAGATATGGGGCACAGCCAGTATATGGAGATATGGGGCACAGCCAGTATATGGAGATATGGGGCACAGCCAGTATATGGAGATATGGGGCACAGCCAGTATATGGAGATATGGGGCACAGCCAGTATATGGAGATATGCAGCACAGCCAGTACATGGAGATAGGGGGCACAGCCAGTATATGGAGATATGCGGCACAGCCAGTATATGGAGATATGCGGCACAGCCAGTATATGGAGATATGGGGCACAGCCAGTATATGGAGATATGGGGCACAGTCAGTATATGGAGATATGGGGCACAGCCAGTATATGGAGATATATGGGGCACAGCCAGTATATGGAGATATGGGGCACAGCCAGTATATGGAGATATATGGGGCACAGCCAGTATATGGAGATATGGGGCACAGCCAGTATATGGAGATATATGGGGCACAGCCAGTATATGGAGATATATGGGGCACAGCCAGTATATGGAGATATGGGGCACAGCCAGTATATGGAGATAGGGGGCACAGCCAGTATATGGAGATATGCGGCACAGCCAGTATATGGAGATATGGGGCACAGCCAGTATATGGAGATATGGGGCACAGTCAGTATATGGAGATATGGGGCACAGCCAGTATATGGAGATATGGGGCACAGCCAGTATATGGAGATATGGGGCACAGCCAGTATATGGAGATATGCGGCACAGATATAAGACAGAGATATAAGACGTAGAAAACTGGATGTACTGTAGGCATTAAGGGTGCAGCCAGCCACTGACCTGCTCCAGATGAAAGACTGCAGCTGAGATGCTCTGGACCCGGAACACTGTTCTCTCAGGGTCTGGAGGCCCCTCGTTCTTCACCATCACATCCTTATACAGGTTCAGCTGCCACCGCACTGCAGGGTCCTCTGACTGGGGGTGGGTTAGCGCAGTGTAGGGCTTAGAAAACATCACTGCTGTTTGATACAGAGGTGCTGTTCTAGTTTAATGAATGACAGTAATTCATCATTTTCTCCAGCTCACCTTCTCTTGAAGGTGCAGATTCTGCCGCAAATGCTCCTTCACTTCATCATCTGTGTCTTTCTGTTGAGTAATATGAGGAAACAATTAGATATACCATTCATTAATCGTACCCAGTTGTTGACCAACTTTGATGACCGAAAAAAAAATGGAATACTGGTCTCTGCTGAGTATTGTGTAGTCGGTAACACCTGACCCCAGACCAGTGTGGGCTAGGCAGGCCGTCTCACCAGGATATAGCGTGTCTTGGCCAGGGAGATGAGCTCCTGGTCCCCGGGGGTGCACATGTTGAGTCCAATGGGCAGCATCTTCTTCAGGGCAGCCACAATCAGGGAGGTCTGGATGGAGTAGAACTCTCCTCGTTTCCTCTTATGCTTCCTCTCCTGGTCCTGACCCCCTGACTGATACCAGGACGGAATGAAATGTTAATAACTTCACCTGGCACTCACTGAAAAAAGACACCAACCTATGTATAGTAGTGCACTAAAGGGAATAGGCAGTAACTTAGGACACCGTCTAGTCTTTTCTATATGTCTACCTTTATTTTCAAATTGTTACCTTGACCTGACTGTGCTGTATTTCACTAGAGCTTATTTAACAGTGGGAGAGCACACAGCACACCACACGCTGAATTAAGCCTGTGGGTAGCAGAGAGAACCAATGCATTTTTTCATCACCAGCTAAATCTGCAGAGGCTGTGCCAATGAAGCATTTCAAATTGAGCTATAGCCTGAAAGCAGCATTAGCCCACAGTTTGCCTCTACCCATACAGTGAGGTATTATTCAAGAACGATTGCACTGAAAAAGGCTAATGGAAGAAGCTGGCACAAAGGAGACACTCATATTCCACTGAGCAAGAGAGACAGAAACACAATTAACTGTATGTATGGGCGCGCGCACACACACACACACACACACACACACACACACACACACACACACACACACACACACACACACACACACACACACACACACCAGTGCAGGAGCTGAGTGACTAATAGAGACAGCCAGCAGAAGGCAGGAGCCACACACACCAGGGTATCCATAACCCAGAAAAACCATTAACATGTGATCATGTTATTTGTCATGGGCATGTTGACTTTCAATAACAGAGATGGGACGTGGTCGGCCCATAAGGGAATGAGAAACACTAGTTATGATGTTAGGCGGGTCTGATGATGGAGGGCCGATAGGTGTTAATGATTGGCTGATGTAATGTGTTTACAGCGAGGCTGGGCACGCCAATGGCTGCTGCCTATGCCAGTGAATTGAGTGTAAATGCAGACAGGATAAAAATAAATAAAAAATAAACAATCAACAAATCTATTCCCTGTCCCTGAGGTGGTGACATGGCCGCTGGTTGGCCACGGGGGATATGAGTGTTAGGGTTGCTGCAGTACTGGAGCAGTGAGAGAGAAAGGGCTGCCTCTGCAGAATGAAGCCCAGTAACAAGGCTCAGCTGGAGAGCGTGCTGACAGAGAGTAGTGGGAGGTTGAACTGAGGTTAGCAGGGTTAGGATGTGAACATACATGACCACACGGGCTGCAGACTGCTTCGAGAGTGTAGAGTAGAGCTCTCCACCACTGAAAATAAGGGGAAGATGCAGAACTGTTTTGACCCTCTCAGTAAGCAGGCACATAATAATAAATGCTACCTTTGACATCTTGATCTTGCTATCACCAGTCAGGAATGACAGGTTGTTGATTTCATTCTGAACCACAAAGTTCTGCTCTTCCCTTTTGAAGTTCTGAGGAAAGAGTAATAACAATGTATGAAGAAGACATTTCTGCTTTGTTTACTTCTCATTCTGAGCGTCCCCTCCATTGTAACTGTTAGTTTGTCCATTGTTTTCAAGGAGAAATCGTACATGTGATTTGCACCAGAGGATGAAGATCTCAGCCACCATTCTGAAGAGTTCATTGGAGTCAGCGTCTGGCTCTTTCAGCCACCTCGACCTGCAGGACAAAGAGTAGAGGAGATGAACCCAAAGACTATATCAATATAATATCCTCTGCTCCAAAGCCTTGCTACCAAACTAGTACATTCCTTCATTACAATAGGTCCTATGGTAAAAGTAAAACACACCCACATCATGCCACTGTAAACTACTCCATTACCCAGGGTTCAGCGGGCTCACCTGTTGTTGTCTACATAGCGGATGAGCATTGGGTAGAAGGCGTAGAGGTCTCTGCAGAGCACAGCAAACTCATCCAGGATGAGCAGCTCAGCCTCCTGGGTATCTCCCTTACTGTCAGCCTTCAGTAGCTCCTCCTCCGTCACCACCTTCACTGTCTTCTTCTTCAGCTTCTCCAGTGTAGGCAGGAAGTGACTCTTCAACAGAACAGCCCTGGCCTTAGTGATGATGGGCTGGGCGTACACTGCACAGCAGTCATAGTGACAGACACATAGTTAGTTGTTTAATTCTAAATGAAAAACAAAACAATACAGAAGCTGTCTTGCTAGGAATGCAAAAGACAATCCCTTTTCAGTCTGGTTCATCTGATCAGCACTGTATACAAATTCGAAGACAGTTTTGCCCTCAAAACCAGTTTGTTTCCTAAAGCTCCCATCCACTGTGACAGACTGCTGTACACTCCCACACAGTATTGCAACCCAGCTAACCTGCGATCCTCTTCATCCAGGAGGCTTCGTCGATGCCCAGGTTGCTGTTGAGGATCTTCAGGATGTTTCCCAGGATGAGGCTGAGGTGTTCTGAGGTGACGGTGGTGGAGAAGATACTGCCCCCAACACTTCCCCCGCTGTGCGGAGACGCCAGGCTCTCTGGGCCCTTCTCCCACCAGTAGGACAGGTAGTTACACAGCATGGGTAGCACCACCTCGATGACGTGGGGCATCTCTGTGTAGCGCGCCCCAGACTCAGACATGTCGTTGATGTCCTTCATCAGGACGTCTAGACGAGGCATCTCCGGACACATCTCCTCCACCGCGTCTGGCATGCCCAGGACTACACAGAATAAGATGAGTACTATTTTACATGCACAGGTAAAGAACCATTAAATAGTGTATCATGGTGTAACATGTACAACACTATCACGTATAAGTGTGTGTAACTCACTGGCGCGTTCTCTGGCGGTCTTGGTGTTGAACACAGAGCAGGGGTTGTGTTTGTTGAGCAGGGGCTCCAGGAAGGCCACAGGCATGGCCCCTGCCAGGGTGGCCAGGCACTCCCCCAGGGCCGGCAGCTGCCTGGAGGGGACAGGGAGAGGGGAGAGACAGACACACAGATCTCAGACATATAGTATCTGTGATATCAGTCTCCTAGCAAGATGTAAATAATACTACCTTTCCACATAGATGTTTTTCCCAGTCCCGAGCGCATAGAGGCTGGTCAGGATACGATAGCAGGACACTTGGACATCATCCACTGAAAAACAGCAGAAAAGGTATGTTGGTTACATTCATATGCACAGCATCAGTGATTTGACATGAATATAAAGCATACTCTCGCCACTCATCATATCTCCTGGATGTGTAGGTCTTGCTGTGGTCACTCACAGAGCAGGTCCACTCCAAAGTGGTGCTGGGTGATGTGTTCAAACAGGGCAGTGAGGATGGGCAGTAGTGCCACCGTGGTGTAGTTGATGTTCTGGGACACGCCCTTCATCTGTGAGCGGGAGTGGGTGAACTTCCCCAACTTCAGGTTCTCAAGTGTCTTCTCCAAGTCCTCCGCTGCGTTCTCGAAGAACGTCCTTAACCCCGCCTTCACCAGCTCTGAGCCAGACTTCATCACCGTCCTGTCGGAGGAGGGGGAGGAAGGGGTTAAATGGTGGAGTATGTAGTCTGGCATTGCTGCCGTTTGTGCACACAATAACCAAACAATGTCCCCATGTGGGATAATAAAATGATCGTATTTGATTAGAATAATAATTGCCATATGATAGAAGAGTTCCCAAAGGACAGCATCAATTCCATAGAGGAGAGCCAGCTATACTACAGAGAGCTCCCAAGGGACTCTAGTCATGTCATGTGACTGAGATATAAACTTCTATCTGACCTTGAATATTTACAGTGTATGATTTATGCAGTAAATTATGTCAATATTTAGATTCAAGGTGAGACTGTCAGTGTAAGGATGTGCAGAAATATTACACCCCAAAAACGATTTGATACTTTAAGCAGATTAGATTAGTCCATTTTTAGTAATGCATTTTGTGACTCTTAAAGCTTTTTGAAGCCGTGATGAATCTCCCAAAGGGAGGGAGTTGAAAGACAAGGCCTATGGGCAAGTACAGTACAGTACAGTGGCTACATCCTCAGCATAAACATCATGTTTAATGCATTGCTATTTTAACCTCATTTGTGAGAACTGCTGCCTCAAAGAACACATCGTTTCTAAAGAACACTAGGAGCCCGGAGCTAGCTACAGTACCTGCTGTGTATGCATGATGAGTGTACTTATCTAAATACCAGCGGGAGTCGTTTCTCTTAATGTAAATTATTCCAAAATGACACGAATAACAACAACTGGTGATTATGAACATGGTGGAGAACAACATATGTGTGGGCCTAAGTAATGCAACGTTATATAGGCTAGACATTAGGTTAGCCCTCTTTTCCAATGACATGTACTGTAAAATTGCTATGTGACGGACCTCTTTCAAACCTTTGATTTAATTTCAAACTCTAGGGGTATATTGTGGCATAGGACTGCAGGACTGAGTTCTACCCACCTGGTGTCCAGTGTGTGGGCCAGGATGTGGAGAACGCTCACCATGGTGGTGGAGTCACTCCCTACAAGAGAACACAGTACAGTCATTAGCATATCACACACTAATCGTCATCCTAATATTCACAGCAACAAAGAGCGATGAGAATCAGCTTCTTACCAAATAGGGAAATCCTGTGTCTGACAAGAGCTGCCAGTTTACAGAACAGGCTGGAAAAGTGAAGGAGAGATAAAGAAGGAAAGAAAGAACGAAATCAGGGAGGTCAAAGGCTAAGAGTAGGAAAAGATGAAAGGAGTTTACGGAGAAGAGTAAGTAAGTAGCATTCACAGAGAGTGAGAAAGTGGAACTGCAGAGTCGTGAGATGTTATTGTACCGACCTGGTGACCATCTCCTTCTCCTTATTAGAGGCGTAGCCGCTGCTGCTCAGGTTCTTACTGGGAGAAGACAGGAAGTAGAGACAGTGGTTCTTGAAGTACTGGTCTATCAGAGGGAGGAGGACCTAAAGAATAAATACCATTTAGGAGATGTGTGACAATCTTTGTGTAATCTCATGTACTGTACTTAAAATGTTCATTTGTTTCACACAGATTTACAATATTCTCACTTTGGCAAAAAACTTGATTTCTTGCTCATGAGGCGACTTGTCGGTCTTCCCACTGGTAGCCATGGCCTCTGAAACGACAAGGTCAAAGTTCAATAAAGAGCAGGACAATAAGGCAGCATTGTCCATAACAGAGAAAAGGTAGAGGAGCATTCAAAGATCAACGATATGAATGTCACCAGGCTCTTACCAAGGTGTTCAATGAACTCCTGGGCTGAGTTCACATACTTCAGAAGCTTCTTGAGGAACTTGTAGGCAAACCTCTTCTCCATGGAGGAAGAGTCCTGCTCCATGTCCTTCAGACCTCTACAACACAGGGAGAAGGGACAGATGAATTGTCATTCTGTCACAACAATACAAATCAATGTTTTTACAAAGACTGAAGTTCACACACTGACCTGGTGATGGCGTAGCCGTTGATCTGCAGGAAGCGGAACAGGTCCTGGGTCTTCTCTTTGTCCCGGGCCTTCTCTTTGGCGGTCAGGGTGTCATAGGGCACCAGCAGAGGGTGAGTTGCCCCACCTGGAACCACAAACAACAACACTGTAACAATCAGAACCAATAAATCTCACATTTACTCTGACTACATTAATCTGGCTCCTCCATTTCACAGGGAGGGTAGATAATTATAGAATCACCTCTAATTCCAAGGTCATTCTTTTTCTTCTTAGCCCAGATGTTGTGATAATTCTCAGCCACAACCTCCACCATGCCCTTGATCCAAAGAGCAAAGATAACCTCTGTTAATTAAATAACATTAACAGCCTAGTCATAAACAAACCAGTTATTAACAGTTACAAAATAACAGCTGTGTGGTTCACTCACCTGTAACTCTCTAGACAGAACCACATTGATGGTGTCTATTGGGGTCGGGTTGAAACCGTTAGCCTGCCAAATGCCAACAAGAAAACATTCAGTAATAAAAACAAACACTGAACAGATGACTCAGCAGTCCTGGTATAAACTCTCAGAAAAAAAGGGTTCCAAAAGAGTTCTTTGGATGTACCCCATAGGATAACTATTTTTAGTTCCTGGTAGAACTGTTTTTTGAGCCTGGTAAAACCCTTTTGGTTTCCATGTAGAACCATCTGTGGAAAGGAACCCAAAAGGGTTCTTCAAAGGCATCTCCTATGGGGACCTCCGAAGAACCCTTTTAGGTTCTAGATAACACCTTTTTTCTTAGAGTGTAAAGTACTAGGAGGAGGAGGACGTTATTAAACTGAGTACATGAGAGGAGGACTGGGAGATCTTGCGCATCTTCTCACTCTCCCGTAGGGACATGGTCTCTCCATCCTTGGTCCTGTCGATGTTCCAGCCCATAGCCAGCATGCTTTTCAGAGTCTCCCTCACAGGCCACCTGTAGATATCCTTCTCCTGAGGACCACACAGACACAGATACACACCAAGAGTTAGCAAGATATACAATCAGTTCAAAACTAATCATCACATAATGAGGTCTACCTATTGAGCTCATACTTTAGTGTACCAATTCCATATTGTGTAATGTTGTACTACACTGTACCTTCTCTGTCAGACCTTTGTAGGTCCTGAGTAGAGGGTGAGTCTTGGCCTTCTCATCTATACAGTCCCCATACCTCCATCCCAACATCACCTGGAGAGAACAGACAAGTATGACCCTACTACAGACCTGATACATTACCAGCTAGTTTTTCAACCCAAATAAAAACAAACAGGATAGAGAGAGCAACCCTGAAACCAGGCTTTATAAAATACAGTACAAAAGCAGTAGATTCTGAATCTTTATGGCCTGTTATAATGAATTGGTTCCAGGTGTAATTTTGCAGCATCTAATACACATTTCCTTGGCAGAGGAGCTCATCGTTGGCCTACCTTCTCTGCTGACCATTTGTCATGGGAATGCTCAGCATATTTGTTGGCAACGTGTTCCAGTTTCTCTGGAAGAGATATGCTGTCAAGAGAGAGTAACCATTACTCACTGCAGGTATGATGCATGCTGGGATAAAGCATATGTAAACGCAGTCATAAAGTATATAAAAGCACTGCACATTACATCAAATCAATTATGTGGATAACTTCTACATGGCACCTATAACAAGTTGTTATATATAATGTCAGAGTGGGATCACTTCATTTAAAATGCCTTTAATTTGAGCAGACAGTCACGCCTTATATGCCATAATCTCCGATGGCCACTCACTTGGCTGTGCTTATGGGTTTGGGGTCGAAGTTGCCCTGAGCGTCCACAGACACAGGCTTCTCCAGGGTGGTGCTGATGGTGGCGTCTATGTAGTCAGGTGGTAAGGCCCCAGATATGGCACTCAGACAGGGCATGGCCATCTTAAAGAGATCTGCATCGTACTTCTGCAATGTGAAACACACTCTGATTGGTGGACTATCAGAGGTACCCCCACTGAGGTCTGAGTAAGGCTAAACTATCGACTAGAGACTGCAGGAATGGCGAGAGGTTAAGAGACATGCTTAATGCAGAGTCGTCCCAGTTACAGAGAGCAGAGGCTGAGATCGATGATGACTGTTCAAATATTGATGTTCTCAGCCTGGTCTTTCTGTCACCATCTTCACTTTCATGTGCTGGGTCCAAACATTTACCATACTTCAAAAAGAGCATACAAGATGAACCATAAAATCAATGGCCATATTCAACAGCACAGAAAGGCAACGAGGCATTTGTAGAGAGATAATTCAATAGGACACTTAAAGAGGAGTGTCTAGTACCAGATTACTAAAGGTTATGACCTTTTGGCCTGAACATGTATCCACATGGTCAGCACTTCCTGATCAAAGCTCAGTGCAGCTTTGGTTTTATTGGCTCATTATCAGCCTTTTTTTATAGCCTCAACTAGGATCCTGTTGGAGCCCTGCCATTCTCCTGGGTCTAAGTGCTGTGTTAAAGGAGACCTCATCGTACCCTCTGTGAGAGCGAATCCAAGACGCCCCAGAAGATCTTCTTTGTGAGGAGCAGCTCCTCGTCTGAGGCCATGCCGTAGCTGCCCCAGCCTGATGGCAGACAGTAGTACTTCCAGCTCTGCTCGTAGTGGTTGGTCAGGAGCTGTGGAGGGCACAAAGGGTCAAAGGACAGTCCATCAGACTGAGAGAGAGGATGTATGTACAGTCTGCTGTGGGCTACACTGTAGGAATAGAAAACAGACACGTAGGTAACCACTTTACTGGTGTACTGAAAGACAACAACACACTGGCACCAAATATCTCCAATAGGATCTACAGCTGATGATGAGAATGTGAGAATGAATATCCCATGACCTATCTCAGTTTAAGTGGAGGCAGAATCAACTGTGTTCCGTCTTCCACAGGCAATCACATTCTTCCAGGCTGCTCTCTGCTCCCTGGTGCTCGGGTGTTATAAAAACAAAACAACTTCCAACATCTGCTTAATGCTGAGAACGTCATCATTAATAGCAGTGAGAGTCAGAGAGAGGCAGAGAAAGAGACAGAGGCGGTATGTTTGATAAACAGTGTGTTTAACACCCAACAGGATAGAGAGCTAATATCTTCAAGCAGGCTGCAGAGCACACCCCTGAAACCACGACATGCTGTGAGAGGGCAGCAGAAGGGCAGAGAGAGAGAGAGAGAGAGAGAGAGAACGAGAACATACCCTGAGAGGCATCTTGCAGTACTCCGTCAGCAAGGGCACGTCAAAGACGAGGCGTCGCAGGAGATGCTGCAGCATAGAGGGACGGAGGTACCTGCAGACAGAGGACCAGACCAGGGAGGGAACAGGAAATCAGAGAGAGACTACATCATGACCCAGGATAATACTGTATCTGTTTGGCTTAAGTGTTTCAATGGCCACACAGTGAGCTTATCGCTTCCTTAAGGGGTGCTAATGTACATAGTGGAACTCCTTACTTGCAGACGGCCAGCAGACACTCCTCGATAGCGTCTCTCTGGGCCTTGGTGAGCGAGCGGCCCTTGGACAGCCTGTAGATGGTGTGCAGCGTGGAGTCGATGAGCACGGCATAGTGCTCTGTGCCAGCGAAGTGGGGGGCACAGCGGGTGAGCAGGGGCAGCATGGCAGAGCCGATGTACCTGTTCATGGCCAGAGCTGTCTCTGTGGTGCTGAGTACCTCCTATAGGGGAGGGGTCAAAGGGGAGAGGTCAACACAGTGTCACACAGCAGTTCTCACAACCCAGGCACAACTTCAACTGTTCCACAATCACTATCAATAGGTGTGTCAAAGATAGACTTTCAACTACTCTAAATAGAATCCTAGTGAGGAGCTGAATCTGCACATTTATCCTTAGGAAATAGCTGATGAAGAACTAAAACAGGGAGACAACGCACTAGGTCATCCCAGGCCAGGGCTAATCGTATCTACAGAGTAATACTCTCTAATGAAAGGCCTGGAACAGTGAGCCTAGCATCGTGTTACATCGGAATCAACCAGACTTTAATTTAATAGCTGCTGGATTACGTGGGCGCGTGATCCTTATCGCTTTCCAGTGTGGATTAAAGATCTGTGTGTCTGTACAGGAGCAGGGCAACTGGTGGCCCAGAGGCTAGACGACTACCACCCCGTAGCACTCACTTCCGTCATCATGAAGTGCTTTGAGAGACTAGTCAAGGACCATATCACCTCCACCCTACCTGACACCCTAGACCCACTCCAATTTGCTTTACTGCCCAAATAGGTCCACAGACAATGCAATCTCAACCACACTGCACACTGCCCTAACCCATCTGGACAAGAGGAATACCTATGTGAGAATGCTGTTCATCGACTACAGCTCAGCATTTAACACCATAGTACCCTCCAAACTCGTCATCAAGCTCGAGACCCTGGGTCTCGACCCCACCCTGTGCAACTGGGTACTGGACTTCCTGACGGGCCGCCCCCAGGTGGTGAGGGTAGGTAACAACATCTCCACCCCGCTGATCCTCAACACTGGGTCCCCACAAGGGTGCGTTCTGAGCCCTCTCCTGTACTCCCTGTTCACCCACGACTGCGTGGCCACGCACGCCTCCAACTCAATCATCAAGTTTGCGGACGACACTACAGTGGTAGGCTTGATTACAATCAACGACGAGATGACCTACAGGGAGGAGGTGAGGGCCCTCGGAGTGTGGTGTCAGGAAAATAACCTCACACTCAACGTCAACAAAACTAAGGAGATGATTGTGGACTTCAGGAAACAGCAGAGGGAGCACCCCCCTATCCACATCAACGGGACAGTAGTGGAGAAGGTGGAAAGTTTTAAAGTTCCTCAGCGTACACATCACGGACAAACTGAAATGGTCCACCCACACAGACAGCATCGTGAAGAAGGCGCAGCAGCGCCTCTTCAACCTCAGGAGGCTGAAGAAATTTGGCTTGTCACCAAAAACACTCACAAACTTCTACAGATGCACAATCGAGAGCATCCTGTCGGGCTGTATCACCGCCTGGTACTGCAACTGCTCCGCCCACAACCGTAAGGCTCTCCAGAGGGTAGTGAGGTCTGCACAACGCATCACCAGGGGCAAACTACCTGCCCTCCAGGACACCTACACCACCCGATGTCACAGGAAGGCCATAAAGATCATCAAGGACAACAACCACCCGAGCCACTGCCTGTTCACCCCGCTATCATCCAGAAGGCGAGGTCAGTACAGGTGCATCAAAGCTGGGACCGAGAGACTGAAAAACAGCTTCTATCTCAAGGCCATCAGACTGTTAAACAGCCATCACTAACTAGTGGCTGCTGCCAACACACTGACTCAACTCCAGCCACTTTAATAATGGGAATTGATGGAAATTGATGTAAAATATATCACTAGCCACTTTCAACAATGCTACTTAATATAATGTTTACATACCCTACATGATTAATCTCATATGTATATGTATATACTGTACTCTATCATCTACTGCATCTTTATGTAATCCAAGTATCACTAGCCACTTTAAACTATGCCACTTTGTTTACATACCCTACATTACTCATCTCATATGTATATACTGTACTCGATACCATCTACTGCATCTTGCCTATGCCGTTCTGTACCATCACTCATTCATATATCTTTATGTACATATTCTTTATCCCTTTACACTTGTGTGTATAAGGTAGTAGTTTTGGAATTGTTAGGTTAGATTACTCGTTGGTTATTACTGCATTGTCGGAACTAGAAGCACAAGCATTTCGCTACACTCGCATTAACATCTGCTAACCATGTGTATGTGACAAATATATTTGATTTGATTTTTGAGATATTCTTAGCCGACTCCACTTAGACACTCAGCTTTAAATACACGTTTTAAACTCCCTCTCACACACACAAGCCTTCAATACACAACCTCCACTCCACTCATCTCCCACATCCTTGAATACCTCAACCCACTTGTCTGGTAAACAATGAACTAGATGGCAAAACAAACAACTTGATGCCTTAGTCTAATTTGTGGTCTTCCACATCTCCCACTTCTCAGCTGAGGGTGAGCTCACCACTCACCGTGTCCAGAGAAGCAGAGGCTTGCAGGTCGGGCAGGAAGCCCACGTCCAGCAGCTGAAGTAGGAAGCTTTGGTCCTCAATACCATAGACCCGGTCCAGGAACAGCACCATGGGGGCCTTGTGGTCCGGGCAGAAACTGGCTGCCATATCAGGCTCTGTCACAGTGCCGTCTAAGAGGAAGAGGAAGAGAGAGAGAGACAGAGAGAGAGAGAGAGAGAAAGAGAGAGAGAGAGAAAGAGAGAGAGAGAGAAAGAAAGAAAGAGAGAGAGAAAGAGAGAGAGAGAGAGAGAGAGAGAGAGAGAGAGAGAGAAAGAAAGAAAGAAAGAGAGAGAAAGAAAGAGAGAGAAAGAAAGAGAGAGAGAAAATAACATAAAAGGGAAAGATAGACAAAGAAAGAGGATATAAAAAATAATGAGATACACAGGGGAAAACAAAATAAGAAGAGAAGGTGGGTCTCTGTATAAATAGGACTTGTGTAAATATGTTTTTCTTGCAGTATTCAAACAGGGAGACCTGCCCATACATTATAGCAAGCCTCATCTGAAAGGCATGCGAGTCCAGATAACTAATGTGTATTCATTAGCAGCAGTGCAGCTTGTGAGAGGGTTTCTGGGGAGCGAGGCATGGCTGAGTTATTCAGTTGTTGGCCTGCCGACAGTGCTCGTTGTGTGGCAGCACTAGCTAGCAGCGTTTTAAGATCCGAGTAATGCCAAGCTTGTGCAGAGCAATCAATAGAGAAAAACACCCGGCAACAAAAATGAGAGGGAGACGAGGAGAGCCGTGGGAGGTAGAAAGCCTTGGTTGATTAAAAACACATGAATTGTGAGCTGGGATCAAAAGCACGGCACCACCATTTAAACGATTGCGTTTCATACTTCATCATTTGTACCTCAACCAATTCATTATTTAGATCACTTTTTGTTGTTTCTAGACTTCAGAGAGTAAAGTGTGCATGCCATTAGATCACCACGACGGCTGAGTGATTTGGGATTTTATTGTGTGTTGTGTGTTGCTATTGTGTGCTGTTGTGTGTGCTGTTGTGCGTTATAAGAGCTGAAGTGGGAACTGGGCAGTCCTCTACCTTTGTGGACGACAGGCATTTTTAGGGGTATGCTGATGATGCCCACCAGGTCTTCAGTGGGCACAAGGGAGCGCAGGATGGCACGGATTCGCAGGGCTTCCCCTTTACCCTTGTTGATCAACTGAAGGAGGAGGAGGAAGGAGAGAAGGTCATTAGTCCTATTGAAATCTCACTGGTGGAAAACTGACATTCATTCAATCTTTACTTATCCAGATGAGTCAGAGAGAATAGATGCTGAGATGTCTCGTATGCAAATTAACCTCTCAGAGTAGGTTAGAGTACATGTGATCTGTGATAGGAGTGGGACCATCAGCTAAACTCACGTGCATCTCTGGGGCACAGCGTCCCAGTAGGTCGATGAGGGCAGAGTAGAAGGACATGATGGCATTGCCCATATGCACCACCTCTTCCTCCTCATCGTCCTCAGCAGACCTGCCCATAACAAAACCAATGAGAAGATATTCTGGGCCTTACCTTGCCATCTTAACTAACTCATGATGATCTTACAGCATTTACTTTGCGATGTACTATGCCGTTAGCTCTTGCTTTATAGCTATGGCAGGTACAGTATGTAGCTTACGCGTCAGAGCTGACCCCCTGGGCGGAGGAGGGCAAGTCCACAGCAGGGTTATCTGAGATTTTGATGGCCTCCTTCATGGCTGCCAGCAGCCCGTTACCCCCCTCTCCTCTCAGAGCCGGGCCAAAACACTCTGGACGCCTGATCAGTAGCTTCACCACCACACTGGAGTTCTCCTCCACACTCT
Source organism: Oncorhynchus mykiss (assembly GCF_057628025.1). Classification (NCBI taxonomy): domain Eukaryota; kingdom Metazoa; phylum Chordata; class Actinopteri; order Salmoniformes; family Salmonidae; genus Oncorhynchus; species Oncorhynchus mykiss. The sequence continues at coordinate 53,306,869 of NC_143040.1, forward strand.
CACCTGGAACACACACATGCATTTGTTACACACACACACACACACACACACACACACACACACACACACACCAGGTTAACAAAACATATATTTCAGTAATACACTGCATTAGCACATTGACATCAACACAGATATCGACACAAGACGCACATAAAATGTATTGGCAGTGGAAAAACACACCAAGGTTCAGTACAGGAGCTGCTGACAGTCATTACAGTACATTGCCCCACCTACCATTGACAAATACAGCGAAGCGCAGGAAGGAGAGGTAGCGTTCACCCTCAATGGGGTTCCAGCCGATGTCAGGGTAACCTTTGTCCAGCAGCATGGGACAGCTCTGGAGCCCACAGCCTGCTAGGTACGTCACCACCTGCGACACACAACCAGGACACAACCATGACAAAACAAAGACAAGCTTAGCAACAGCCACATGGACTGAGGATACTCTGAAACATATAGACACAAAACCCCAATTCTAATGCACACACACCAACACACACACACATCCAATAGAGACAGTATATCCTACCTTGTCCAGGTCGGGCTCTTCCAGGGCCAAGGCCAGGCCGTTGTTGTCCATCACAGAGGAGGCAGCCACGTCTAGAGGAGTGGAGCCTCTCATGGCTGGGGATGCTACGGGGAGAAAACATACAGGTATTTACAACAATTCTGGTGTTCAGAGAATGATTCTCCATTCCACTAAGTCAGAGGTTCTTCTCATTGAGATGGGAAGTTGTGGGAGTAACCTAAAGCCAACAGCAGGTGGCAGCATTACACTCTCATGATGAACCAGGACCAGACTCTGGTTGGACTGTCAGACAGTTCATCTGTCAACAGCTGAGTGATACTGAGCTAAACCAAAATTTCCAGCTCATATTGGCAGTAATGACTCATACCTTCTATTGTTTCACTGAGTTCATTTAAGCTCATTAAAGCAGCAGTATATTTCACTATCTTTTGTTTTCATAAACAGAAACATTCAAAGATGTGCAAATTATTGGTTCAGGCTAAAATCACACTCAAAGACTTTGTCCAATATACTGTAGGTGCAAGACTGTAAAATGTACATGGGTCGAGAAGACTACTGTAAGTAACTACGTTGTCCCTCGCCTTTGGACAATTCTGTGTGTGTGTGTGTGTGTGCGTGCGTTCGTGTGTGTGTGTGTGTGTGAGAGAGAGAGAGAGAGAGAGTTAGCCCAGGAGAGAACCGCTCTCTCTTTCTCCCTGCCACAGCACGGTGTTCAAAGAGTGACTGTGGCACAACCTCTCCTGACAGAATGTATGATGACTCACCCTCTCCCCTGATGAATTCACGACCAATTGACCAGCTAACCACACACACACACACACACACACACACACACACACACACACACACACACACACACACACACACACACACACACACACACACACACACAAACACACCTAATCTCAGGTGTGTGTCTAATGTATGCAGACTCACAGCTCAAGGACCTAACGTGAGGCCCCAATGAGATTATTGTCCATAACAATGAGAACATCGTCAGAGATGCCGCCACACCCAGTGTAACTACAGTATAAGCCTGTTGTTCCAATAGGAAGTAAGAGATGCTGGATATAGCATGTGATTTTCCTATGTCAGAGACTCTCCATCAACTCATGGGTGTAGGGTACTGAGAATGTGAATTCCATCAACCCCCAGCAAGTGTATCCCCCAGCCCCAGCTCTACCAGGAGCAGTGTACCCCAGCCCCAGCTCTACTAGGAGCAGTGTACCCCAGCCCCAGCTCTACTAGGAGCAGTGTACCCCAGCGCCAGCTCTACCAGGAGCAGTGTACCCCAGCTCTACCAGGAGCAGTGTACCCCAGCCCCAGCTCTACTAGGAGCAGTGTACCCCAGCGCCAGCTCTACCAGGAGCAGTGTACCCCAGCTCTACCAGGAGCAGTGTACCCCAGCCCCAGCTCTACTAGGAGCAGTGTACCCCAGCGCCAGCTCTACCAGGAGCAGTGTACCCCAGCTCTACCAGGAGCAGTGTACCCCAGCCCCAGCTCTACCAGGAGCAGTGTACCCCAGCTCTACCAGGAGCAGTGTACCCCAGCCCCAGCTCTACTAGGAGCAGTGTACCCCAGCGCCAGCTCTACCAGGAGCAGTGTACCCCAGCGCCAGCTCTACTAGGAGCAGTGTACCCCAGCGCCAGCTCTACCAGGAGCAGTGTACCCCAGCCCCAGTTCTACTAGGATCAGTGTACCCCAGCCCCAGTTCTACCAGGAGTAGTGTACCCCAGCCCCAGTTCTACCAGGAGCAGTGTACCCCAGCCCCAGTTCTACCAGGAGCAGTGTACCCCAGCCCCAATTCTACCAGGAGCAGTGTACCCCAGCCCCAGCTCTACCAGGAGCAGTGTACCCCAGCCCCAGTTCTACCAGGAGCAGTGTACCCCAGCCCTACCAGGAGCAGTGTACCCCAGCCCCAGCTCTACCAGGAGCAGTGTACCCCAGTGCTACCAGGAGCAGTGTACCCCAGCCCTACCAGGAGCAGTGTACCCCAGACCCCAGGCCCAGCTCTACCAGGAGCAGTGTACCGCCAGGAGCAGTGTACTGCCCGGCCCAGCTCTACCAGGAGCAGTGTACCCCAGCTCTACCAGGAGCAGTGTACCCCAGCCCCAGCTCTACCAGGAGCAGTGTACCCCAGCTCTACCAGGAGCAGTGTACCCCAGCCCCAGCTCTACTAGGAGCAGTGTACCCCAGCGCCAGCTCTACCAGGAGCAGTGTACCCCAGCCTCTACTAGGAGCAGTGTATCCCAGCGCCAGCTCTACCAGGAGCAGTGTACCCCAGCCCCAGCTCTACAAGGAGCAGTGTACCCCAGCCCCAGCTCTACCAGGAGCAGTGTAACCCAGCCCCAGCTCTACCAGGAGCAGTGTACCCCAGCCCCAGCTCTACCAGGAGCAGTGTACCCCAGCCCCAGCTCTACCAGGAGCAGTGTACCCCAGCCCCAGTTCTACTAGGATCAGTGTACCCCAGCCCCAGTTCTACTAGGAGTAGTGTACCCCAGCCCCAGTTCTACCAGGAGCAGTGTACCCCAGCCCCAGTTCTACCAGGAGCAGTGTAACCCAGCCCCAATTCTACCAGGAGCAGTGTACCCCAGCCCTACCAGGAGCAGTGTACCCCAGCCCCAGCTCTACCAGGAGCAGTGTACCCCAGCCCCAGTTCTACCAGGAGCAGTGTACCCCAGCCCTACCAGGAGCAGTGTACCCCAGCCCCAGCTCTACCAGGAGCAGTGTACCCCAGCGCTACCAGGAGCAGTGTACCCCAGCCCTACCAGGAGCAGTGTACCCCAGACCCCAGGCCCAGCTCTACCAGTAGCAGTGTACCGCCCGGCCCAGCTCTACCAGGAGCAGTGTACCGCCTGACCCAGCTCTACCAGGAGCAGTGTACCCCAGCCCCAGCTCTACCAGGAGCAGTGTACCCCCAGGCCCAGTTCTACCAGGAGCAGTGTACCGCCCGGCCCAGCTCTACCAGGAGCAGTGTACCGCCCGGCCCAGCTCTACCAGGAGCAGTGTACCGCCCCGCCCAGCTCTACCAGGAGCAGTGTACCCTCAGGCCCAGCTCTACCAGGAGCAGTGTACCCCCAGGCCCAGCTCTACCAGGAGCAGTGTACCCTAGACCCTAGGCCCAGTTCTACCAGGAGCAGTGTACCCCAGCCCCAGTTCTACCAGGAGCAGTGTACCCCAGCCCCAGTTCTACCAGGAGCAGTGTACCCCCATGCCCAGTTCTACCAGGAGCAGTGTATCCCCAGGCCCAGTTCTACCAGGAGCAGTGTACCCCCAGGCCCAGCTCTACCAGGAGCAGTGTACCCCCAGGCCCAGTTCTACCAGGAGCAGTGTACCCCAGCCCCAGCTCTACCAGGAGGAGTGTACCCCCAGGCCTAGTTCTACCAGGAGCAGTGTACCCCCAGGCCCAGCTCTACCAGGAGCAGTGTACTTACCAAGGCCTACGCTGCTGTTCTCCAGAAGGTAGCTGAGGTGATCAAACATGGCCTTTTGGTTCTGACGACTGATCCTGCAGAAGTAACACAGGAAGCGACAGCAGCTGGCCACCATCTTGGGGAACGCTATCTCCTGAGAGGAAAACACAGAGACTAGGGTTGATGAGGCACAACCTGTCCAATTCTCACTATAAAACTGAGACTCAGCTGAAATTCTGACAGCTATGCATATTTTTAGTAGATAAAACTTGAAACTACTAGTAGTTAAACTGTTGAAACTAGAAGACCTAAAAGATAAATACAAGCTTAACTCATGTGATCATCAAAAAGAGACAAACAGGCAGGCAGACAGACGAGAGGGTACAGTTACAGTATCACAGTATCACTATTCTGGGCTTGTGTTGGGTCTACTGACAATTTGGCTTCCTCAAGGCGTGTTGCTATACATCCCCTTCACTAACGAATGTCTAAAAAGGCCTGCCATGCCATTCCATGCCGACCCCCCTCTGTCCTTCCTCCATCTCCAGGACGGGCTCTATACTCCAGGGTCGTGGTAGAGAGCCGTCAGCCTGGGAGAATAACCACCTGCTGTGGTGCATTTATTACTGCCCTCCCCTCCTTTCCCAAACACACACTCAGCCTCCCTTCTACATGCAGTACAGCCTCCCTTGCCTTGGTTTGTAGCACATACAGTGGGGCAAAAAAGTATTTAGTCAGCCACCAATTGTGCAAGTTCTCCCACTTAAAAAGATGAGAATGGCCTGTACTTTTCATCATAGGTACACTTTAACTATGACAGACAAAATGAGAAGAAAAAAATCCAGAAAATCACATTGTAGGATTTTTAATGAATTTATTTGCACATTATGGTGGAAAATAAGTATTTGGTCACCTACAAACAAGCAAGATTTCTGGCTCTCACAGACCTGTAACAACTTCTTTAAGAGGCTCCTCTGTCCTCCACTCGTTACCTGTATTAATGGAACCTGTTTGAACTTGTTATCAGTATAAAAGACACCTGTCCACAACCTCAAACAGTGAATGACCTGCAGAGAGCTGGGATCAAAGTAACAAAGCCTACCATCAGTAACACACTACGCCGCCAGGGACTCAAATCCTGTAGTGCCAGACGTGTCCCCCTGCTTAAGCCAGCACATGTCCAGGTCCGTCTGAAGTTTGCTAGAGAGCATTTGGATGATCCAGAAGAAGATTGGGAGAATGTCATATGGTCAGATGAAACCAAAATATAACTTTTTGGTAAAAACTTAACTCGTCGTGTTTGGAGGACATAGAATGCTGAGTTGCATCCAAAGAACACCATACCTACTGTGAAGCATGGGGGTGGAAACATCATGCTTGCGGCTGTTTTTCTGCAAAGGGACCAGGACAACTGATCGTTGTAAAGGAAAGAATGAATGGGGTCATGTATCGTGAGATTTTGAGTGAAAACCTCCTTCCATCAGCAAGGGCATTGAAGATGAAACGTGGCTGGGTCTTTCAGCATGACAATGATCCCAAACACAACGCCCAGGCAACGAAGGAGTGGCTTCGTAACAAGCATTCCAAGGTCCTGGAGTGGCCTCGCCAGTCTCCAGATCTTAACCCCATAGAAAATCTTTGGAGGGAGTTGAAAGTCCGTGTTGCCCAGCAACAGCCCCAAAACATCACTGCTCTAGAGGATATCTACATGGAGGAATGGGCCAAAATACCAGCAACAGTGTGTGAAAACCTTGTGAAGACTTACAGAAAACGTTTGACCTCTGTCATTGCCAACAAAGGGTATATAACAAAGTATTGAGATAAACTTTTGTTATTGACCAAATACTTATTTTCCACCATAATTTGCAAATAAATTAATTAAACATCCTACAATGTGATTTTCTGGATTTTTTCCCCCTCATTTTGTCTGTCATAGTTGAAGTGTACCTATGATGAAAATTACAGGCCTTTCTCATCTTTTTAAGTGGGAGAACTTGCACAATTGGTGGCTGACTAAATACTTTTTTGCCCCACTGTACACATTGGAGCTCTGGAAAACCTGTTTTTCAAATACTGGATACAACCAATATTTATTCTCAAGTGTGTTTGTTAAAGTCATTCCTCGTAATTGGCCATTGTGTTGTGTTTTGCTGCATCTGACGCCTACCCAGTAGCCACACAGTGCTAGTTGAATCTCTCATCAACAACTGTCATGGATGCTGTGATACATCATAGTCTCCTGTATCATCCGTAGCAGTACTGAACTGTACCTGGGACTTGCCTCCTCCCAGCACGTTGACCATCACCTCCATCACCGTCTCATGCATGCCTAGAACACGCATCAGGTTGGGGTGCTGGTAGAATATCTTGTTGTTCATGATGTCACTGGATGGAAATACAAAACACAGAATACTCAGAACAGGTAAAATAATACTTGGAACAGTGATTGAGATCATTATTGTATCTTAAATTAAGCATTGGTACTTTAAAGCTCCCTGGTTATCAGACTATATATGTTCGTGCAGTAGACTGTGTCACTGACATGTAACCTACCCCAGACCGTCGATCATGAGTTTCTCCTCCTCCTTGCCCATGCGTACGGATAGCAGTGATCTGATCTGACCCAGAGAGGCCAGCAGGTTGATGGTGTCCTGTATAGAGGCAGCACTGATAGTGTAGCTCTTCCTCATGGCCCGGAGCAGCTCTCCAATGCTGTCGTACTGTCTCCTCAGCAGGCTGAACATCACTCTGACCAGCTCGGGGTCCTGGACGTGGCACTCCTGAGCCCAGCTCACCATGGTCTGGGAGATCAACTCCTTCAGGTTGGCTAGAGAACAGACAGCAGAACCTTGTTATCTCCTTTACATGTTTAGGATATGTACTGCACCGCCACATTTTTTGTAACCTTTGTCATATAGTGGTATAGTAAGAAGTCCTAACATTATAGTGGTAAAAACAAGAGCAGTTTACGGAAGTACTGTAGATGGAACTAGTGTGTGGGAAGTGAGCCTTTTCAAAGAGGTTTGTAGTCAATGCTTCCTCTAAGTGCAGTAGCCCCGAGACTGCCTCCCCGAAACTGCCTCCCCGAGACTGCCTCCCCGAGACTGCCTCCCCGAGACTGCCTCCCCGGGACCTCCTCCCCGGGACTGCCGCGCAGAAATATCATCCCACAGAGCACGAGATTGAACTTCACACAACTTTCTAGAACAGTGGTCACCAAGATGTCCATCGCGATCGCCTGGTTGATCTCCAATGCATTCCTAGTCGATCGCCAAACATTTCTGTTAAAACCCAATGATAAAGCCTTGTGTTCCTATTCTTTTTATTTGTCTCAAGCTGTAGGTGCACCTGATGCAGCTGCCCTGTGTGCCGGGTAGGCCAACTGTTGCCATTGTCAACCATTTCATGAAGATACACTGAAGACATTCCAGAGAGCAAATGAAGTGCACTAGAGGCCAACCGCTGGCCAATCGGATGGCTCAGATGGCCGTGTCTGCAGTAACGTAGCAGGTACAAAAGTTCAGTACAGCAAAGTTGATACTGTGAGATTTCAAAACTTTTAAAACCATGACTAGAGAGAGACCGTCAACGAACACATTAAAGAGCTGCTGTTTATATGAGTGAGTTCATGTTTAAGTTCTCGCTCAGCACTACCAACACTTTTTACTCAACACTTTTATAAGCCATAAAATGTGCCTTCTTCCTATTTCTACTCAGTACTACAACAAGCACTGCAGTAGTAATAAATGAGTAGGAAAGTGTATCTATAGGCTTGTGTTGTTGTTATTTCTAGCGGCTTGGGTCTTTTTTTTTAATCGAGGAACATTTCACTTTCTCTGTTCGTAGGAGTAACAACATGAATTTGTGCATGAGGCAGAAATAATGCGGTGCGACTTGAGTTTTGCCCTCATCTGAAAGACGGTGTCCCTTCTTGGTCAGTGTCAGTGGAGGAAACGGAGAGCGTAGGGATGTTGAGAGGCGGACCATCAGTCTGCTGCTCTCTCCCTCCGCTGAGACAGACACATCAGATACAGGCTCCATCAACCCAGAAAAATACAAATAAAAAGCAAATGATTTAAATGTATGCTCACTCAGCTGTGCTTCACAAGTAATACAACAATGGATCTATTACCGGCGTGATCATATAGCCTACCTCAAACTTTGAAATATAATATTAAAAAAATGGCCCAAACAACAATGCATTGGCATGGCAATTCAAGCAAAGCCAATATGCGTTGATAATGTATTAGCCTACAAGGTCACTGTTAAAACTGTAACTTAAAGTGGGTACAGCCTCAGAGTTCACAGTAAACGTGCGCTGGAAGTTGCACAGAAGATCTGAAATTTCCTCAGTGCTGAATTAATTTTTAGGGAACATTGCTTGTAGGTATACATATTGATGGCAAAGTGCCTGGGTGTCATTATGTACACAGAACAGAACAGAGAATGACCCTCTCTAGACGTCTTTGAAAAGTGAGTGAGAGACAGAGCAGGGTTCTTCAGACCCTTCAGTAGCAGCCCTGGTCACAAAGCCCCATCACTGCTGTTAAAGAGACTTGACTAGCTGATCCTACTTGTCACCATGCAAGAGTGATGAAAGGGAAGTCATTGAACGACTCAATTCAGAACATGATAAGACCTGGAATTAGAAGCAGCTGTCTCTCTCACTTTCTTCTTGCCTTCACAAGGCTCCAGTCTGCTGAAAGCAGAACTCTGTCTGTGTATCACACATAGCAACAAGTCTCTTCTCAAAAGAAGAGGTAATGAATTATATGAGCAATGTTAATGTCATTGTTTTCCGTGATTTGTCAAGAAAACACTTTTGCTAGTTCATTCATGAAAAGGCAATAGTACATTCTCGGCGGAGCGGAATCGAAGCTCTATTATGTAAAAAAGTGACTCACTGGGAGAGTAAGAGGTATTAATAGTACTGTACCATATCCTGCTGCCTCTCCCGGTCAACTGAGTCATTGTTTAGACAGCTCATATGAAGGGAACCCTTAAGGCTTCATTAAAATCAGATCAATAGGCCTGTGGCGGTGGAAGGCAGTTTGTAGCGGTGGTGTGTGATGTGCGTGTGTATGTGTGTGTATGTGTGTGTGTCTTCCAAGCTTAAGTAGCCTCGCCAAAGGGAGAACAGTAACCAATTCAGAGCAGTGGGGAAGGGACAATTTGCATGCAATCAATAATAGTTGTTTTAAAGCAGAGCAATCAGGAGGCTGTGTTTTTAGGTCTCTGTTTCTGCTGGTTGGTTGATTGGCTTGGCTTGTACTCCACAGAGTAAAACTCTCAACACTGGGCTGTCAATCATCACTACAGCTCACACCACAGCTCTCACCACAGCTCACACCACAGCTCACACCACAGCTCTCACCACAGCTTTATGTTTATGTAACCCAGTCTGAACCCAGTAGGAACCCTGAACCCAGTAGAAACCCAGTCTGAACCCAGCACAGTTAGAATAAATCATGTCTGAAAAATAAACAGAGAACACGGGCAAAAAAATATCCAAACAAGTGTTTAACTTGTGTGTTTAACACACAACCTCTATATTCATGTCCTCTCTCTTGTGAGATCAATAGTGGAGAGTCTCATATGGTCCACATCAAGGCCAGTCTAACGGTCTGGGGACAGATTGCCTTTCACTGTCTGCATTCACTGTTGCATATTCCAGACCAAATGTACCTGCCGCAAATTGGGCACTTGTCCTTGCCAGCAGCACTATTATTATAGGCAGTGAGGTGTACCCATATTGGTTTGTGGTCAGGAAAAGTGCAAACATGTTTTCCTTCGAATGAAATGTACTGATCTCAACTACAAGTGTAGCCCATCCTGGATACATACCACAGGAGAACGGAGTGAATGGAATTGTATCAACCACATGTTTCATGTATTTGATACCATTCCACTTATTCCATTCCAGCCATTACCATGAGCCCATCCTGCCTAATTAACGTGACACCAACCTCCTGTGCTGGATACAGAGAGGCTTCTAAACTCAAGATAGGGCTTTCATTTTATTGATTGCTTTATTGTCTTACAGGGCAGTAAAATGATAATTAAACGCCATAAAAGGTTTCAATAGAACTGTCCCGATAATATGAAGGATTCTGATATGGTGAAACAGTGTTGTGACAGTGGTCTGTCCTGAAGGACAGGGAGGGAAGGATTCTGCTATGGTGAAACAGTGTTGTGACAGTGGTCTGTCCTGAAGGACAGGGAGGGAAGGATTCTGCTATGGTGAAACAGTGTTGTGACAGTGGTCTGTCCTGAAGGACAGGGAGGGAAGGATTCTGCTATGGTGAAACAGTGTTGTGACAGTGGTCTGTCCTGAAGGACAGGGAGGGAAGGATTCTGATATGTTGAAACAGTGTTGTGACAGTGGTCTGTCCTGAAGGACAGGGAGGGAAGGATTCTGCTATGGTGAAACAGTGTTGTGACAGTGATCTGTCCTGCAGGACAGGAAGGGAGGGAAGTGATTAATGGCAATCAGTGAATTAATTAGTAGCCTCTGATATTGCATTGTACTTGAAGAATGTCAGACAATTTCCATACTGGTACAGAGCTCTGCATTTGTGTATATTTGTGTGTGCCTGTGTGTGTGCGTGTATGTGTGTAAGATCAGGATGAAGAAGCCTGAGTTATCTCAGTGCAGTGTTTTTCTCTTCTCTCTCTGCAGAAGAGAAGGAGGACTGAGTGAAGATGACCCTCACTGCCAGGCAGAGCAGCCAATCCTCTACCGGCTCCACATTACCATAATAACATTGAAAAAGACATTGAAATGGAAATGGCTGCAACTGGGTGTCTGTGCTACATGCCAGACAAATGGAACAGGGCTTGTATGCCAGCATCACTATTCAGCTGCTACACGGCTCCTTTCAATTTCCCCATCCACCTATGTTAGCCAGAGAGAGTAAACAGTGGCTTGTTCAGGAGAAAAATAGGATAACCTCCAACAAAGAGTATATTAGGAAATGTGTGGTATTACTGAGAGACTGTATTATCTTCAGGGACTACGGGAATGAGGTGGATTCCACAGTCACCAGGTCATGTTATTGCTGGCTCTGACATAGTTGTAGAAGTAATAGTCTTACAGGGGGCTTGTTGTTCCTGCTCTGTGGGCTCCTCTTCAGTCTTCAGAGGTTGACCTTTGATCTTGTAGACCAGGGCCAGCAGACGACCTTTAATAGACGTGTCCTGGTCATCTTCCTCTTCCTCCATAGGGATTCCTACACAAGCACACGACACAGAGATGAAACCAATATCCCACTCCTGGACAAATGTTGCTTCCTAGCGGTCAATCTAGCGCCATATTTCAGGTGTATTACAGGTTCCTTTGCTAGCGTTATTTTTTCCCTCTGTGTCTTTCCTTTGTATTTCCCTGCAGTCTCCATTCTACGGTGCTGCTTTGTGTCAGAGTAGTGCAGTGTGACTGTAGAAGACATTACATTGGTAGAGTACCCCCCCCCCCAGGACCAAGCCTTTAATTATTTAGCAAAACATTCAGACGTCAGAGCAATCTGGAGAGGCAGTGAACTATAAGATATCTGCAGAGATAGAGAAGCCTTCCATTCTGCCGAGAAACACACCGGAAGCTCTAATACAATACTGTAATTCAAACCAACCTGGGGAGCTCAGACAATACACAGATATTTACAAGGATACAGGATGAGAGCAAGCTATATTACACCGTTTGTCAAGTAAAAATGCTATTATGTTGACTCTTGTTGTGGTTGTTTTATCCAGTCCTATTTGGACAAGCATTGTGTCCCCTTTGCTGTAAGTAAAGTACATCTCCAATGCCGGCATTTTTGTTTTCGATGAATTCCACAGCTCATCTCTACGGTACAGACCATTTGATGCTGACATTCATTTTTAATCCTAGTCAGACGGCAGGTCATAATCTCCAGCTCCAGACTGGTCATATAAAACCTGATGGTGTTTTTTTTACCACAGTGCAGCCGCAGCTCATTGTGGAAGGCATAGAGCTCCTCCTGAATGTCCTCTGGACACGGGCAGTCCTCCCCCATACTGAAGTTCAACAGCATGTTAATCTGAAACACACATAGACTGTCATTTAGACCACATGACTGTGCTACACAATGGCCCTACACACTTTATACATACAGTGCCTTGCGAAAGTATTCGGCCCCCTTGAACTTTGCGACCTTTTGCCACATTTCAAGCTTCAAACATAAAGATATAAAACTGTATTTTTTTGTCAAGAATCAACAACAAGTGGGACACAATCATGAAGTGGAACGACATTTATTGGATATTTCAAACTTTTTTAACAAATCAAAAACTGAAAAATTGGGCGTGCAAAATTATTCAGCCCCCTTAAGTTAATACTTTGTAGCGCCACCTTTTGCTGTGATTACAGCTGTAAGTCGCTTGGGGTATGTCTCTATCAGTTTTGCACATCGAGAGACTGAAATTTTTTTTGCTTCACGGAAACGTGGCTTACTGGAGAGACGCTATCCGAGGCGGTGCAGCCAACAGGTTTCTCCACGCATCGCGCAGACAGAAACAAACATCTTTCTGGTAAGAAGAGGGGCGGGGGCATATGCCTTATGACTAACGTGACATGGTGTGATGAAAGAAACATACAGGAACTCAAATCCTTCTGTTCACCTGATTTAGAATTCCTCACAATCAAATGTAGACCGCATTATCTACCAAGAGAATTCTCTTCGATTATAATCACAGCCGTATATATCCCCCCCCAAGCAGACACATCGTTGGCTCTGAATGAACTTTATTTGACTCTTTGCAAACTGGAAACCATTTATCCGGAGGCTGCATTCATTGTAGCTGGGGATTTTAACAAGGCTAATCTGAAAACAAGACTCCCTAAATTTTATCAGCATATCGATTGCGCAACCAGGGGTGGAAAGACCTTGGATCATTGTTACTCTAACTTCCGCGACGCATATAAGGCCCTGCCCCGCCCCCCTTTCGGAAAAGCTGACAACGACTCCATTTTGTTGATCCCTGACTACAGACAGAAACTAAAACAAGAGGCTCCCACGCTGAGGTCTGTCCAACGCTGGTCCGACCAAGCTGACTCCACACTCCAAGACTGCTTCCATCACGTGGACTGGGACATGTTTCGTATTGCGTCAGACAACAACATCGACGAATACGCTGATTCGGTGTGCGAGTTCATTAGAACGTGCGTTGAAGATGTCGTTCCCATAGCAACGATTAAAACATTCCCTAACCAGAAACCGTGGATTGATGGCAGCATTCGCGTGAAACTGAAAGCGCGAACCACTGCTTTTAATCAGGGCAAGGTGTCTGGTAACATGACTGAATACAAACAGTGCAGCTATTCCCTCCGCAAGGCTATCAAACAAGCTAAGCGTCAGTACAGAGACAAAGTAGAATCTCAATTCAACGGCTCAGACACAAGAGGCATGTGGCAGGGTCTACAGTCAATCACGGACTACAGGAAGAAATCCAGCCCAGTCACGGACCAGGATGTCCTGCTCCCAGGCAGACTAAATAACTTTTTTGCCCGCTTTGAGGACAATACAGTGCCACTGACACGGCCTGCAACGAAAACTTGCGGTCTCTCCTTCACTGCAGCCGAGGTGAGTAAGACATTTAAACGTGTTAACCCTCGCAAGGCTGCAGGCCCAGACGGCATCCCCAGCCGCGCCCTCAGAGCATGCGCAGACCAGCTGGCCGGTGTGTTTACGGACATATTCAATCAATCCCTATACCAGTCTGCTGTTCCCACATGCTTCAAGAGGGCCACCATTGTTCCTGTTCCCAAGAAAGCTAAGGTAACTGAGCTAAACGACTACCGCCCCGTAGCACTCACTTCCGTCATCACCTCCACCCTACCTGACACCCTAGACCCACTCCAATTTGCTTACCGCCCAAATAGGTCCACAGACGATGCAATCTCAACCACACTGCACACTGCCCTAACCCATCTGGACAAGAGGAATACCTATGTGAGAATGCTGTTCATTGACTACAGCTCAGCATTCAACACCATAGTACCCTCCAAGCTCGTCATCAAGCTCGAGACCCTGGGTCTCGACCCCGCCCTGTGCAACTGGGTACTGGACTTCCTGACGGGCCGCCCCCAGGTGGTGAGGGTAGGCAACAACATCTCCTCCCCGCTGATCCTCAACACTGGGGCCCCACAAGGGTGCGTTCTGAGCCCTCTCCTGTACTCCCTGTTCACCCACGACTGCGTGGCCACGCACGCCTCCAACTCAATCATCAAGTTTGCGGACGACACAACAGTGGTAGGCTTGATTACCAACAACGACGAGACGGCCTACAGGGAGGAGGTGAGGGCCCTCGGAGTGTGGTGTCAGGAAAATAACCTCACACTCAACGTCAACAAAACTAAGGAGATGATTGTGGACTTCAGGAAACAGCAGAGGGAACACCCCCCTATCCACATCGATGGAACAGTAGTGGAGAGGGTAGCAAGTTTTAAGTTCCTCGGCATACACATCACAGACAAACTGAATTGGTCCACTCACACAGACAGCATTGTGAAGAAGGCGCAGCAGCGCCTCTTCAACCTCAGGAGGCTGAAGAAATTCGGCTTGTCACCAAAAGCACTCACAAACTTCTACAGATGCACAATCGAGAGCATCCTGGCGGGCTGTATCACCGCCTGGTACTGCAACTGCTCCGCCCTCAACCGTAAGGCTCTCCAGAGGGTAGTGAGGTCTGCACAACGCATCACCGGGGGCAAACTACCTGCCCTCCAGGACACCTACACCACCCGATGTCACAGGAAGGCCATAAAGATCATCAAGGACATCAACCACCCGAGCCACTGCCTGTTCACCCCGCTATCATCCAGAAGGCGAGGTCAGTACAGGTGCATCAAAGCTGGGACAGAGAGTCTGAAAAACAGCTTCTATCTCAAGGCCATCAGACTGTTAAACAGCCACCACTAACATTTTGGTTTCATCTGACCAGAGCACCTGCTTCCACATGTTTGGTGTGTCTCCCAGGTGGCTTGTGGCAAACTTTATGGATATATAAACTTTTTATGGATATCTTTAAGAAATGGCTTTCTTCTTGCCACTCTTCCATAAAGGCCAGATTTGTGCAATATACGACTGATTGTTGTCCTATGGACAGAGTCTCCCACCTCAGCTGTAGATCTCTGCAGTTCATCCAGAGTGATCATGGGCCTCTTGGCTGCATCTCTGATCAGTCTTCTCCTTGTATGAGCTGAATGTTTAGAGGGACGGCCAGGTCTTGGTAGATTTGCAGTGGTCTGATACTCCTTCCATTTCAATATTATCGCTTGCACAGTGCTCCTTGGGATGTTTAAAGCTTGGGAAATCTTTTTGTATCCAAATCCGGCTTTAAACTTCTTCACAACAGTATATCGGACCTGCCTGGTGTGTTCCTTGTTCTTCATGATGCTCTCTGCGCTTTTAACAGACCTCTGAGACTATCACAGTGCAGGTGCATTTATACGGAGACTTGATTACACACAGGTGGATTGTATTTATCATCATTAGTCATGTAGGTCAACATTGGATCATTCAGAGATCCTCACTGAACTTCTGGAGAGAGTTTGCTGCACTGAAAGTAAAGGGGCTGAATAATTTTGCACGCTCAATTTTTGATTTGTTAAAAAAGTTTGAAATATCCAATAAATGTCGTTCCACTTCATGATTGTGTCCCACTTGTTGTTGATTCTTCACAAAAAAATACAGTTTTATATCTTTATGTTTGAAGCCTGAAATGTGGCAAAAGGTCGCAAAGTTCAAGGGGGCCGAATACTTTCGCAAGGCACTGTAAATAGTTCAGAGAAAATAGCAAAGCTTGTGTGCAGTAAGAGAAGTTGAAGGAGCCAAGTAAAAAGTCATTATAGTTTGTGAAAAGTGCTGAAGTGAGCAGGGAGCTGTGACCCTGAAATACTGTGGATGAGATGAGGGTGTTCTTCCTTCCTGTCTGGCAGGGCCAGGGGGGCGGGTCGTAAAGAGCCCTGGTAAACCTGAAGTGACAATGACACAGCAGACAGGGATGGATTCCCACAGCCTTGAGGCTGGGCAGCGAAGGGACATGCAGAAATTAAAGATCTTTGGGGAGCTGTTAGACTGTTATAGAGCCGGTCACTAAGCCTCACTCAGTCACTCCGGGCCAGCTGTGCTCTCCACAAATGAAAGAACCCAATGACACAAAACCAAAGGGAATTTAAGGAAAAGGAAGAAATCAATTACCCATGAATGTGGAAAAATGACTGAACACTCCCACAACTCCCCCCAAATACTCTCTTTTTAGTTTAGAGTGGAGAGGCGGCCAGAGGATTACTTTGAGGTTTATGAGAACAATGTGCCCTTGTTGCAGTGTGTATGTGTGCGCACACTCGCTTAGGAGCAGCAGCCTGTCCTGTGTTAATGTGCAAACACTTCTATCTAATACTTGTGTAACACGGTTAACACACAGATGTCTGCAGTCATCCCAGTCCTCATGAAGTGGGCACCATTTCAAAAAGCCTAACTCAATCACAGAGTTACGGCCACGTCCGAAAGTCTGTGAATGAAACTGCTTGCCTGTGACTTTCTCATACTATGACTCTACAGGAGAGAGATGATAAACTCACCATTACCTACATCTTTAACTAGGAGGCCATCCTAGGTTATTTCTATTTCAGTGTGTACCTGTTCTTGGGGAGGGGAGCGGAACTCCTTGGTCTTCTTGGCGGTGATGGCAGCAGACATGTTGAGGGCCAGCATCAGCTCGTTGTACCTGAACTTCTGGTTGTACTGCAGCTTGGAGACAAAGCTGTCTGAGAAGGACACGATGGCCTCGATGCGATGCTTCAGCTCACAGTCACAGAAGTAGTGAAGCAGCTCACACATCTACGAGAGAGAAAAACACATAGAGACAATCTGTCAGCCTCCACATTTAATATCAGCTGGGATTTGGACACACAGAAATTCATTTTTATTTTTTATTTAACCTTTATTTACCTAGGCAAGTCAGTTAAGAACAAATTCTCATTTACAATGACAGCCTACCCTGGCCAAACCCTAACAGGGACGACGCTGGGCCAATTGTGCGCCGCCCTATGTTGTGATACAGCTTGAAATCGAACCAGGGTCTGTATTGACGCCTCTAGCACTGAGATGCAGTGCCTTAGACCACTGCATCTAATGACACATACTGTATCTGAGTGGACTCATGAGAAGATAAATCACTGATACAGAGACATTACATGGTTAAGTGACTTTGGAACGGACTATAAATGTCAGTGCATTTTGCAGAGCATGTGATTGAAAGACTAGCTGAAGCAGTGACTCTGTCTCAGTAAGCATGTTACCTGTCGTTTGACTGGCTCAGGCAGCCTCTTCTCCAGCAGACCTTTGATTGGCTGCTTGGCCTCTTTGGCAGCCTCCTCCTCCCCGGCCTCCACCGCCTTCTCCTCGGCAGCTGTCAGTCCCTCCTTCTCTGCGGCCTCCGTCACCGCGGTGGCCACCTCCTCGTGATGCTCCGCGAACACGTTGGGGTCGATAAGCAGCAGGATCTTATGAACGTCCTTACTGCCCAGCACGCCCATGGTGAGCAGCGTGCCAATCAGCCTCAGGATGGGCACAAACTGGTACTCCACGCTGCCCCCTACAGGGTCTCTGATGTGATGCCCACCGCCCTGTACGGCCTCGGTCAGCATGGTGATGGCCTTCTCCTTCAGGGCATCCAGGGGGATTTGGGGGCTGTACAGCTGCTGCTCCCTCTTGGTGCTGATGAAACAGGGGGGGTAGAAGTTGAGCCGGGGCTTCAGGGAGGTGCTGAGGCCCACGCCGGGAGGAGAGTGGTGCTTGGTGGCATCGGAGAACAGGCGGATGCTGCGAGTCTCGGCAGTGACGGGGATGATGAACTCGTTGTTCATCATGAGGCGGGCCTCCTTGGCCGTCTCCAGATGAACACTGATCAGGACGTTGTAGAAGCCCTCACGCAGCATGCCCGACAGGTACTGGTTGTCGATGGTGTAGAGCAGCTGGGATTGGTCTAGGTGGCTGCAGAGGGCGTGTGCTACACGGGTATTGCCCAGTGCACACATGGCACAGTAGAGCTTCAGGGTGTGGTAGTGGAACGTCCTCAGGTCCTCCTGCTCAGACAGCTCCATGATGTCAACACACCTGGGGGAGGTCAATGGGGTTCAGTACAATGTTCAAACAGAGAATGGCAGTATACAGGAGCGCTTATGTCCTCAAGCAGGGTCTGTGTGCTGACTCTATGTATGTGTGTACAGTATGTATAAGCACATGTAAATGTCTACCTGTTCTCCTCAGGTATGTGCACAGCCAGCATCTGGAGGGGCTCCAGACACTGCACCACCCAGCCGTGTCTCTCACTGACCCTGGCTGTCTCCACCTTTAGGAAGGTGTTGGGCATGCGGCTCCACAGCACTGAGTTGATGGTCTGGACGTCCAGCCTCGGAGGGCACTGAGGCACTGGGTTCTTATGCTCACTCTTAAAGATGGCCGCCGACAGAGGCATGGTGTTCTGTAGAGGTCAGAGGTCGATTGTATAACAGTAGAACCGGGGAAAGATTGAACACACTTTAGGTCAGGAAAGTAGCGATTGGAATCGAGTTACTCTACCTTTATCTTGGCCAGCTCAAACTGGAAGAGATTGGGGCTGGTCGGTCGCACAAACACAGCAGGAAACAGCTTTGTGTTAGGTTCCACCTGGAGAAGAAACAGCACAGCATTAACGTAAGACGTTTACAGACAGAAAAGTCGCAGTAAGAGGGTGACTTAGAGAGCAGCTTGGAAGTGAAAGTGCATGATGTTCTGTAGCTATCTGACTTGGTGTGTGTGTGTGTGTGTGTGTGTGTGTGTGTGTGTGTGTGTGTGCCTATGTGCGTTGGTGTCAGGTCAGGCGTTGCTGAAAGAGACTAGGGAAGAGGCTGGCAGGATGACTCAGAACAGTTTAAAAGCTCACCGTGTTTCTGCGACGGGAGGAATGAAGAAGATCATGCCCTACAAAGGGGAGATTTTTTTCTCTGTTTTGAAAGTACATACAGAGACAGCCAGACGCTGGGTTAAGAGCTGGCAGGCAGGACAGACAGCTCCTACCCTACTTCTGAGCCCGAGGCAGGAGGACTGAGTGACTATTACAATGAGTAATGAAGAGATCAGGACAGAATGATATGTTTCTAGAGATGATGCAGGTCTGATAAGATGCAGACTGCATGATGGGAAAGATAGTGTTGGGTTGATAGCAGCAGAAAGGAGTCTGAAGCGATAAAGTGGAAAGAGATTGTACAGAGACACTCTGTGTAGTTGGCAATGCAGTACCTGGTAGGAGGTGGCCAGCTCCTTGCCGTTGACAGTGAAGGTCACCAGGCCAGTGGCCAGGTCAATGAGGCAGCCTATCTCCAGGTCCACATTACTGCGACTGGACGAGTGGCCTGAGCTGGTGGCATCCCCTCCCCACACCATGTAGCAGTTACTCCTCCTCACACTGGGGAATGGTGAGGGAGGAAGAGGGGAAGAAAAGAAGAGAGAGATGGGTATTTGATTAGCACTGATCATTACTGTTGATACCGACATGAGGGTGAGGGTTTCCTTAACAACGTGCTTACCTCTCGTGGACCCGCCCACGCTCGTCTCCAAGGGTAACTGTCACCGTCCGGTTCTTACTGAGGTTGAAGTGGTTGCTATAGTAATGGTAGTCTGGGGTGACCCAGCCCACCCACACGCAGGATGGATCCTGACCAGCGAATACCCTGACAGAGTAGTAGTACTGCAAGACAACATGGTGGCAGGTTAGCTTGATCTACAACACCTGAAGTCTATAATGGTGACATTATACCAAGCACCATCAGTAGCTGTTTATCATCCACTTCATACCGTGGTGATGTTGCTGTAATCTGTTCCTCTTATTCCGTCATGACTGTGTCTCATGGACTTCAGTGGATGTCTACGAGGAAAACATGAGTGTTGAAGAAACATTTCAAATGTGAGAAGATAAAGTGCTTTTAGAGGTTGTGTTTGTGTTGTACAACAGTGAATGTGTTCAGAGGTCTGACCTGTGTTTGAGTTTGAGGGACTCGTGCTCGTCGTGCACTCCGTTCATGTCCATGACAGGGCTGGTCTTGAAGAAGGTGTGGAACTCCACGGGCATGCTCAGACGACAGTATACCATGTCACCATTACTGTTCTGGGTCCCAAAAGTCCTGTGACTCACCTTCAGACAGGGAGGGCTGTCGATGGTGCCATCTATTCTGGTCACCTGGCATAGATACATTTTTTGGCCTGTTAATTTACTCATTCTAAACAATATAGTGAAATAGCCTATAATCTTCGCCTTCTGTGGACCTCTGCATGTACAGTTGAAGTCAGAAGTTTACATACACTTAGGTTGGAGTCAATAAAACTCGTTTTTCAACCACTCCACAGATTTCTTGTTAACAAACTATAGTTATGGCAAGTTGGTTAGGACATCTACTTTGTGCATGACACAAGTCATTTTTCCAACAACTGTTTACTGACAGATTATTTTCTTATAATTCACAGTATCACAATTCCAGTGGGTCAGAAGTTTACATACATTAAGTTGACTGTGACTTTAAACAACTTGGAAAATTCCAGAAAATTATGTCATGGCTTTAGAAGCTTCTGATAAGCTAATTGACATCATTTGAGTCAATTGGAGGTGTCGATATATTTCAAGGCCTACCTTCAAACTCAGTGCCTCTTTGCTTGACATCATGGGAAAATCAAAAGAAATCAGCCAAGACCTCAGAAAAACAATTTTAGACCTCCATTTTAGACCTCCACAAGTCTGGTTCATCCTTGGGAGCAATTTCCAAACACCTGAAGGTACCACGTTCATCTGTACAAACAATAGTACGCAAGTATAAACACCATGGGACCACGCAGCCGTCATACCGCTCAGAATGATTCTAGAGATGAACGTACTTTGGTGCAAAAAGTGCAAATCAGTCCCAGAACAACAGCAAAGGACCTTGTTAAGATGCTGGAGGAAACAGGTACAAAAGTATCTATATCCAAGTAAAACGAGTCCTATATCAACATAACCTGAAAGGCCGCTCAGCAAGGAAGAAGCCACTGTCATGTCTTTGGCTATGCCGGATTAAGTAATATGACATGCTATTCTATAAAATAATTTCTCTGTAATTAATATTACCTGATTGAGCTAATAATGTAAATATAATTAACTAGAGTCGGGGCACCACAAAATAATATTTATAGAGCTGTTATCTTCCGAATAAACTCTTAAAGACCTAGTAATATTTTACATCAATAGCAGTCAATATTAATCGTCACCTTAATTCAGTCTCATCTGAAAGTTGTAAATTCTTGGTTATCTTCACAAACCCTGGCTAACAAGTTGAATCAGCAATACAAAATTGGGTTTAATTATTTATTTACTAAATACCTAACGAATCACACAGAATTTCATATACAAAGAATGAATTGATTACAAATTACGTCATAAAGGAAAACGTCCCTAGCGGGCGGAACAGGTATGACGGCTGGTTACACAAAAGAAAAGGGCTGGGTTTGAATGAAAGAGCAGAAAGACTGAGGACCAAAAGAGGAAGCTGTGCTATCGTAAATACAGTATTTTATGCATTCTAAATTACCGCCCATTTGGAAAAGGAAAATGCAATAAATATTTACTCTGAGCTGCGCTTCGGTAGGTTGGTGGTAGATGGAAGGCCGTGTTGCCAAACCGAGTCCTTCGTCCTTTGAAGAATGTCTCTGGTGGTCAATTGGATACGTTGTAGTAACGTCGTTGTGTGATAGACACGATATTCTGTGTGTTCCTTCCTAACCCTCGTTTGCAGCTGCTGTTGCTAACTCAACGGCTAGGAGGTATCACTTCTGTAGTGAATAAGAGTTCAAGGTTCATACCATTCGCAACTAAAGCTCACGCTGATGTTGGCTTTGTTCTGTAGTTATTATCTGAACCATTCTGACATCGGACCGTCGTCCCCACATCCTCGGAACAGGAGGTTACATTTTCGTCAAGGCTTTATATAGTGGAGCGAGAAGGGTGTGTCTGAAAAGTTTTATAACCCATGTCTCTTCACAGGGGGGGCCACTGATTGAGCAGAGCCCTAACCTTATGAAAACCCAATTCTCACATTTTAGAAGCTAAAATCACATTTCATCCCATCACGAATAATTTCATATTCAAACATTTAAATTGAACAACAATTCCATGTGAATCCGATAACTCTGATGTGTTGACTTTCCACTGTAGCGTTTATGTCATCTTATCATTGATGAAAATGTCTCAAATGACAACCGAACTGACATCATATTCATTAAGTACCACCGCATATGTTCAATTGGTCGGATTACCAGAATATAGTTCATTTCCCCCACCTTCTGATGTTCCCAGAATCTCTATGTTAAGCAAAGGGATTTTCAAATGTAACATCAGTAGGGTAGAGAGAGGAAAAAAGGGGGAAGAGTTATTTATGACTGTCATAAACCTACCCCCAGGCCAACGTCATGACACCACTGCTTCAAAACGCCATAAAAAAGCCAGACTACAGTTTGCAACTACACATGGGGACAAAGATCATACTTTTTGGAGAAATGTCCTCCGGTCTGATGAAACAAAAAAATAACTGTTTGGCCATAATGACCATCGTTATGTTTGGAGGAAAAAGGGGGAGGCTTGCAAGCCAAAGAACACCATCCCAACCGTGAAGCACGGTGGTGGCAGCATCATGTTGTGGGGGTGCTTTCCTGCAGGAGGGACTGGTGCACTTCACAAAATAGATGGCATCATGTGGAAGGAAAATTATGTGGATATATTGAAGCAACATCTCAAGACATCAGTCAGGAACTTAACCTCTTTCAGCTAGGGGGCACTATTTTTATGTTTGGAAAAATAACGTTCCCAATGTAAACGGCCTATTTCTCAGGCCCATATGTTAGAATATGCATATAATTGACAGATTAGGATAGAAAACACTCTAAAGTTTCCAAAACTGTCAAAAATATTGTCTGTGAGTACAACAGAACTGACATTGCAGGCGAAACCTGAGGAAAATCAAACAAGGAAGTGGCTTCTATTTTGAAAGCTCCATGTTCCATAGCCTGCCTTCGCTCCATTTAAAGGGATATCAACCAGATTCCTTTCCCTATCGCTTTCTCGAGGTGTCAACAGTCTTTAGACATAGTTTCAGGCTTTTATTTTGAAAAATGAGCGAGAAAGATAACATCGCGTCAGGTGTTCGCATGAATTTTGCTTGCGCAACAGAGCTTGGGCAGCCATCGTCTCTCCCTCTCCTACTGAAAAAGACAGTGCCGGTTGATATATTATCGATTATATATTTTAAAAACAACCTGAGGATCGATTATGTTTCTGTGGACATTACGGATACTATTTGGAATTTTCGTCTGTGTTGTCGTGACCGCTCGAGCCTGTGGATTTCTGGACATAACGCGCCAAACAAACGGAGGTATTTTGGATATAGAAATAATCTTTATGGAACAAAAGGAACATTTATTGTGTAACTGGGAGTCTCGTGAGTGAAAACACTTGAAGATCATCAAAGGTAAGCGATTAATTTTATTGCTTTTCTGATTTACGTGACCAAGCTACTTTGATGCTAGGTGTTCATAATGTTTTTTCTAGTGATCGATAAATTTACACAAATGCTTGGATTGCTTTCGCTATCAAAATCTGATACGACAGGTGGATTAACAAAATGCTAACCTGTGTTTTGCTATATTGCACTTGGGATTTCATGAATATAAATATTTTTTTGTAATATTATTTGAATGTGGCGCTCTGCAATTCAGCGGTTGTTGATGACAATTATCCCGCTAACGGGATAGGTAGCGTCAAGAAGTTAAAGCTTAAGTTTCTGACTGATGTCTTGAGATGTTGCTTCAATATATCCACATAATTTTCCTTCCACATGACGCCATCTATTTTGTGAAGTGCACCAGTCCCTCCTGCAGCAAAGCACCCCCACATCATGTTGCTGCCACCCCCGTGCTTCACGGTTGGGATGGTATTCTTTGGCTTGCAAGCCTTCCCTTTTCCTCCAAATGGGTTTTCCAAATGGACAATGACCCCAATCATACTTCCAAAGTTGTGGCCTCCAAAGCTGACTCAGTTACACCAGGACGATTGGGCCCAAATTCACCCAACTTATTGTGGGAAGCTTGTGGAAGGCTACCCAACACATTTGACCCAAGTTAAACAATTTAAAGGCAATACTTCCAAACACTAATTGAGTGTATGTAAACTTCTGACCCACTGGGAATGTGATGAAAGAAAGAAAAGCTGAAATAAATCATTCTCTCTACTATTATTCTGACATTTCACATTCTTAAAATAAAGTGGTGATCCTAACTGGCCTAAGACAGGGAATTTTTACTCTGAATAAATGTCAGGATTTGTGAAAAACTGAGTTTAAATCTATTTGGCTAAGGTGTATGTAAACTTCCGACTTCAACTGTATATTACAATATTGATTTTGTGATTGATTTAGATTTTCTAAAATATATTATTGTCTGTCTTACCATTATGTGGTTGTTGTTCTTTGGCACATTGAAAAAGGTGGGGAGGCGTTTGCTGAACCACATGGTGACCTCACGGTTCATGTTGACGGCGAAGGGTTCAAAGCCCTCCTGGAGACCACACATTGTGTAGTACTTAAAGGTACTGGCATCCTTCCCCAGGTTCATACGACCCACCTGGGACAGGCCCAGACTACATACTGGGATAAAACCTGGGAGACAGAGACAGAGAGAGAGGAGGGAGAGAAAGAGAGAGAGAGAAGGGGGGAGAGGGAGAGAGAGAGAGAGAGCGGGAAGGGGGAGAGGGGAGAGAGCGAGAGGGTAGAGAGGGGAAAGAGAGAGGGGAGAGAGAGAGAGAGAGAGAGAGAGAGATAGAGAGAGAGCACCTGTCACACACACTGCTGGGGGAGGGTCAAATCTATCCAAGTCAATTTAGAAGTGTCACCTTATATAAAGGTAATTTCATAATGGGGAGGTACTGATTTTGCACTCATTTTCTCAGCATGATGGTTTTAGGTTAAGTTGTCAGCATGTCTGTCAGTGATCCGGCAGCACAGATACATAAGAGAGGGAGCAGAGCTTAGAGAGGTCCGTGACACACACTCTTCATCCTCTGTCTCACACACACACTGCTGGCAGTTTTACATACTCACCATCTTCAGTCTCGCACACTGCTGGCTGTTTTACATACAGTACTCACCATCTTCAGTCTCACACACTGCTGGTTGTTTTACATGCCCACCATCTTCAGTCTCACACACTGCTGGTTGTTATACATACAGTACTCAACATCTTCAGTCTCACACACTGCTGGTTGTTTTACATGCCCACCATCTTCAGTCTCACACACTTACCGTCCTCCGTCTCGAAGTCGGCGAAGCAGAGCTCGGAGCCCTTGTTGGTGATGAGGATCTCTCCATTGAGGGTGAAAATCATAGACTTGTCCTCCATGTTGATCATGCAGCCCACCACATCCCCCGCCTGCCAACAACGGCCAAAGAAACGGCTGCCCATGTTCAGACGATGACCCTGAAGATAAAAAAACACACACACACACACACACACACACCCACACACAGACACACACACACACACACACACACACACACACACACACACACACACACACACACACACACACACACACACACACACACACACACACACACACACACACACAGGCTAACCTTTGCAATCTTACTCAATCTTAAATTATAGGACCAACAAAAAATCTATTCTACAGTGTATCCTATCATCAGCTAGCATTAACACAAAGTTAAACGTTCACTCTATGAGTACTTGATGTTCAATGATGTAGGAAGAAGAAGGGAGGGTTCACCTTGTATCCATCAAAGACGAAAGCCAGCTCATCAGTACCCAGCTCTACATCCGGCTTACATCCAGGTCTGGCCCAACCCACACGCATGTCACCTCCCGTCACCGCCTCAAAC
Source organism: Oncorhynchus mykiss (assembly GCF_057628025.1). Taxonomy (NCBI): domain Eukaryota; kingdom Metazoa; phylum Chordata; class Actinopteri; order Salmoniformes; family Salmonidae; genus Oncorhynchus; species Oncorhynchus mykiss. The sequence goes on from NC_143040.1 coordinate 53,332,781, forward strand.
TCAAAGTACCACTTCCCTGTCAGCACCGCATACGTTCTCTCCACACGGAAGAAGCGTATTTTGTCAATGCTCAGTCTCTCCACCACGTGGCCTGCTGGGTGGGAGGACAGCCACAGTATCAACACAGGAAGTCTTCTACTGTTCTATACATCTTAACCATGGATGTCAGCATGGGTTTGTGTGGTAATGATAACTTACCGCCATCCTGGTCGGGAGGTTCGATGTTGTACCCGTATCCAATCAGAGTGCGGATGGCCTCACGGAGGCTGTCCCTGTTGGACTTCTTAGTGCGCTCGTCTAATAAAGAATATGGCACCAGGCGAGGGTTCCTCTTACTCTTCACATCCTGCATTGAGAAAAGACAGGCACAGTTAGATTCACACACACACACACACACACACACACACACACACACACACACCACTCCAGGGACCCGCTCTAGGCCAATGCTGCCAATCCCTAAGGGTCATTGAGTGTTTGATGTTATTACTATGACTCTATTCTCTGTGAATCCTTTCAGCATCATTCCTCACTCTGCAGGAGGTGGTGGAGGTTGTGTCCCATTTCCCATTTGTTGTGGCTTGCATAGAGAGAGGGTCATTGTTTTGTCAGTTGTTATAAAACCTTTGTGTGGTACTGTATGAGCTGGGATAGTATGAACCTGCAGTCCTTTCACAAAGACTTAACACAGATGACTGTGTGCTTTACCTGCTGAATGCCGTAGGTCCAACCCTGTTTGATCCTGTCCTTGGCCCACACGTTGTGGGCGTTCTCCGCCAGTTTCTCCACCAGGAGCTCCTGACCTGGGGTCACTTTCACGTCAGACAGCTCCAGCGGTGTGGGCTTGTAACCATTCGACATCATGTAGCTTCAATCAAAACAGGACATTATCAAGATTAACCCCTGGTCAAAACACACATTTGTCTAGATGTTTCATATTTCTACTATCCTATACAGAACACGTCTACATATCTAGAAGTTGGTATATAATGTATTGGGTTATTGATGTTGACCATTCTCTGTCCATTCCATCATCTGTTACTCTACAGTACACTTACTTTTTTGGGAGTTTGATCTTCTTCAGGTCCTCTTCAGCGTTGGCGTTGACCTGGACAACATGGCAGCCTAATGCCAGCAGGGTCCTGTGAAGAGACACACATATTAACACTCCCCAACCTGGGGATTAGATCTGTCTACACAGGATCAGCTTTCTTAGTAAGTGACAGTTTAAGACACTCACATTGCCTTCACACTCTACTAAATACTATAATCAGCAGGCTTAATGTTATGATACTAGGTCTGGTGGGTTTCTGCCCTATTTCCAAATCACACAGACTGGCAATAGAACCAACGTGAAGAGAGTAATGATTTGTTCAATCATGCATGTCCTTGTCCATTATGAAACCATAGATATCCCCTTAAAGACGTATTAGGGAAGAGTTATTCACTAGGTACAACTATCAGCAGGATCTCATTGCTTTGTCATAGTAAGAGGACAAAGGAGAGATGTGGTGTGATTGCAGAAGGGCGGGGCTGCTCTTTCAGGGCCCACGCTGTCTGTCTCTGTTGTGTCAATGTCACTGTAGATGAACGTTAATCAAAGCAGTCTTTACCGCCCTCTCTAATCACACACACGCATCACTCACACACACTTCTCTGTCTCGTGAAACTTTCATTTCTCAGCGTCAGTGTGGGCTGTCAGTGGATCAATAGCAGATGTCCTACGGTGATAGGTGGGTGATGTCAGGAACACTGGGGTGTTTCAGGTGCTGAGAGCCCAGCAGGAGAGTGTCACGTCCTGACCGTAGTTTCTTTTTTATGTCTCTATTTTGGTTTGGTCAGGGCGTGAGTTGGGGTGGGCATTCTATGTTTTGTTCTAGGTTTTGTACTTCTATGTGTTTGGCCTGGTATGGTTCCCAATCAGAGGCAGCTGGTTATCGTTGTCTCTGATTGAGAACCATACTTAGGCAGCCTGTTTTCCCACTATGGGTGTGGGTAGTTGCTTTCTGTTTTTGTGTCTGCACCAGACAGAACTGTTTTAGTTGTTCTCTTTGTTGTTTTGTTCATCAGTGTTCAGTTCCATTAATAAAAGGATGAACACGTACCACGCTGCACCTTGGTCCTCACCTTCTGCTTCCAACAGCCGTTACAGAGAGAGCCTTTAGTCTACTTCCTGACTGAGCCCCTGGTTCACCCACACCTTCTGTCATATCTCTCTCTTTGTCTTCCTCCTTTTCTCAGTGGGTCTAATATAGTGTTACTTATAAAGCAGGACATACTTCAAGGTTTCAGTTGACATCTGCAGGTTGTAATTCTTTTCTGTTTCAGGCAGTTTGGAAAAATCCACAAGGCAGGGGTGATGCCGCTTATTATCGTCCCTTATCTGAGAAACACATAGAAATAATTGTTGACGTATGAATATTTCAGTTACTGTACATGTATTGAAGAAGAGGGGCAGAAATACTCCAAAAGAAAAAAACGTATTAAAAAACACAACAGACAACAATACGTATAATTTGAATCACAATGAAGGTAATTGTGAATCAACAGAGGAGTAGGTATGTTGTCTCCTTAATTACAGAGAGCTACTGGTGTACTGGAGTGACAACATGATCTAGTCTAGTGGACATGTTATGAATGTAGTTGGAGGAGCATGTTTTCTTGGAAGATAGAGAGGTGTGAGTCTGCATTACCAAGTCAGTAATTATATTCTTGACTGTGTTTTACGCCAACTAATCCGTTTGGCTGCTCTCTGCAGCCCAAGCAGTATTACATCCATGTTGACCAAGAAAACATGTACACATACATGGCTATTTGTGCGCTAAATGAACACCAGGCAGCTCTTTTGTGAATAGTACAAGAACTCTCCTGCATGAATGCTTTTATCGAACAGAGTTTCCTGCAGCCTATTACAGTCCATTCAAAGAGGGCTGTGCTAGAGGACAAAGAAGTACATGCCATTCTTAATAGCCTCCATATGAGTCACACGTCTTGTTTGAGACCCTTTTTATACTTTCAATGGCCCATGCTGATACAACCATTTTAACTATGCTATGCCAAATACTGGACTCAGATTAGGAAGTGTGTCAGGTAGCTCTACCCCACAGCAACCCCAGCAAATACAACGCTCACCTCTTTATTAAGCACTGGAGCTGTGCTCTATGGAGAGTGGAATACAATACCAGTGCTGTCCAGGTACTGTATGAGTTCGGTTCAGCCTGGATTCAGCACACTGATGCCTCCCTGGTGAAGCTAGCTCTATAGCCGGCCAGGACAATGTCACCTGGCCTGAGCTAACAAGGTCTCGTTAAAATCACATATAAAAGCCGACCTGGTATGTCTGGGGTGCAGAATTCTGTTATAATGAATGAGAGAGAACTTGACCCCGGCGTAATAGATGTCCTCACTCCAAATAAAAGGCTTTATTAAGATGTTGGAACTGAAAAAATGGCTGGCTGTCACAGTGGAGTTTACAAATGGGGAAAAGGTGGATGAAGGGACTGGAGGACTGAGAGAATCATTCAGTAAGACTGAGAGAACAAGGGGGTCTACTCTATACAACTCCATCACATTCGTAATATGGAAATAAGAGTTGTGTTGCATATTGTTTCTGATATTGATTGTCTGCACCTTTAAGGGTAGTAGGGCACAACAGGGCTGTGTTCAGAATGTTTTTACATCTGGGACGTTCAGAACGCTTTTACGTTCTGGGACGGACGTTCAGAACGTTTTTACGTTCTGGGACATTCAGAACGTTTTTACGTTCTGGGACGGACGTTCAGAACGTTTTTACGTTCTGGGACATTCAGAACCTTTTTACGTTCTGGGTCATTCAGAACGTTTTTACGTTCTGGGACATTCAGAACGTTTTTACGTTCTGGGACATTCAGAACGTTTTTACGTTCTGGGACGTTCAAAACGTTTTTACGTCCTGGGACGGACGTTCAGAACGTTTTTACGTTCTGGGACATTCAGAACGTTTTTACGTTCTGGGACGTTCAATTAAGGGGAAACGGTGCTGTTCTGAACGACCAGTTGAAAAACATGGAGGGGTTGGATTGTGGGTTGGTGGAAGCTGTCAACATTGCGATTGCCCTTTAAATACATCACTCACTGCAACAAGCCACACCTCTCCACTCCCACCAAACGGGAGCAAACGTACCTCAAAATCTGCTCAAGAATGTACAAGAACGTTTTGGAGAAACGTGTCGCTCAGTACAAACCGTCCCACAACATAGCAAACGTTCAAGCGAACTGAACGCACCTCAGGTCACTTTGGCAATCATCTACTCACATGAAACCAAGAAACAGGACTTGATGAGAAATAAAAAGACCCCTACAAACAAACTATAATGAAGTCTCTAGAATGAATGGTATGAGGAGCACAATGGGAGAAAGACAGGAGTATTCTTCACTTACCCTCTGTTTGGTTTGTACCGCAAATTATAAAAGAGAAAGCAAAATGGTGTACAGGCTTGTTTTGTTGCTTTAATGATGGTAGGACTTGTACGTTTAGTTTAGGTTTAATGCATTTCACATAGATCAATTACAGTATGTGATGTGTACTGTATTTCATAATACAATTGTATTCATGTTTATATTCATGTTTATGTTTATATTTATATGTTTATATGCATATATTCATGTTTATATTGGCTGAAATTATCAGCTGAGTGATAACCCATCATAGTGTATCATGTCTTTCCTATGTAAGCCAATGACATGGACTGTCCAAAAGGGTTTGCCAGTGCTCTGTGACTCTATTCTCTCCATCAGTGTTAAAGAGGTCTCCTACCTTCCCATAAGACCAGCCCAGTTCTATCTTGTTCATGGCCCACAGCTCGTGGATATTCTCAGCCAGTCTGTCCCGGACCTTCTCCAGGTATGGCAGCATGACGATCTGAGAGACAGAGAACACAACGAATCTGTGTCGTCGATAAACAGCATCTGTTTGTAGACAGTACAGCAGGCTTATGTCATCAATCATACATTTGTGGATATTTGGAAACCCTTCCCCTGTAGGTATGATTGTACAAATATCCTTACAAACATGCAGTATAATCACTGTAACTGTGTTTCAGATGAGCCATGTTGCAGTTAATATGACGCGTTCTGAGCTGAATGCCATACCGCTGTTACCTGGCTAGTCTCCACAGGGGTGGGTATGAAGGAGGCCTGGGACATGAACTGTGTGGTCCCCAGCAGGTCTCGGACCCCCTCCATGTCCCTCTTGTACTCCTTCACTGGCTCCACCTTAATCTTCTCCTTAGGGAGCAGGGCCTCGTAACACGGAGCGTAGCCTGACGGAGGCAGGAACTTGAAGTCGCCATGACGACCGCCCAACAGGAAACGCACCCTAGAGGGAGAGGGGGACTTAGTCAATTAGTGTGTTCAGTATGTGCATGAGCTTGAAAGTGATGAAGAGGGTTGATGGGTTGATTTTGGTGGAGGGGTTAGAGGAGAGGATTAGAGCAGAACATAGAGCCACTGAGGCCCAGCCCAGCCCAGCTCCAACCGAGCCCCAGCCCAGCTCCAACCGAGCCCAAGCCTAGCTCCAACCGAGCCCCAGCCCAGCTCCCACCGATCCCAAGCCCAGCTCTAACCGAGCCCCAGCCCAGCTCCCATCGAGCCCCAGCCCAGCTCCAACCGAGCCCCAGCCCAGCTGTAACCAAGCCCCAGCTTCAGCCCAGCTCTAGCCAAGCCCCAGGCCCAGCTCATCTCTAACTGAGCCCCAGCCCATCTCTAACCGAGCCCCAGCCCATCTCTAACCGAGCCCCAGCCCATCTCTAACCGAGCCCCAGCTCATCTCTAACCGAGCCCCAACCCATCTCTAACCGCGCCCCAGCTGAGCCCAGTAGAACAGAGAGTGACTATGACTTACCCCACACTGAGAATGATGTAGCATTTCAGCCCACTACTCAGCAGCCCTCCTGGGCCCTGTCTGAAATAGCAGCTGAAGTAGTAGTGATGATGACGCCTTCACTCCAAGTCCATTCTGAGTGCAGTGCACCAATCAATTATTAACAAGTGTCGCTGCACATTGACTGGCTGTGCCATGGCATAGCATGGCCAGCAGTTCAGAGCACAGGAAATGTTCAAGCCCCACAGGGTTCCTTATTTACATGATCTGATGTGGCCTGCATCTCGTAACATCACACACACAGACAAATGCAGAATAACGCTGACAGAATTTCTATAAATATGAGGTTATGTTAATTTTGTTTAACGCTTCCGCAAATTTCATTGTGGTAATTGATATACAGTGTAGCTTGCAGCCCTGGGTGGAATTTGATGCGAATGGAAATGTCTGGAACTGTCAAGTGTCACATCTCGGCACAGAGTGAAGTTCAGAATAGTAAAATGCCATTTTGCTGCAAAAACGGAGTCGATCATGAAATCCTGTGAAGCTTGCTGGGGCCTGAAATTTCATTTAGCAGACGTCATTCATATCATCTGAAGTTGCCATGGCAACACAAGTGGGTAAGATGGGCTCTACCTGCATCTGAGCCCTTAAGGTTTAATACAGTATATAGAGGAAATGATGTAGGGAGGGATCAGATAGATTTTCATGCAGACTAGAGGGAGGAGAGGAAGATATTTGAAGAGAGTGCTCTGTAGGTGTGTATACGTGTTCATTCATGTTAATGACATAGGTGTGTGTCTAAGACAAACACATACTTGACGCCAGCAGAGAAGCTGACAACAGGGAAGAAGAGTCCATCGATGTTGAAGTTCTCGAACATGCCCTGTACGGGCTGTCCATTGATCCTGAAGGAGATGCTGGGGGCTCCCAGGTCCAGACAACAGCTCACCACATCCTCAGAGGTCAGGATGTGTTGGTTAATAGAAGCCACCGCCCGGGAGATACGACCTGCAATAAACCACAGGGTCAGCACTTAAATATGACCTACAAGACACACACACATAAACACACACTCTTTGGGCAGAGCAGACCGATTTACCCTGTAGGACACACACACTGTCTAGACACAATCTGGTCTTAGCCCTGGGTTACTTATCATAATTTATGAATCAGGTGACTTAATGTGGAGCAGCTAGGTTAAGATGAAAGCAAACATCTACTGCGAATACCCACCTGACCAGAGATGAAGTCCGTCAAAGCCGTAAGAGTAGAGGTCATCCCCCACCCCGTTGCCCCCCCAACCCTCCCCTCCACCAGGGTAAGGGGCATAACCCTTGTTGGTGGCCCAGCCCACACGCAGGTGAGAGGGGTCGCTGGTCAAGAAGTGGTCCACCTGGTCAATCGTCAGCTCGTAGTACCACTTCTTATACTGGGCCGAGCCCTCACTCACTCCCAGGAAGATGTTGGGCCTCATGCTGCCAAGTATCAGAGACTCGTAGATTAGGGTTTAATCATATAATTGTGATTGATGTTTCTTTAGGCACTATGCACAATCCCATCAAACAAACACAGCAAAGAGAAGAATAACCAACACTATCTATCACTCTTCTATTACAACCAGTAGCGCAATAATCTAATTATACCGGGCTGGGATTGGATGGCTTGTTACCTTTGGACGTCATTGACCAATCGGGTCTGGAGAAGCAGATCTCTTTTAGGGAGCAGGTGATCACAGATAAGATTCTGATTGGCTCTTACAGCCACCCCGTTACACACACAGAGGGAGCAGAGCACATCCAGAATCTGCAGGTTGAAGAGAGAGAGGGAGAGAGAGGAGGGGGTGAATACAGCAGCTCCCTAATCACTGAGTACAGAATACAGCTCATCTAACCCATTCAAACCCTGAGTGGGAGAGACAGGGAGAGAGAGAGCACTAAGGACTACCAACTCATCCGTAGTCCTTTTTCATGTTGCTATTAGAGGGAGAACCTTTTTATGCAGCTATTAATGCAGCCAGCCATAATTACTGAGAGATGCTAATCAGGGTGAAACCATATCCAGTAATATCATTTTGATGCATGGGGGCCCAACCTGGCTTTACAAAGCAGAGGAATTAAATGGGCAAGGAACGGCAGCCAAGGGCGCCAGGCCAAGACCTGTGCTTTATTATCCACCGCTTCATAAGGGGCCACAGCCAAATGATACATCAACTGTGATTTATGACAAAGGAGATGACAGCCCACTGGAGAGCAGGTTGACGTTTGTCATGAATCTTGCCTTGGAGGCAGAGCTGACTGATTTTCACTAGATGGGCCAGCTGCAAAGTCAAAATTGGCTATATTGTAAACATTTATGAAAACAAAAATGTGCTTAATTTAATGGTGGACTATGCAGAAATCAATCCATTTTCTGTTGCTAAAATTCTAATAGTTTTTCCTAATTTCAGTTTATGTGACAAAACAAGCAAGTATAGTGTAGAGAATCATTGTGTCACGACTGCTGCCGACGTTGCCTCTCCTTGTTCGGGCGGTGCTCGGCGTTCGACGTCACCGGTCTTCTAGCCATCATTGATCCTTTTTTCATTTTCCATTGGTTTTGTCTTGTCTTCCCATACACCTGTTTTCAATCCCATTCATTACCTGTTGTGTATTTAACCCTCTGTTTCCCCTCATGTCTTTGTCAGAGATTGTTTTATTGTCAGTGTAGTGTGATTGTTGTATAGGTGTGCGTCGGGTCCTTGTACCCATGTTTATGTACATTTAGTGTTATGGAGCATACTCCGTGGACTTTATTAAAAGACTCCATTTTACACTCCATTTGACTCTCCTGCGCCTGACTTCCCTGCCACCTATTACATCTACGCATGACAGAATCTCTGACCGAATATATGAAGTCAGCAGGAGAGGACACTATGCCCATGGAGCTGGAGGAACGCGTTCAGGAACAAGCTAGGGAGATTGACGTTATCAGCTCCGTCATGGATCACATTGCCATGAAAATGGATCGCTGGGAGAGACAGGGAGTTTCTCCAGCGCCACCACCACCACAACCGGAATCTCCCGTGAACGATTTTTCCTCTCCGGAATCGAGGATCCATTTATCCCTACCTACGGGATACAACGGAGATACTGCCGGCTGCCAGGGTTTCCTCCTTAAACTGAACTTGTATCTAGCCACGGCCTCCCCAGTACCATCTGACCGTGAGAAGAGTTACGCCCTCGTATCATGCCTCACCGGGAAAGCCCTGGAATGGGCCAGCGCTGTGTGTAGCAGGGAGGATGCGGCGCTGGACCATTTTGAGGAGTTCACCCGCCAATTCCGGATAGTATTCGATCACCCACCTGAAGGCAAAGCAGCGGGTGAGCTTCTCTATCATCTGAGGCAGGAGACGAGGAGTGCACAGGATTTTGCCTTGGAGTTTAGGACCTTGGCTGCCGGCGCTGGATGGAGCGACAGGGCCCTGATCGACCATTACCGTTGTAGTCTACGCGAGGACGTCCGTCGGGAGCTGGCCTGTAGAGACACCACCCTCACCTTCGACCAGCTGGTGGACATGTCCATCAGGCTGGACAACATGCTGGCTACTCGTGGACGTCTAGATCGGGGTCTGGTTGTTCCATCCTCCCGCACCCTCTCTCCCGAACCTATGGAATTGGGAGGGATGGTGCGCAGGGAGACCGGAGGGGGTTCCCGCTCGAGCACCATTCAAGGTCGCAGAGAGCACACTGCTGGTCGGTGCCGGGTTGGTTCCTCTGGGAATAGACAGGGCAGGCAGGGCATTCTGGCGTCACCCCAGGTGAGTAGGCACCATTCTCATCCAGAGCCCTCTGCTGCACTAATGTTTGTCTCTGTCTCTTTTCCTGACTTTTCACTGCATTCCCAGTATAAGGCGCTAGTTGATTCGGGTGCGGCTGGAAATTTCATTAATAAAAGTCTAGCTCATAGTTTAGGGATCCCTATTGTTCCTGTGGATATGCCTTTCCCTATTCATGCCTTAGATAGTCGACCATTAGGGTCAGGGTTTATCAGGGAGGTAACCGCACCTTTGTGTATGATAACGCAGGAGGGTCACAAGGAGAAGATTAGTCTTTTCCTTATTGATTCTCCTGCGTATTCTGTGGTGCTAGGCCTACCCTGGTTAGTTTGTCATAACCCCACTGTTTCTTGGCCACAGAGGGCTCTCACAGGGTGGTCGCGAGAATGCTCAGGTAGGTGTTTAGGGGTTTCCGTTGGTGCTACTACGGTGGAAAGTCCAGACCAGGTCTCCACCGTGCGCATTCCCCCCGAATATGCCGATTTGGCTCTCGCCTTCTGTAAAAAGAAGGCGACTCAATTACCACCCCATCGACGGGGGGATTGTGCGATAGATCTCCTGGTAGACGCTGCATATCCCAAGAGTCATGTTTATCCCCTGTCGCAAGCGGAGACGGAGGCTATGGAGACATATATCTCTGAATCCCTGCATCAGGGGTTCATTCAGCCATCCATTTCACCCGTCTCTTCGAGTTTCTTTTTTGTGAAAAAAAAGGATGGCGGTTTACGCCCGTGCGTTGATTATCGAGGTCTTAATAAAATCACAGTGAAATATAGTTACCCGCTACCTCTGCTCAATACGATTATTGAGTTAATGCACGGGGCACGTTTTTTCACAAAATTGAATCTCAGGAGTGCGTACAATCTGGTGCGTATTAAGAAGGGTGATGAGTGGAAGACGGCATTTAGCACCACCTCAGGTCATTATGAGTACCTGGTCATGCCATATGGGTTGATGAATGCTCCATCAGTTTTCCAATCATTTGTAGATGAGATCTTCAGGGACCTGCACGGGCAGGGTGTAGTGGTGTATATCGATGATATTCTGATATACTCTGCTACACGCGCTGAGCATGTGTCCCTGGTGCGCAGGGTGCTTGGTCGCCTGTTGGAGCATGATCTATATGTCAAGTCTGAGAAATGCTTGTTTTTCCAACAATCCATCTCCTTCCTAGGGCATCGGATTTCCACTTCAGGAGTGGAGATGGAGAGCGACCGCATTACAGCTGTGCGTAATTGGCCGACTCCAACCACGGTAAAGGAGTTGCAGCGTTTTTTGGGGTTTTCCAATGACTACCGGAGGTTTATCCGGGGTTTTGGTCAGGTGGCAGCTCCCATTACCTCACTGCTAAAGGGGGGCCCGGTGCGCTTACAGTGGTCGGCTGAGGCGAACAGGGCTTTTGAGCACCTGAAGACTCTGTTTACTTCTGCGCCTGTGCTGGCTCATCCGGATCCCTCTTTGCCATTCATAGTGGAGGTGGACGCATCCGAAGCTGGGATAGGAGCAGTGCTCTCTCAGCGTTCGGGTACGCCAATGAAGCTTCGCCCCTGTGCTTTCTTTTCTAAGAAGCTCAGCCCGGCGGAGCGAAACTATGATGTGGGGAACCGGGAGCTGTTAGCTGTCGTAGAAGCTTTGAAGGTGTGGAGGCATTGGCTTGAGGGGGCTAAACACCCTTTTCTCATCTGGACTGACCACCGCAATCTGGAGTATATCCGGCAGGCAAAGAGATTGAATCCTCGCCAGGCAAGGTGGGCCATGTTTTTCACTCGTTTTGTGTTTACTCTTTCTTACAGACCAGGCTCCCAGAACGTTAAGGCAGACGCATTGTCTCGGCTGTATGACACAGAGGAGCGGTCCATGGATCCCACTCCCATACTCCCAGCTTCGTGTTTGGTGGCGCCAGTAGTGTGGGAGCTGGACGCGGACATTGAGCGGGCGTCACGTGCAGAGCCTTCTCCCCCTGAGTGTCCAGCTGGTCGTCTGTACGTTCCGTCTGCTGTACGCGACCGATTGATATATTGGGCTCACGTCACCCTCCTCTGGTCATCCTGGGATAGGTCGGACGATGCGCTGTCTTGACGGGAGATACTGGTGGCCCACTTTAGCTAAGGACGTGAGGATTTATGTTTCTTCCTGCTCGGTGTGCGCCCAGTGCAAGGCTCCTAGACACCTGCCCAGAGGTAAGCTACAACCTCTACCCGTTCCTCAACGGCCGTGGTCACACCTGTCGGTGGATTTTTTGACCGATCTTCCACCTTCACAGGGTTACACCACGATCCTGGTCGTTGTGGATCGGTTTTCTAAGTCCTGTCGTCTCCTCCCTTTGCCCGGTCTCCCTACGGCCTTACAAACTGCAGAGGCCCTGTTTACACACGTTTTCCGGCACTATGGGGTGCCTGAGGATATAGTGTCTGATCGGGGTCCCCAGTTCACATCAAGGGTCTGGAAGGCGTTCATGGAGCGTCTGGGGATCTCGGTTAGTCTTACCTCAGGTTTTCACCCCGAGAGTAATGGGCAGGTGGAGAGAGTTAACCAGGATGTGGGTAGGTTTCTGCGGTCTTATTGCCAGGATCGGCCGGGGGAGTGGGCGAAGTTCGTGCCCTGGGCAGAGATGGCTCAGAACTCGCTACGTCACTCCTCCACTAACCTTACTCCCTTTCAATGTGTATTAGGGTATCAGCCGGTTCTGGCTCCTTGGCATCAGAGCCAGACCGAGGCCCCTGCGGTGGACAATTGGTTTCGGCACGCTGAGGAGACCTGGGAGGCAGCCCACGTCCACCTTCAGCGTGCCATAAGGCGCCAGAAAATTGGCGCAGACCGTCGCCGCAGTGAGGCCCCAGTGTTCGCACCAGGGGACAGGGTCTGGCTCTCGACCCGAAACCTGCCCCTTCGCCTTCTCTGCCGGAAGCTGGGTCCGCGGTTTGTGGGGCCGTTTAAAGTCCTGAGGAGAGTGAACGAGGTATGTTATAGGTTACAACTACCCACTCATTACCGTATTAACCCCTCGTTCCATGTGTCTCTCCTCAGGCCGATGGTGGCTGGCCCGCTCCAGGAGGCTGAAGTGCGTAATGTTCCTCCGCCTCCTCTAGACATCGAGGGGGTTCCGGCGTACTCTGTTCGATCCATTTTGGATTCGAGACGTCGGGCGAGGGGCCTTCAGTACCTCGTGGACTGGGAGGGGTACGGTCCGGAGGAGAGATGCTGGGTTCCGGTGGAGGACGTGTTAGATCCTTCCATGTTATCAGAATTCCACCGTCTCCATCCGGATCGCCCTGCACCTCGCCTTCCGGGTCGTCCCCGAGGCCGGTGTCGACGCGCAGCTGGAGCCGCGCGTCAGGGGGGGGGGTACTGTCACGACTGCTGCCGACGTTGCCTCTCCTTGTTCGGGCGGTGCTCGGCGTTCGACGTCACCGGTCTTCTAGCCATCATTGATCCTTTTTTCATTTTCCATTGGTTTTGTCTTGTCTTCCCATACACCTGTTTTCAATCCCATTCATTACCTGTTGTGTATTTAACCCTCTGTTTCCCCTCATGTCTTTGTCAGAGATTGTTTTATTGTCAGTGTAGTGTGATTGTTGTATAGGTGTGCGTCGGGTCCTTGTACCCATGTTTATGTACATTTAGTGTTATGGAGCATACTCCGTGGACTTTATTAAAAGACTCCATTTTACACTCCATTTGACTCTCCTGCGCCTGACTTCCCTGCCACCTATTACATCTACGCATGACACATTGTACCATCTAAACCCCTGGGAATTATATTTTCCATAACCAAAAATATTATATTTTCAGCTGTTTGAAGCTGGAGTACAAAACTGAAAGTAAAACACGCAAAAACTAAACTTAATTACAGGAAGCATAGAAATAGAAAAAAACAGATCAATCTACCACTTCTTAGACTTGCTTTCAAAGAGAATGACACATTTCTATGTGAATTTGGTCGGGTCGCCAAAACAGATTTCAAATCAAACTTTATTTGTCACATGCATGTGTAGACAGCATGTGTAGACCTTACCGTGAAATGCTTACTTACAAGCCCTTAACCAACAGTGCAGTTCAAGAAAGAGTTAAGAAAATATTTACCAAATAAAGTAAAGTAAAAAAATAAGAAAAAGTAACACAATAAAATAACAATAACGAGGCTATATACAGGGGGTACCGGTACCGAGGCAATGTGCGGAGGTACAGGTTAGATTTAAGGTTAGGGTTAGCCATTAGGTTTAACAGCATGGTTAAGGTTAGGGTTAGGTTTAAAATCAGATTTTATTACTTTGTGGCTGTGCCAGTTAGTGACCACTCTGCAAAGCTGCCTCCAGGGCAAGATTCATGACAATAAATGTCAACCTGCCGCTGGAGATCTAATTTCAATGCAAATATATTGATCTCTATACACATAACAACCAAATGCCCAGCCCCAACAAGAACTCATCAACTCTCTGCAGCCCTGTCAGCACTGGGTGTACTAATAAAACGCAGGCTCATGAGTGAATTACTGTGCTTTATAACTGTTGTGATGGACAAATGTTATCAAAATAACAAACAAGGTCGCTACATCCACTTGATCATGATGATATTTGATACAGCTCCTCCTCCGGTTTCAGCTCACCTTGTGGTTGCGTCCATGTTTGTAGAGCAGGGAGATGATGGACTTGATGTGTCCTCTCTGGATGATATTTAGAGCCTCCGGGCTCTCAGTTAGAATGCAGTGGAGAACCTCCAGTATGCCTGCCGTGGCCACAGAGAACAAGGGAACAAGACACGAAAGGACGTTCCTTAAACGCATGCTTCTGGGTGTGACAATACATAGTAAAGCATAACTAAACCCATTCAGGACTCTAAACACCAGGTCTGGGGTTTACAGCAGTGTAATCCAACTACACATCACCTTTTCAACCCTGTCCAGTCAGCATGCAGCCGAAGGAACGGTAGGTCAAGGACAAACAGAGCTTTCAACATGTCATCATCATGGTACCTGAGGAGGACTCGAGTCTCTCCAGCTTGCTGACCAGCCAGTCAAGGTTGTTGGAGAACTGGGTGCAGTTGTTCCTGTTGCCTCGGATCAGCGCGGCTACAGGATACATGGACAAGAAGGTCAATGGTCAAGGGGAGGAGATACATTCATACACAGTTGGCTAGTTTGAAGAGGATAATGCAAATTGCTGATCTTTGACCTACAGTACAGAAAACCTAGCAACTATAGAAAAACACTACCGAACATTACTGTACATCTTTCACAACAAATTAAACCCAAGGAGACATGTTACATAGCTATGAAGATGTCTTTGACCTACAGCCAACAACACTGACAAAACTTACATCTTACACAACAACCACGTCACCCAAAACGCACACCTTAAACCACACTCCATGCCAAGGAAAGAGTAGTGTCCTTTTCCTAATCCTCATCCATATTAATTAAGCAGCAGAGTGCAGAGGGAGGGCGTGACATCGGGGGCACAGGAGAGTCGTCCAAGCCAAAAATGACAGGGTCACCCAGTGCAGACAAACAGAGGAGAGGAAGCCTAGCTCCAAAATCCATTTAGCTGGAGCAGGTGCATGAAGGAAGGAATGTGAGATGGGGGACGTGGTCTGCACACTAATGCTCCCCATGAGGAGAAAGCACCATGTAAACACGCTGTGAAGGACACACTCAGAGGGGAACAGAAGGGCTTAGACAGTGACACAGACACTAGAGCTGGGAAGCTTCTGAGACAAAGAAACGCTTCTGCCACTGTGAGGGAATGGCTGTAATGTCCAACTACCATGAACGGTTGGACTGGTCTGTGATTCTGGCAATTTTAGGTCTTAAGTAAGGACATGGATAACAGAGTGACCAAACAACAACCAAATACAATGGTGAGAAGGGATGGTGTGGTTCCTTATAGGTTAGAAAGCCAACTGGTGAGCATGGCACAGTCCAGGCTGGCTAGGAGTGTGTGTTGGACATTCTGTGTGCTGTGGGAGATGTACCGTCAGGAAGAAGCCCTGGAAGTACTTCTCACAGACCTGAAATCTGCATGCTATCCTTATCCACTCCCAGCACCCAACTTCAGCCCCTGTGTACTCATAGAGTGAACGTGTAACTTTGTGTTAATGCTAGCTGATGGTAGGATACACTGTAGAATAGATTTTTTTGTTGGTCCTATAATTTAAGATTGAATAAGATTGCAAAGGTCAGGCTGTCACGTTCTGACCTTAGTTCCTTTGTTTTTGTCTTTGTTTTAGTATGGTCAGGGCGTGAGTTGGGGTGGGCAGTCTGTTTGTTTTTCTGTGTTGGCTTTTGTGTTCGGCCTAGTATGGTTCTCAATCAGAGGCAGGTGTCGTTAATTGTCTCTGATTGAGAATCATACTTAGGTAGCCTGGGTTTCACTTTTGGTTTGTGGGTGTTTGTTTCCGTGTGAGTGTTTGGGCCACACGGTACTGTTTCGGTTTTGGTAAATTCACGTTGTCATTGATTCAAATCAAATCAAATAAAATGTTATTTGTCACATACACATGGTTAGCAGATGTTAATGCGAGTGTAGCGAAATGCTTGTGCTTCTAGTTCCGACAATGCAGTAATAACCAACGAGTAATCTAACCTAACAAGTCCAAAACTACTACCTTATACACACAAGTGTAAAGGGATAAAGAATATGTACATAAAGATATATGAATGAGTGATGGTACAGAGCGGCATAGGCAGTAGATCGAGTACAGTATATACAGTGCCTTGCGAAAGTATTCGGCCCCCTTGAACTTTGCGACCTTTTGCCACATTTCAGGCTTCAAACATAAAGATATAAAACTGTATTTTTTTGTGAAGAATCAACAACAAGTTGGACACAATCATGAAGTGGAACGACATTTATTGGATATTTCAAACTTTTTTAACAAATCAAAAACTGAAAAATTGGGCGTGCAAAATTATTCAGCCCCCTTAAGTTAATACTTTGTAGCGCCACCTTTTGCTGCGATTACAGCTGTAAGTCGCTTGGGGTATGTCTCTATCAGTTTTGCACATCGAGAGACTGAAATTTTTTCCCATTCCTCCTTGCAAAACAGCTCGAGCTCAGTGAGGTTGGATGGAGAGCATTTGTGAACAGCAGTTTTCAGTTCTTTCCACAGATTCTCGATTGGATTCAGGTCTGGACTTTGACTTGGCCATTCTAACACCTGGATATGTTTATTTTTGAACCATTCCATTGTAGATTTTGCTTTATGTTTTGGATCATTGTCTTGTTGGAAGACAAATCTCCGTCCCAGTCTCAGGTCTTTTGCAGACTCCATCAGGTTTTCTTCCAGAATGGTCCTGTATTTGGCTACATCCATCTTCCCATCAATTTTAACCATCTTCCCTGTCCCTGCTGAAGAAAAGCAGGCCCAAACCATGATGCTGCCACCAGCATGTTTGACAGCAGGGATGGTGTGTTCAGCTGTGTTGCTTTTACGCCAAACATAACATTTTGCATTGTTGCCAAAAAGTTCAATTTTGGTTTCATCTGACCAGAGCACCTTATTCCACATGCTTGGTGTGTCTCCCAGGTGGCTTGTGGCAAACTTTAAACAACACTTTTTCAAATCAAATAAAATTTTATTTGTCACATACACATGGTTAGCAGATGTTAATGCGAGGGTAGCGAAATGCTTGTGCTTCTAGTTCCGACAATGCAGTAATAACCAACAAGTAATCTAACTAACAATTCCAAAACTACTGTCTTATACACAGTGTAAGGGGATAAAGAATATGTACATAAGGATATATGAATGAGTGATGGTACAGGGCAGTATAAGCAAGATACAGTAGATGGTATCGAGTACAGTATATACATATGAGATGAGTATGTAAACAAAGTGGCATAGTTAAAGTGGCTAGTGATACATGTATTACATAAGGATGCAGTCGATGATATAGAGTACAGTATATACGTATGCATATGAGATGAATAATGTAGGGTAAGTAACATTATATAAGGTAGCATTGTTTAAAGTGGCTAGTGATATATTTTCATAATTTCCCATCAATTCCCATTATTAAAGTGGCTGGAGTTGAGTCAGTGTCAATGTCAGTGTGTTGGCAGCAGCCACTCAATGGCTTTTTTTTATGGATATCTTTAAGAAATGGCTTTCTTCTTGCCACTCTTCCATAAAGGCCAGATTTGTGCAATATACGACTGATTGTTGTCCTATGGACAGAGTCTCCCACCTCAGCTGTAGATCTCTGCAGTTCATCCAGAGTGATCATGGGCCTCTTGGCTGCATCTCTGATCAGTCTTCTCCTTGTATGAGCTGAAAGTTTAGAGGGACGGCCAGGTCTTGGTAGATTTGCAGTGGTCTGATACACCTTCCATTTCAATATTATCGCTTGCACAGTGCTCCTTGGGATGTTTAAAGCTTGGGAAATCTTTTTGTATCCAAATCCGGCTTTAAACTTCTTCACAACAGTATCTCGGACCTGCCTGGTGTGTTCCTTGTTCTTCATGATGCTCTCTTTGCTTTTAACGGACCTCTGAGACTATTACAGTGCAGGTGCATTTATACGGAGACTTGATTACACACAGGTGGATTGTATTTATCATCATTAGTCATTTAGGTCAACATTGGATCATTCAGAGATCCTCACTGAACTTCTGGAGAGTTTGCTGCACTGAAAGTAAAGGGGCTGAATAATTTAGCACGCCCAATTTTTCTGTTTTTGATTTGTTAAAAAAGTTTGAAATATCCAATAAATGTCGTTCCACTTCATGATTGTGTCCCACTTGTTGTTGATTCTTCACAAAAAAATACAGTTTTATATCTTTATGTTTGAAGCCTGAAATGTGGCAAAAGGTCGCAAAGTTCAAGGGGGCCGAATACTTTCGCAAGGCACTGTACATATGAGATGAGTATGTAAACAAAGTGGCATAGTTTAAAGTGGCTAGTGATACATGTATTACATAAAGATGCAGTAGATGATATAGAGTACAGTATATACGTATACATATGAGATGAATAATGTAGGGTATGTAAACATTATATTAAGTAGCATTGTTTAAAGTGGCTAGTGATATATTTTACATCAATTCCCATTATTAAAGTGGCTGGAGTTGAGTCAGTGTGTTGGTAGCAGCCACTCAATGTTAATGGTGGCTGTTTAACAGTCTGATGGCCTTGAGATAGAAGCTGTTTTTCAGTCTCTCGGTCCCAGCTTTGATGCACCTGTACTGACCTCGCCTTCTGGATGATAGCGGGGTGAACAGGCAGTGGCTCGGGTGGTTGTTGTCCTTGATGATCTTTATGGCCTTCCTGTGACATCGGGTGGTGTAGGTGTCCTGGAGGGCAGGTAGTTTGCCCCCGGTGATGCGTTGTGCAGACCTCACTACCTTCTGGAGAGCCTTACGGTTGAGGGCGGAGCAGTTGCCGTACCAGGCGGTGATACAGCCCGACAGGATGCTCTCGATTGTGCATCTGTAGAAGTTTGTGTGTGCTTTTGGTGACAAGCCAAATTTCTTCAGCCTCCTGAGGTAGGTTGAAGAGGCGCTGCTGCGCCTTCTTCACAATGCTGTCTGTGTGGGTGGACCAATTCAGTTTGTCTGTGATGTGTACGCAGAGGAACTTAAAACTTACTATCCTCTCCACTACTGTTCCATCGATGTGGATAGGGGGGTGTTCCCTCTGCTGTTTCCTGAAGTTCACAATCATCTCCTTAGTTTTGTTGACGTTGAGTGTGAGGTTATTTTCCTGACACCACACTCCGAGGGCCCTCACCTCCTCCCTGTAGGCCGTCTCGTCGTTGTTGGTAATCAAGCCTACCACTGTTGTGTCGTCCGCAAACTTGATGATTGAGTTGGAGGCGTGCGTGGCCACGCAGTCGTGGGTGAACAGGGAGTACAGGAGAGGGCTCAGAACGCACCCTTGTGGGGACCCAGTGTTGAGGATCAGCGGGGTGGAGATGTTGTTACCTACCCTCACCACCTGGGGGCGGCCCGTCAGGAAGTCCAGTACCCAGTTGCACAGGGCGGGGTCGAGACCCAGGGTCTCGAGCTTGATGACGAGTTTGGAGGGTACTATGGTGTTAAATGCTGAGCTGTAGTCGATGAACAGCATTCTCACATAGGTATTCCTCTTGTCCAGATGGATTAGGGCAGTGTGCAGTGTGGTTGAGATTGCATCGTCTGTGGACCTATTTGGGCGGTAAGCAAATTGGAGTGGGTCTAGAGTGTCAGGTAGGGTGGAGGTGATATGGTCCTTGACTAGTCTCTCAAAGCACTTCATGATGACGGAAGTGAGTGCTACGGGGCGGTAGTCGTTTAGCTCAGTTACCTTAGCTTTCTTGGGAACAGGAACAATGGTGGCCCTCTTGAAGCATGTGGGAACAGCAGACTGGGATAGGGATTGATTGAATATGTCCGTAAACACACCAGCCAGCTGGTCTGCGCATGCTCTGAGGGCGCGGCTGAGGATGCCGTCTGGGCCTGCAGCCTTGCGAGGGTTAACACGTTTAAATGTTTTACTCACCTCAGCTGCAGTGAAGGAGAGTCTGCATGTTTTGGTTGCGGACCGTGTCAGTGGCACTGTATTGTCCTCAAAGCGGGCAAAAAAGTTATTTAGTCTGCCTGGGAGCAAGGCATCCTGGTCCGTGACTGGGCTGGTTTTCTTTTTGTAATCCGTGATTGACTGTAGACCCTGCCACATACCTCTTGTGTCTGAGCCGTTGAATTGCGATTCTACCTTGTCTTTATATTGACACTTAGCTTGTTTGATTGCCTTGCGGAGGGAATAGCTACACTGTTTGTATTCGGTCATGTTTCCGGTCACCTTGCCCTGATTAAAAGCAGTGGTTCGCGCTTTCAGTTTTACGCGAATGCTGCCATCAATCCACGGTTTCTGGTTTGGGAATGTTTTAATCGTTGCTATGGGAACGACATCTTCAACGCACGTTCTAATGAACTCGCTCACCGAATCAGCGTATTCGTCAATGTTGTTGTTTGACGCAATACGAAACATATCCCAGTCCACGTGATTGTTTAGTGTTCTGAGTTTTAATTAAACATCATCATGAACACTTACCACGCTGCGCTTTGGTCCGATCCTTACTCCTCCTCAGACGAAGAGGAGGAAATCCGTTACACAGACTGTGTGTGTGTGTGTGTGCTAGAGTGCATGTGTACTGAGGCATCCTTACAGACAGCAAACAGCAGTGTAAGTTAGGGAAACACCACCCCAGGGTGCCTAGAGGACCAGAAACAGCTCTGTAAATACCAGCTCAGGTATCCCAAATAATCCCAGCGCAGCAGTGAGACGCAGGCCTGTGGTTGGTAAGAGCAACGCTGGGATGGCCAGGGCTTTAGTGGCAGGCTACAATGCCTCTGGTACCTGTGACTGATTACTGTGTGGGTGTGTGTGTTTGCGTGCATGTGTGTTGTTTTCACCATTGTAATCTCTCCCTAAACAGTAGTGAAAGGTGAGACTGAGTCTCAATCACCTGTGTATGTAGATCATAGAGTTGTAATCAACATTGTGTGTGTGTGTGTTTGTTTGTCTTGGCCTACTGTGACTCTTTATGTCACTGTTACAGTATTGGCGTGATGACTTGTGTATAAGACTCTGTCCTCATTGGAGGACAATGAACTCTTCTATTGTCTCTCTCACCCAGCAGCTCATAGAGCAGGTTGAGGATTTCCTTCCAGGAAGCCCCAGCCTCTGCCCCGGCACACTCCCCAAAGTGGGCTGCACTGTTGTACACGTTGAGACGGTCGATGCAGCAGGACACCAGAGTCAGCATGCCCTGAAACACAGTCGCACCCATCATCACATGTCAGCTCCTAGGGTGCTTCCAAAATGGTGCCATTTTCCCTATATTGTGCACTACTCCCACTGCATGCCTTGGTGATTCATCTAGAATGGTAATAATACTGATCCGCAGAGGTTTCAAAGTCGAGTTGCAAGTCATCATATTTGTGACTCGAGTCTCACTGGAGTCCAAGTCATGTGACTCGAGTCACAAATATGATGACTTGCAACTCGACTTTGACTTTAACACCAATGACTCGTGACTGAACTTGAACTTGAGCCTTTTGACTCAACCTGACTTGATACCCTCTCCAAGCCCAAATATTAAAAATGATGCTATTAAAAAAGTGTGCAGAGCATCAACTCTTCATTTAACGGATTACAGTTTGAATCGGACAGCAGCCAATCAAATTGTGCCAGCTGAGAAAAAGCTGTGTGTGGCAATGCAGAGGAACGTCGGCGGCTGAATTCAGATGGAGCCCTTGGAAAGATGATACCCCACATTATTATTTTCGGATATAACGACGACGCTGTATCAACAAAAACGCAAACATGCGGGAACAAAATTACAGACGGAGGCGCAACAATTTCCAACTTTGTTCGACATTTGAAGCTGCACAAAGAATGGTAAGTCGTGGCTAATATAGCCGACAGCTATATCATTTATAACTTTGCTAGTGTAGCATGTAGGCTAACATAACGTTAAATCAATGAACCTCCACACAGTCAGTCAGTGTAGGAACGTGATCATTGCACCCAAGATTGAGCTACAACTGGCTAGGCATTTGGTAGCCTAAATCCCACTGTAACCACACAGAGAGTGTGTTTGCGCGCGTGTTTGTGTGTGTTAAGGTTGGGCGATTGTGTACAAGCCTACATCGCCCGATTGCGCCCCATAGCGATCCTCGATTGTCGATCACTATGGGGGGGGGGGGTGTCTTTCTCAAGGCTACCCATGAGAAAGACCCCCCCATATATTTACATGGAAATATAACGTTTATTTGGAAAGTTATAAATATATAGATATTTTTAAATGCATTCATGATTTGCATGAATGTAATATACTAAATATTACTCTTGTTAAACATAGGAAACGGTATTACATTTGGAGCACATTATGACTTGTTTAGGGCTCGAAACTCAAAGTTTAGGACTTGAGACTTGACTTGACTTGATACTTGTCGGTCTTGACTTGAGACTTGACTCGGACTTGCCTGTCTTGACTTGGGACTTACTTGTGACTTGTAAAACAATGACTTGGTCCCACCTCAGACATGCTAAGTTATAGTTATAGCAGCATTCCAAGGGCAGGATCCATGGTAATACTAGTTATATAAACATAACATAAACACAGCATACAGCTATTTTACATTAATTCAACTTATCAACTTATTGCTTGAGGACATAGTGAACCACTGGGGGAAAATAAAATCCATAGCAGCGGCTTTTGTTTGAGTTAGGGAGAGTAGTTGACGTTGAGTATTTGACATTACAGGCACAAGGGAAGGAAGCTGACATTTTATAATTGATAAGAGAAATGTTGGGCCGAGAGGCTTATCAAAAGGCATTGTTGTCACCACAGAAAAACTCAGAGCAAAACTGCTGACAGTTAAAAAGCAATGCTCTGAAATACAATGCGCCATTGAAATACTATAGAATCTATTGATTTAGCCTTTAAAAACAGTGTGTATTGCGAACATTGTGTCAACGCCCGGTCCCTGCAAAAACCTGACTTTTGACTTTTATTGTCCTCTGCTGCCAACCAACCGCCATGCAGGATTGCGATGCAACACTTCCTGTGTGGATGAACTCACTTCCTGTTTGAAGAGGTTCTGTCGGTTCTTGAGAGAGCGCAGCATGATCTGTTTCTCCTCGTGCTCCAGCTCAGCATCAGGCAGCTGGAAGTAGGTGATGAGGTCGTAGAGAGTCTGGTGGACCTCCTCGATGGGCAGGGCTACTGATGCACGGTTCTTACCCCCCAGACAGTCTAGGTCTCTGGAACAGGAGAAGAGATTATCTTCATCTGATGACTATTAGAAAGTACTCAATTTTTCAGCAGCAAAACAACATAATATTATGAGAGCAGCTCATTTATATCACTATATCATTATATAATCAGAAGGTTTCATAATGATGCCATTAGATTTCATAACAACACCAAACTCCAGTATTACAATATGACTCAAGGAGTGACTGCCATAGTGAACATAATTTGTGCCTTAAGGTTCATCCATGCTGAAATGTTATTTCTGTGTGAGCTAAAAATAGTGCCTACTCTGTCACACAGAGTGGGAGGGGTGTGTGGAGAGGTACAGCTCACAAGAGGCGGTCTGGGTTTGGACAGTGGTGAAAGCCAGTCAGCCATGTGTGACCGACTGACGTCACCGAGGGGGTTTGTGTTTGAGTCACAGTCACAGTCACAGTCACAGGCCAGTTTAATACTTTATCTATCCATTGCGCTCTCTTCCATTCCATTGCGTGGCCTCATGGCATGAGATGTTTATTGTCCTGTTTGGCTAGGGACTGGGTCATTGAGCAAGGCAGGCAGCATGCTGTCTGGGGGCCGTGCTATCCATAGAGGACCCTTCTCACAGGCCATAAGCTCAACTGCTGCTGCGCATTCAAATCTACAGGGCTTTACGCAGACAGCATGAATATTACACTACAGTCAATGATTAGTTATATTTTGGTTGTGTGGTTTATTTGTGGTGTAGCGGTGAAAATGGTTTAGCGGTGTAGTGGTGATAGTGGTGTAGTGGTGATTGTGGTGTAGTGGTGATAGTGGTGTAGCGGTGATAGTGGTGTAGTGGTGATTGTGGTGTAGTGGTGATAGTGGTGTAGCGGTGATAGTGGTGTAGCGGTGAAAGTGTTGTAGCGGTGATAGTGGTGTAGCAGCAATAGTGGTGTACCGTTGTTGCGGTGATAGTGGTGTAGCGGTGATAGTGGTATAGCGGTGAAAGTGTTGTAGCGGTGATAGTGGTGTAGCAGCAATAGTGGTGTACCGTTGTTGCGGTGATAGTGGTATAGCGGTGTATCGTGGTAGTGGTGTAGTGGTGATAGAGGTGTAGCGTGATAGTGGTGTAGCGGTGATAGTGGTGTAGCGGTGTATCGTGGTATTGGTGTAGTGGTGATAGAAGTGTAGCGTAAAGGTGGTGTAGCGGTGATAATGGTGTAGCGGTGATAGTGGTGTAGCGGTGTATCGTGGTATTGGTGTAAGAAGTGTAGCGTAATGGTGGTGTAGCGGTGATAATGGTGTAGCGGTGATAGTGGTGTAGTGGTGTATTTTGATAGTGGCATAGCGGTGAAAGTGGTGTAGCGGTGTAGCGGTGTATCGTGATAGTGGCATAGCGGTGAAAGAGGTGTAGCAGTGATAATGGTGTAGTGGTGATATTAGGTGTAGCAGTGATAGTGGTGTAGCGGTGATAGTGGTGTAGCAGTGATAATGGTGTAGTGGTGATATTAGGTGTAGCAGTGATAGTGGTGTAGCGGTGATAGCGGTGTAGTGGTGATATTAGGTGTAGCGGTGATATTAGGTGTAGGGGTGATAGTGGTGTAGCAGTTATATTGGGTGTAGCGGTGATAGTGGTGTAGCAGTTATATTGGGTGTAGCGGTGATAGTGGTGTAGCGGTGAAAGTGGTATAGCGGTGTATCATGATAGTGGTGTAGCGGTGATAGAGGTGTAGCGGTGATATTAGGTGTAGCGGTGATAGAGGTGTAGCGTGATAGTGGTGTAGCGGTGATATTAGGTGTAGCGGTGATAGTGGTGTAGCAGTTATATTAGGTGTAGCGGTGATATTAGGTGTAGCGGTGATATTAGGTGTAGCGGTGATAGTGGTGTAGTGGTTATATTAGGTGTAGCAGTGATATTAGGTGTAGCGGTGATAGTGGTGTAGTGGTTATATTAGGTGTAGCAGTGATATTAGGTGTAGTGGTTTTATTAGGTGTAGCGGTTATATAGGTGTAGTGGTGATATTAGTGTAGCGGGGAAAGTGGTATAGCGGTGATAGTAGGTGTAGCGCTGATATTAGGTGTAGCGGTGAAATTAGGTTTAGAGGTTATATTAGGTGTAGCGGTGAAATTAGGTGTAGCGCTGATATTAGGTGTAGCGGTGAAATTAGGTTTAGAGGTTATATTAGGTGTAGCGGTGATATTAGGTGTAGCGGTGAAATTAGGTGTAGCGCTGATATTAGGTGTAGCGGTGAAATTAGGTTTAGAGGTTATATTAGGTGTAGCGGTGATATTAGGTGTAGCGGTGAAATTAGGTTTAGAGGTTATATTAGGTGTAGCGGTTATATTAGGTGTAGCGCTGATATTAGGTGTAGCGGTGAAATTAGGTTTAGAGGTTATATTAGGTGTAGCGGTGATATTAGGTGTAGCAGTTATATTAGGTGTAGCGGTGAAACTAGGTTTAGAGGTTATATTAGGTGTAGCGGTGATATTAGGTGTAGCAGTTATATTAGGTGTAGCGGTGATATTAGATGTAGCGGTGAAATTAGGTGTAGCGCTGATATTAGGTGTAGCGGTGATATTAGGTGTAGCGGTGAAATTAGGTGTAGCGCTGATATTAGGTGTAGCGGTGAAATTAGGTTTAGAGGTTATATTAGGTGTAGCAGTTATATTAGGTGTAGCGGTGATATTAGATGTAGCGGTGATATTAGGTGTAGCAGTTATATTAGGTGTAGTGGTGATATTAGGTGTAGCGGTTATATTAGGTGTGGTGCTGAAATTAGGTGTAGCGGTGATATTAGGTGTAGCGGTGATATTAGGTGTAGCAGTTATATTAGGTGTAGCGGTGAAATTAGGTTTAGAGGTTATATTAGGTGTAGCGGTGATATTAGGTGTAGCGGTGATATTAGATGTAGCGGTGATATTAGGTGTAGCGGTGAAATTAGGTGTAGCGCTGATATTAGGTGTAGCGGTGAAATTAGGTTTAGAGGTTATATTAGGTGTAGCGGTGATATTAGGTGTAGCGGTTATATTAGGTGTAGCGGTGATATTAGATGTAGCGGTGATATTAGGTGTAGCAGTTATATTAGGTGTGGTGCTGAAATTAGGTGTAGCGGTGATATTAGGTGTAGCGGTGATATTAGGTGTAGCGGTGATATTAGGTGTAGCAGTTATATTAGGTGTAGCGGTGAAATTAGGTTTAGAGGTTATATTAGGTGTAGCGGTGAAATTAGGTGTAGCGCTGATATTAGGTGTAGCGGTGAAATTAGGTGTAGCGCTGATATTAGGTGTAGCGGTGAAATTAGGTTTAGAGGTTATATTAGGTGTAGCGGTGATATTAGGTGTAGCGGTGATATTAGATGTAGCGGTGATATTAGGTGTAGCAGTTATATTAGGTGTAGTGGTGATATTAGGTGTAGCGGTTATATTAGGTGTGGTGCTGAAATTAGGTGTAGCGGTGATATTAGGTGTAGCGGTGATATTAGGTGTAGTGGTGATATTAGGTGTAGCGGTGATATTAGGTGTAGCGGTGATATTAGGTGTAGCGGTGATATTAGGTGTAGTGGTGATATTAGGCGTAGCGGTGATATTTATTTATTTATCCGTTATTTTACCAGGTAAGTTGACTGAGAACACGTTCTCATTTGCAGCAACGACCTGGGGAATAGTTACAGGGGGATGAATGAGCCAATTGTAAACTGGGGATTATTAAGTGACCGTGATGGTTTGAGGGCCAGATTAGGAATTTAGCCAGGACACCGGGGTTAACACCCCTACTCTTACGATAAATGCCATGGGATCTTTAATGACCTCAGAGAGTCAGGACACCCATTTAACGTCCCATCCGAAAGACGGCACCCTACACAGGGCATTGGGATATTTTTTTAGACCAGAGGAAAGAATGCCTCCTACTGGCCCTCCAACACCACTTCCAGCAGCATCTGGTCTCCCATCCAGGAACTGACCAGGACCAACCCTGCTTAGCTTCAGAAGCAAGCCAGCAGTGGTATGCAGGGTGGTATTCTGCTGATATTAGGTGTAGCGGGGATATTAGGTGTACCGGTGATAGTGGTGCTACCTGATGAAGTGACTGAAGAGGCGGGTGGTGTTACGGATGATGCGAGCAGCACGGGACTCTTCGTGCTGACACCGCTGCAAGGTCAGCCCATCATCCATATGACCCTCAGAGTGAAGGAAGGCCTGGAAGAGAGAGAGAGAGAGAGAGAGAGAGAGAGAGAGAGAGAGAGAGAGAGAGAGAGAGAGAGAGAGAGAGAGAGAGAGAGAGAGAGAGAGAGAGAAGGAGGGGTTAGGGGAGGGAGAGATAGAGAGCGGGGAGAGACAGAGAAAGAGAGAGAAAAGGGGGTAGGTAAGGGAGGGAGAGAGAGAGAGGGGGATAGAGTGTGATAGAGAGAGAGAGAGAGATAGATAGAAAGATAGATTGGGGATAGAGTCACAAAGAAAGAGAAAGAAAAAAGAGAGCGAAAGTGAGGAAGGAAAGAGGGAGGGAGGGAGGGAGGGAGGGAGGGAGGGAGGGAGGGAGGGAGGGAGGGAGGGAGGGAGCGAGCAATTTCCAGACATTAGCAGAGATGAGCATGGCTTGGCTGTAACGCAGGTGCTGCTGACACTACAGGCTATTAGGCTCTGTATCTGTGGAGTCCAGGGACTGTCAGATACACTCCTCTCACATCTCATTCATTACAGCCACAGGGTTTGATTTAGTCACAGGAAAAGCACTATCACTGTAATACACTTATCTCAAACCTATCAACTAGAAAATCAGCAAGAGAATTCTCCTCTGCACTAAGAATTTTCTAATGATGTTTATTGCATGTGCTACTTTCTGGTCAATTGTTTTTTCAATGGGATTCATTTTATCACTGTTAGTGGAATAGTCACACCATAACAGTTCTCACTTGAAAGTCAGTTAATTCATCCAACTAGGGATTTTAAAAAGTCCTGGCTGTATCATAAACAGCTGACAAATAAAGCAGTGTATTGGTGTCTCACCCGTCTCTTGAGAGGGCCCAGGCGAGATGATTTTACATCAGGCGCCTGGTAGGACAGCCAGAGTCCTGTAGCCACATGCATGACGAAGCAGATTGAGTCCCCATACTTAATCTCTGCCATCCCCATGCCCTCAATGTCCCGCTTTGGACTCGACTCCAGCTTTTCCTAGAGGGAAGGAAGAATCCAAAACAAGATCAAGGCGTCACACAAAGTCTCCAAGCCAGGCTTCAAAACGTTATACAGTTTTATTCAAATCACATGTTATTATGCTAAGCAGCAGGTGTTGAGGGACCTTGATCTAAGAAAAGCCATTTAAAGATGCTGACAGATCTGGATCAGGCTGGTCAAGGACTGAAGGAGCACTGACAGCTTTCCATGATACAACTTCTAATTACACACGCTATGACGGCTAGCCTAATAGAGAGAGACAGAGGGAGGAAGAGATAGGAAGAGGGCATACAATGTGTATAGCCTATATCACTGAGCAACAAAGGATGGCCGCAGGCAAGCCCTCATGCATCACTATGCATTTGTTTCCCCATTAAGAACAGACACAATGGATAATGTATAGTGTATTAAACCTACGATAAACTGCCTCAGTGAAATGGTGGATTACACTATGCTATTGATCCATAGTGAAGAGGTCACTAACTGCGAAGAGGTCACTAATAGCTTCCGATCACTAGCTACGTCTGAAAGCACCATTACCAAGAATAGACTTAAATACCCTAGTCCAGAATGGTATGGTTCCGCAGGTCCATTCATTTATAGAGAGAAACTTCAGCTAAATGAACCTTTATGGCATGGCTTTAATGTGCTTAATAACTCAACGAGAGTGTGTGCAATTCATTTGAAAGTCTTTAGAATTGTTCCTAGGACTGTAATATCCTTTCAGTAGCTCTCTGTAAGTGAGTGTGTGGCTAAGTCCTTGACTGTGATGGAAAGGCAAAGTTTGAGAAGTGTGTGTGTGTGTGTGTGTGTGTGTGTGTGTGTGTGTGTGTGTGTGTGTGTGTGTGTGTGTGTGTGTGTGTGTGTGTGTGTGTGTGTGTGATAGAGAGTTGGTCCTGCACTCTGACCTTGGAGGCTCTAAAGCAGAAGGCAGTGGAGGATGTGTCAGACTTCTCCCGGTCCTGCAGCACCACTCCCCTCTCCTCCGTCAGGGACAGGTAGTGCCCCGTGGTGAGGTGGCGGAGACGGAAGGGCTGGCCCCAGGGAATGTGACTCCCGCTCCAGCTGTCCAGGGGCACACAAGCACATACACACACACACAGAGAATTATATCAACAACAAAAACTACTAATTAGGCACTTACAGTATTATTCCTATGACTAGACATTAACCAGTTTCTCAGATCAAAACAAAATAGCAGATGACACATGGATGACACATTCCAGATCTGAAAGTGCAGAAGAGGAAAGGAATCTTTGAAAGACTACAAATAGTTGGGGTCAAAAAGTCGAAATGACTCAAAGCATCTTGAAATATCAAGGTGAATCCGAGCAGAGGGAGGGAGGAAGAGAGAGAGTGAGGAAGAGAGAGAGGCAGGGAGGAAGAGAGGGAGGGAGAAAGAGAGAGAAGGAAAGAGATAGACAGATCAGAGGGAGGGAGAGAGAGAACGCATATAGACAGAAGACGGAGAGGATAAAAAGAGCTGAACTCACCTGATTCTCAGAGGCTCCAGCCTCCACAGAGACCTGGCCTTCGCTCCTGCATTCCCCGTCTCATAGTTCACTATCCTGGGGACACGAGAGGAGCATGAGGTTGACATGTCTGGATCTCTGCAATGTTTTATTAAAACTGCCACAGGCTCATAATGGTCCTAAAGTCATGTTTTATGACTTTAGCAGGATACCATCTCTGACTGCTTTATTCCCTACAGTCATAGTGATATCAGCTCACAGGAGGTAATACTCAGACTGGGACCTCAGATGAACCATACTATTTACCCTCCCGGCAACACAGCACATTTTTCATCGAGGCCACCCGCATAACCAACGGAGACTGAGAGCAACACTGTCTATCACTGATATGGGGGACTGGCTCCAAAGATAAAAGGAATCTTTCATGGCCCTTGGTGACAGTTTGGACTAGGTTTGATGGACCTCCTGAAATGTTGCATCTTTAAAAAAATGCTTCCTCTATTCAATTTCAAGGACATGACTAAAGGCAAAGCCAAAACTGACAACCGATATATAATCCTCAGCGAATTATTGCCCCACACACACCGTCCTAAAAATAGACTGTTTGACTGAGAGGAAGATGAAGGGTCATCTCACACGTCTTCGGTGACTGGCTACGTTAACGTTGCTGGGGCTTCTGCTACTGTTGTCTCGACCCACTTCAGGCCTTGTGTGCCATATCCCTCTGCTACCTTGCTGTCCGTCAGCGCTAGCGCTGTGCAACTATAGATAGCAGGGCGGTCATTTTTCCTGCTTCTGAGACCCAGTGTCAGACTGAGTAGTGACACCAACCTGTTGGACCCACAGGGAATTCAAAACAAACAGTCAGCCAGGTCCACCAAGTTCGATTTTAGGCCCCTTTCACAAAAGGAAAAAACAAATTCCTTAAAGAGTCACTTAACAAGCCAATTGGCACATGTGTTTTTCTGTTGCTCATTAGAAAAAGTTGATCTCAGTCTTGGAGGTGTGTTTCCTGACCGATTCCACGTTTGATTAATGGTGTTTATTTCCCATCAGACGCAGTAGACACGGACACATATCTATTTCACTTCCTCATACTCCCCAGAAGGAATCTAAGATCATTTTGACGTTTTTCCAAGGATGTTTAAGTTGGGCAATTTTACATCAAACTAAGGTGTTTAGTGGGGTATTTCTCAAGTTAAAAAAAATGCGACGTGTCTTATGTAAACAGTCGGAGCTGCTTGAGCAGGTCTGTCGCACTGTCTATGCTATTGGATAGAGAGCAATCACCACAGCTTGTCACCCCATGTTAATGGACATTATCTAATCAAAACCCAACCTTCATTTACCCGTTGTGACGCAAGGATGTGCCAAACTCCATTTTAAACGAGACTGACTTTATGACCAAAATTATCCTATTTAGACTTTGTAGTACATTTTGACACCAGAATAACTGTTTGACTCATATCGATGCCATATAGGCTGTTTTTCAAAGGGATTAGCTGCTTTTTAAAGGCAGCCGCTCTTTAACTCCTGAAGACTCATTGCACACACATTGCGTCCCAGTTGTGTGACTTACCTCTGTTGCTCATCACTCTGGTCGGAACCTGGGATGGTCAGAACTTCATCATGACCGTGGAACAGACGCAACACATGGCCACCCAGCAGATAACCTATTGGAGAGTGGATTAACAGCACCTTTCATTGATACCCATACATTTCAAACAACATTATAAGCCAGTTTAGCAGTGAAACTAAACTAACAGTTGGACCTACCCTCCTCCACGTTGCTGCCGGAGCAGGTGGGGTGGACGTTCCACAGAGTCTGCATGAAGGACGCGTCCACCTGGATGTTGCCATTGGAGATGGACAGGTGCTGGTGAAGACAGAGGAACATTATGTTACACACACCATCAATAACTACATTATGGGACATAAACTACCGTTGGCCTATACTGCAGGAGCCATGTCAAATACACAGTTTGATTCAAGGCATTGAGCCAGGCTACAACTCAGAGGTTTGTCCATGCATGCAAGCTATTGCTGCAGTAGATTTAGAGTCATTCATAAACCTGGAGAGAAGCTGGCACTGGAGAGACAACAGCACTGTGAACTTGGGACTGCCAGTTTCTAGTGGGCTGTGTGTGTGTCTGTATGTGTGTGTGCGTGTATGTGTATGTGTGTGTGGGTTCAGGTGTGTATGTTGGCATGCCCGTGCATGGGACATTTCTGCAGCAGTGCCGCAGGGGAACTCTCCAGCTCTGGTCCTGAAGGTGCTGTAGGCCTGGTTAGCGTCTCGCTGGTGACAGCAGCACAGAGAGGAGCTGTGGCAGTAACAGTCACATGAAAGTGGGCCTCTAGCCCAGTGAAAGCTGCCGTATCCCTGCTTAATTCCCATAAACATGGGCTTGGCTGGGCTGGCTGTTGTTACACTCTCCCTGCATCATGCTGGAGATGTTTTCCAGGAACAGCATGCCACAAGGCCCTGAGGCCCACACAGTAGAATAACAGAGGGGTCTGGGAGATGGTCATAGATGGGCCTGATGAGGAACAGGGGAGCAGGGTTTGCCAGGCCACACAGTGTAGGAAAGGTGGGATAGGGGACAGAGTAAGATAGGGTATTCAGTTTGACAGTGTTGCTCTCTCCCTCCCAGCTCTCCGTACGTAGCCTTCTCCTGCTCTTTCTTAGCTTCATGTCCCCAATATCTAGTCTTCTTTACTGGACAGAGGGAGCTGAGTGGGAGGGAGACACCTTCAGTCCGAGATCTACAATTCATGGCTCATCCTACTGGATTGAATGGCATAATGGTTCTGTGTAATGGGGCTGGAAACATTTAATAGCCTATCATATAAACTATTCTTAATAAGACGTTTACAGACTGAGGGAGTACTCACAAGGTATCGTTCTGATGACACGCTGACGAGGATGAGGTCATCACCGATGCGCACTTTCTCGCCCTCTGATCTCTGTTTGGAGGCAGGATGGATGGTCCACCAACAGGCTTCACCTGCAGGAACACAGAGAGACACTGGTGGGGACACATGCCTGCACAATGGTGATTACAACTCCTTGATCTACATACACAGGTGATTAAAACTCAGATTACAATGGTGAAAGCAATACGCACGCACGCGCACACGCACACACACATGCCCGCGCGCGGGAGCACAGCAAAGACACAACTTAGATTTGACACACAAATGTATTCACACAAGCACTAATATATGCCCACTCACACTCATCAACATGCAAGCACCATAGCAACCAGCTTTCCAATACCTGGACAGCCAAACCATATTTTACATCTCTATGAGACAAATTAGCTGAGCCTCGACATGGTGACAAAGAGCACATCTAAGACATTTATTTCAGTCTGCTTGGAATGTTTTCGGATATATCCTATGGAATAAATGACTTGACACAAAATCTCTGCAAAGGTGGTGCATTTTTTACAGTATCCGAACCGAAAGTCCCTCTTTTTGTGCAGTGCTTAGGAACTCTGAAATGAACACTGGGGCAGGTGAAATCCCACGAGTCAGTCCCAATCAGAATCCCAGCTAAGAGAGTGACTGTGTGATAATGAGAGTAGAGACAGATAGAGTGGAAGGTTTTACCTGTTGAGTCCTCCTGCAGCCCCACATCAAAGGACAGCTTATCTGTCTGTGACCTTGATGTCTTTAAACAGGTCAGATACTGGAGCGGATAGATAGACATCAAAACAGCATAAAAGGGCTGATCAAAAGAGGCACACAACTCCGGTGTCACATTCAGAACTGGAACAAATGTCACAAGGACACGTGCAACAAATCTTCAGATAAACTGATAAACTGTGATAAACTGTAACTATGAAACAGTAACACATGGAGTAATGAGAAAACAATACATTTTCCTTGGGTAATGGATGAGTGAGTGCGTGTGGTGTACTCTCACCATAGCGCTGAAGGAGTGCCTGAGGAGGATAGCGTGTCCATACAGAAGTGTCCTGTGTCCGCCCCCCTGGGCCGCCTGCGGAGACAGCACAACACCCATCACACACAAGACACACTGTCAGACAGAATGTCCCCTGTGGCCACTCGCTCTCTGTCCTTTTCTCTCTCTCTCTCTCTCTCTCTCTCTCTCTCACTCTTCTCTCTCTCTCAATCTCTTCTCTCTCTTTATCTGCATCTATCTGCATCATAGTGGGAGAACCAAGACTCTGGCTCATGATGATGACCTCACACAAGGCAGGGGCCACAGACTGACTCAGCCTGCCCCTGTCAGCCTGTCCTCTCCTCTTGGACGACTGTCCTACTGTCCACAACACAATACTGAAGGCATGCAGTCAGATGTGTCACTCAGGGGAGACGACTGCTTCCTGTATTCATGGAGCAGAATACAGATCATCATCATCACATGACTACAGGTGAAGGGAATGGGAGGTGAGAGAGAGAGAGCGAGAGCTCGCTGCCTCTAATGAGTCGGTAACAGAGACTTTTTGTTACAGTAAGAAGTCTCTGGTTTGTGATATTAGAGAGAGCTAGGAAGGAAAGACACAAATGGGTTCCACTCTGGTTCCACTCTGGTTCCACAGTGGTTTGAGGAGATGCATAGGGGTTAGAGTGATGTGACGTCACGGACTTGGGCTCTGCTTGCAAACCTGTCCCTACTTTTTTCAGGCAACATTGTGTTACTCACCTTTCTTATGAGCCTCTATGGAGCAGTAAGATAAGAGAGAGTTACATTACTGAGAATGTGCTGTAAGTTAAAAAAATGTCTGAGTTGGTCTCTGTCTGTCCTATCCACAGTAAACTGTGTATAGTCCTTGTCGGTCATTCACAGATGGTGACGTGCTGTGTAAGATCTTATTTGTAACGTACTTGATCTTGCATGCCAGTGTCTCTTAGTCCAAACAAACCGTGCAACATCTATCTACGCTACTATTTGCTAAGACAATAGTCTCCAGTTCAATACAGTTGCCATGGGTTACAGTGCCTTGCGAAAGTATTCGGCCCCCTTGAACTTTGCGACCTTTTGCCACATTTCAGGCTTCAAACATAAAGATATAAAACTGTATTTTTTTGTGAATAATCAACAACAAGTGGTGCACAATCATGAAGTGGAACAACATTTATTGGATATTTCAAACTTTTTTAACAAATCAAAAACTGAAAAATTGGGCGTGCAAAATTATTCAGCCCCTTTACTTTCAGTGCAGCAAACTCTCTCCAGAAGTTCAGTGAGGATCTCTGAATGATCCAATGTTGACCTAAATGACTAATGATGATAAATACAATCCACCTGTGTGTAATCAAGTCTCCGTATAAATTCACCTGCACTGTGATAGTCTCAGAGATCCGTTAAAAGTGCAGAGAGCATCATGAAGAACAAGGAACACACCAGGCAGGTCCGAGATACTGTTGTGAAGAAGTTTAAAGACGGATTTGGATACAAAAAGATTTCCCAAGCTTTAAACATCCCAAGGAGCACTGTGCAAGCGATAATATTGAAATGGAAGGAGTATCAGACCACTGCAAATCTACCAAGACCTGGCCGTCCCTCTAAACTTTCAGCTCATACAAGGAGAAGACTGATCAGAGATGCAGCCAAGAGGCCCATGATCACTCTGGATGAACTGCAGAGATCTACAGCTGAGGTGGGCGACTCTGTCCATAGGACAACAATCAGTCGTATATTGCACAAATCTGGCCTTTATGGAAGAGTGGCAAGAAGAAAGCCATTTCTTAAAGATATCCATAAAAAGTGTTGTTTAAAGTTTGCCACAAGCCACCTGGGAGACACACCAAACATGTGGAAGAAGGTGCTTTGGTCAGATGAAACCAAAATTGAACTTTTTGGCAACAATGCAAAACGTTATGTTTGGCGTAAAAGCAACACAGCTCATCACCTTGAACACACCATCCACACTGTCAAACATGGTGGTGGCAGCATCATGGTTTGGGCCTGCTTTTCTTCAGCAGGGACAGGGAAGATGGTTAAAATTGATGGGAAGATGGATGGAGCCAAATACAGGACCATTCTGGAAGAAAACCTGATGGAGTCTGCAAAAGACCTGAGACTGGGACGGAGATTTGTCTTCCAACAAGACAATGATCCAAAACATAAAGCAAAATCTACAATGGAATGGTTCAAAAATAAACATATCCAGGTGTTAGAATGGCCAAGTCAAAGTCCAGACCTGAATCCAATCGAGAATCTGTGGAAAGAACTGAAAACTGCTGTTCACAAATGCTCTCCATCCAACCTCACTGAGCTCGAGCTGTTTTGCAAGGAGGAATGGGAAAACATTTCAGTCTCTCGATGTGCAAAACTGATAGAGACATACCCCAAGCGACTTACAGCTGTAATCGCAGCAAAAGGTGGCGCTACAAAGTATTAACTTAAGGGGGCTGAATAATTTTGCACGCCCAATTTTTCAGTTTTTGATTTGTTAAAAAAGTTTGAAATATCCAATAAATGTCGTTCCACTTCATGATTGTGTCCCACTTGTTATTGATTCTTCACAAAAAAATGCAGTTTTATATCTTTATGTTTGAAGCCTGAAATGTGTCAAAAGGTCGCAAAGTTCAAGGGGGCCGAATACTTTCGCAAGGCACTGTATATAGACTGCAGCAGTACCAGCACCATGCCAGGCTGTTCTACTTCCTGTGGGAGAGAGTCTAATAGGCATCAGGCATATCCCGCTGCATTCTCCCCAACACAACCTGAGAAAACTACACCAGTTCTTAACAATTCTTATCCTAACCTCACACCATCCAAAGCTCTGGCAGGTTCAGATTTCCCTGTCCCTAGTGTCCCTAGTGTTCCTAGTGTCCCTGGTGTCCATAGTGTCCCTACTGTCGTGTCCCTACTGTCGTGTCCCTGGCACACAAGAAGGGGAAAGGCTGATCAAAGATGGGGGGGGACCAATTTCAACCCCACAGCCGGGATATGACATGCTGACATCAATTGAAGAAGTGTGACCTTTAGCAGCACGTCACCCCACTGCGTTTACCCAGCAGCCACCAGGGGGACAGAGGCAGACTGACACAAAGAGGTGGCACTCAAATACCACTGCGCACGTCGCCCTGCCAGAGGGTATAAGCCTCACCCTGCTTTACCCTGGGCACTTCAGTCACTGACACTGATTGTTTGAACTTTGATCCAAAACCCTGTCAACAAAGTGATGAAAACACAAGTGTGTTCAGCGCTCTATTTGGATGAGTTAGAACAGCTTCACTCCAAACTCAATTTGGGGTCACTAGCTGAAATGGTGATAAATTAATGTTTGATAGCTGACTCAATGGTTTTCTGAGCATTGTGTTTTCACCGTTTACAAGATCTATGAGACTGATAACCCTCAAACAAACACAATATTAGTCCAAAACACCATTAATAAGACCGTATTCCACTTTGAGGAACCCCTGTATATAAGTTGAGACCAGCTGAATAAATTAATAAGTTCTTCCCTCTGTGAGTCGATACCCTCATTGTAGCTCATCAGCTCCACGACAGACTATTGATTCCTGAAACATGACATACAGCATTCAACTACCATCAGTGTTTCCTCCGTTGACATTTCAGAGCAGGAATATTGAAAAAAGATACATGTGAGGAGAGACGTAACATACTGTAGTGTTAAAACGTTTTATCCAGACCAGATCTGAATCAGTCTCCACATCATTCCTCAGAGAGAGGATAGTCCATCAAGGAGAAACTGTGATTAGAGTACACTGTATGATTACAATCGGACATCAATACTGGTTAACCCATGGCCTTCCCTTCGGTTATGTCAAGTCATGTTAAGTTAATACACAAGTAAATGCAAGAGGGGTGAGAGTGGCACCTAGAAAGCAGCTTAGCTACCGCAAACCAGCAGTTTCACTTGAAAATGTCTCACTAAGCTTTAAAGGGACAGTAAGCTCTCATGAAGGTCCAGTCTGCCTGTGCTTTGCATGATCTCTTGCCAAAGAGCTTTTCCAGTTCACACAGCTGTGGCAGAACCAATGGGGCTTGATTAGTTAATTCCCCTACATTGGGAGTCTAGTGTGGTCACTAGGCTGCAGCTTTGACAAAGTCCATTTATCTTTGAACTCGACTCAATTAGTATTAAGCTCCACCTATCAAATTATGGAAATTCTTAATAAATTATTATAAGTTTGGCAAGGCAACAACGAGTTAGCTAAAGCAGAAACAGACTGGCAGCCTGTCTAGGGGTTGCTTCACTTCACAAATATAAGAATGTTATTTTTATCCTTCTAAATGTCAGTGCACTGACTTCTGGATTTATAATGCATGTAATGTAGGGCACTATTGTATGTCTTAAGTTGGTTGGTGCAGATAGAGATGGCAGCTTCGCTTCTAGTCCTTAGAAAACTGTGCAGTATATATATTTTTTTTACATTGTTAGCCCAGAAAACCTTAAGTGTTATTACATACAGCCGGGAAGAACTATTGGATATCAGAGAGACGTTAACTTACCAGCATAACCAGCACTACGACCAGGAAAACGACTTTCCCAAAGCGGATCCTTTGTCTGCACCTCCCAGGGCATTTGAACTGATACCAGAGTCCGACCCAAAACCGCCGGAGGAGAGGGTGTCGGAGCGGTCTTCTAGTGAGGCTTCGGACCATCCACCGCTTCTGAGTATATTACTCACTAATGTCCAGTCCCTAGTTAACAAAGTCGATGAAATCAGGGCAAGAGTTGCTTTCCAAAGAGATATCCGGGATTGTAACATACTCCAAAGGGATTTTCAGTGCATCGCGCCAACAGGAATAAACATCTCTCCGGTAAGAAGGGCGGGGTGTATGTTTCATGATTAACGACTCATGGTGTAATTGTAACAACATACAGGAACTCAAGTCCTTTTGTTCACCTGACCTAGAATTCCTCACAATCAATTGCCAACCTAATTATCTCCGGAGAACTCTCCTCAGTTATCGTCACAGCTGTGTA
Organism: Oncorhynchus mykiss; assembly: GCF_057628025.1. Taxonomy (NCBI): domain Eukaryota; kingdom Metazoa; phylum Chordata; class Actinopteri; order Salmoniformes; family Salmonidae; genus Oncorhynchus; species Oncorhynchus mykiss. Next base: position 53,371,740 of record NC_143040.1, read on the forward strand.
TATCCCCCTGCAAGCAGATACCAAGACGGCCATAAAGGAACTTCGCTGGGCTTTATGCAAAGTGGAAACCATATATCATGAGGCCGCATGTATTGTTGCTGGGGATTTCAACAAAGCTAATTTGAGAACAAGGCTACCTAAATTCCATTAGCATATCAATTGCAGTACTCGAGCGAGTAACACGCTCGACCATTGCTACTCTAACTTCCACGATGCATACAAGGCCCTCCCCCTACCTTCTTTTGGCAAATCTCCATCTTGTTCCTCCCTTCCTATTGGCAGAAACTAAAACAGGAAGCACCCGTGCTTAGGTCTACCCAACGCTGGTCTGACCAATCGGATTCCACGCTTCAAGATTGCTTCGATCACATGGACTGGAATATGTTCCGGGTAGCCTCAGACAATAACATTGATGTATACGCTGACTTGGTGAGCAAGTTTATAAGGAAGTGTATAGGAGTACCCACTGTGACCATTAAAATCTTCCCCAACCAGAAACCGTGGATTGATGGCAGCATTCGCATAAAACTGAAAGCACGAACCACCGCATTTAATCATGGCAAGGCAACTGGAAACATGGCCGAATACAAATGGTGTAGTTATTCCCTCCGTAAGGCAATCAAACAGGCAGAACGTCAGTATAGAGACAAAGTGGAGTCGCAATTCAACGGCTCAAACACAAGACGTATGTGGCAGGGTCTACAGGCAAACACTGATTATAAAAAAAACAGCCCCTTCGCGGACATCGACGTTGTGCGCCAGACAAATTAAACAACTTCTTTGCGTACTTTGAGGACAATACAGTGCCACCAACGCGTCTGCACAACGCATCACCCTCCAGGACACCTACAACACCTGATGTCACAGGAAGGCAAAAAAGATCATCAGGGACAATAACCACCCGAGCCACTACCTGTTCACCCCGCTTCCATCCAGAAGGCGAGGTCAGTACAGGTGCATCAAAGCCGGGAGAGATTGAAAAACAGCTTCTATCTCAAGGCCATCAGATTGTTAAACAGCCACCACTAGCACAGAGAGACGGCTGCCTACCTATAGACTTTATTAAAGTAGCATTGGCCACTTCAATAAATGGAACACTTGTCACTTTAATAATGCCACTGTATCCGTCACTATCTATTCTTTACTATCTATTGCATCTTAGCAGCTCTGTCACTGCTCATCCATATATTACTAGATTGTGTGTATTAGGTTTTGTTGCAGAATTGTTAGATATTACCTGTTAGATACTGCTGCACTGTCGGATCTTGAAGCATAAGCATTTCCCTACACTCTCAATAACACCTGCTAACCATGTATGTGGCCAATAGAATTGGATTTGAGGTGTAGAATGTCTGAACAGGTAATAATTTGTTGGTAAAATTCAATGATTCTGGACTTTAAAACATTAAAACATAACTCTAAATCCCCTAAGGAATGAATGAAGACTGACATTGATCTGATGTTAATTCTGATGTTAATTCAGGATAGACGTAGAATGTTCTCTTTCGCCAGGAGAAATGTGAGCAGTAACAATTGAACAAAGTCTATACTCAGATCTATTTGTCTTTTTCATGTTGCTAAGTGCTGTGACAAAATTGATTCACTTGTTTAACCAAATAAATCCATAATGGCAGTCATTTCAGCAGCATACGCATTCATGTTTTCATATAAAAAACACTAGCATTCTGTGGGGAACCTATTTGCTTCACTGAAGGGACTATCGTATCCCTAGGAGACATATGAAATTGGGAGAGCAAGCTGCTAGCATGACTAAACAGCAATGCAGAGAGGTGAGAGGAGAGGAGAATGGGATGAATGGTGAACATACCCATCGGTCCTTGCCTTGAGGCTAACAGGTAGAGAGATTAACAGAACACAATGGATGAACATAGCAATGCAAAAAGTACAGATCTTTCACAGCTGATCAATGAAAGCAAAAGACAATGTTTGGAATGTTACTTTTAACAAAGAAGATTGCATCGAATAAGATCATTATCAGTATCAGAAATGCATTATCTGTCTATTAGAATACATTAGAGAATGACTGACAACAGAACAATAAGATGATAAATGATCTAGTAATTACACTTCCTCGCTCTCTCTACACTTACAATATACTTTTATCTATTGGATTAATAATGTACTAAATTACAACATGCTGCATCTGGTAATGAACTACAACAATCCCACATATTAATTTCAGGAAAGTGCATAAATGAGATCAGTAAACCACTGCAACCTGGAAAAAGTGCAATGTCATACTACAGTACAATGGATGAGAAATGTTCATATCTGCCCCCCTCCTTCCTCTGAAACATGAAACATGACATTTTAGGACAGGCACTGTTTAGGATGTTCCCTGCAAGAGGAGCATAGAGAGAGCAACTTGGTAGAGCTGTGTTTCAAATCAAATAAAATCGTATTTGTCACATGCGCCGAATACAACAGCTGTAGACCTTACCGTAAAATGCTTACTTACAAGCCCTTAACCAACAATGCAGTTCAAGAAATAGAGTGAATAAATTATTTACCAAATAAACTCCCTGTTCATTCATGACTGCGTGGCCACGTATGCCTCCAACTCAATCATCAAGTTTGCAGACGACACCAAAGTGGTAGGCCTGATTACCAACAATGACGAGACAGCCTACAGGGAGGAGGTGAGGTTCCTCGGAGTGTGGTGCCAGGAAAAGAACCTCTCACTCAACGTCAACAAAAAAAGGAGCTGATAGTGGACTTCAGGAAACAGCAGAGGGAGCACCCCCCCGATCCACATTGACAGGACCGCAGTGGAGAAGGTGGAAGGCTTCAAGTTCCTTGGCGTACACATCACTGACAAACTGAAATGGTCCCCCCACACAGACAGTGTGGTGAAGAAGGCGCAACAGCGCCTCTTCAACCTCAGAAGGCTGAAGAAGTTTGGCTTGGCACCTAAAACCCTCACAAACTTTTACAGATGCACAATTGAGAGCATCTTGTCAGGATGTATCACTGCCTGGTATGGCAACTGCACCGCCCGCAACGGCAGGGCTTTCCAGAGGGTGGTACAGTCTGCCCAACGTATCATCAGGGGCAAACTACCTGCTCTCCAAGACACCTTCAGCACCCGATGTCACAGGAAGGCCAAAAAGATCATCAAGGACCACAGCCACCCGAGCCACTGCCTGTTCACCCCGCTATCATCCAGAAGGCGAGGTCAGTACAGGTGCATCAAAGTTGGGACTGAGAGACTGAAAAACAGCTTCTAACTCAAGTCCATCAGACTGTTAAATAGCCATCACTAGCACATTAGAGGCTGCTGCCCTATATACATAGACTTGAAACCACTGGCCACTTTAATAATTGAAACACTAGTCCATTTAATAATTTTTTACATATTTTGCATTACTCATCTCATGTGTATATAGTGATATAGTGTATTCTGTCACATTCTACTGTATATTAGTCTATGCTGCTCTGACATTGCTCGTCCAAACATTTATGTATTCTTAAATCCATTCCTTTACTTTAGATTGTGTGTATTGTTAGATATTACTTGTTAGATATTACTGCACTGTTGGAGCTAGAAACACAAGCATTTCGCTACACCTGCAGTAACGTCTACTAAACATGTGTATGTGACAAATAACATTTGATTTGATTTTGATTTGCATTCAGGATGCATGTTTTGGAACATTTGAATTCTCTATATTTGTGTTCTTCCTTTCACTCTGTCATTTAGGTTACTATTGCTCCATCCTCAGTTTTCTCCCATCACAGCCATTGAACTCCATAGCTGTTTTAAAATCACCATTGTCTCCATGGTGATATCTCTGAGCAGTTTCCTTCCTGTTCTGCAGCTCAGTTCAGAAGGACCACTTTTGATGTATCTGGGTGGTTTAATACATCATCCACAGCATGATTATTAACTTGACCATGCTTAAAGAGATTCAATGTCTGATTTGTTATTGTCACCCATCTACCAATCACTGCCCTTCTTTGAGACTTTCTGAAAGCTCCCTGGTCTTTGTAGTTGAATCTTGCCATAGATCACAGGCACATTTGGAAAAGAGACCTAGGTCTCAATATGTCTTCTTTGTCAAAATAAAAGTTAAATAAAAAATCTGTGCTTGAAATTCAGTACTCCACAAGATGTTGTATGTATAAAAAATCATGTCAATCCATATTATTTCACACAGTGAGTCCATGTAAATTATTATCTGATTTGTTAAGCAATGTTTTATTCCTGAACTAATTTAGGGTTGCCTAAACAAAGGGGGTGAATACGTATGCAACAACTATATTTAATTTGTATTCATTTGTAAAAACGTGTAGAACCATGTTGTGTGGATCAATGACAATTAAATCTATTTCAATCCCAGTTTGTAAAGCAACAAAATGTGGGAAAATCCAGGGGGGGTGTATACTTATGATACCCAGTGTAACTGGCTGTTCAGAGGAGATAGGGAGGTGGTGTCGAGACCTGCTTTGACTACCAATAGACCAGCTATACACACAGATTAAACTGCTATGCAAAAGCCATATGAAGGTCCATTCAATGAGATTGCCTCCATTGCCTCGGGTGTGTGTACGTAACAGTGTGTGCCTCCATTGCCTCGGGTGTGTGTACGTAACGTGTGTGCTGTATATTCTACACCGTGGCTCTGTCATTTGAACTTGTTTGGTTCTCTGTGCGTGTTTTACAGTACACCAAAAGTAGTTACAGTGCAATTCTGCTCTATAGTGAAAATTATAGCATTGAGAATTTGTCCTTTCAGCCTCATTGTTAATCAAATAGACAACCGAGCAGCACAGGGCAGAACCACTTCAGTAAAGCTGCAATAAGAGGGCAGCGCTCTCCTTCTGATGACTTTCATTCACATTACTATTCATGGAGGGCTCAACCTCCCAGCACCCAGGTCCCCAGGCCACTGTAATAGGCCAATTCCTCTCATTAATCCCATTAATGAACATAAACAGGTGGTGCTTGCATCATTATAAAAAACAATTTCACAACATTTTAGTCTGCTCCGACCCTGAAATCCTGTAATTAATGAAATGGAATATGTGAAACGGGGATGTTCAGTAGATTCCCAGAGGGCTCTCTGTGATGTGATGATACCTTCTCTCTGCCGTCTGTCCTGGGGTGGGAGTGTGTATGGACGTCTGGAGTGTGTGTATGGATGCTGTGGTAGAAGCACAGTACTCACCCCCTCACTGTTCTGGCCAGTCTTAGCCAGCATCTCCTGCAGGGCCCGCACAGAGAGAGAATGCTCCAGCACAAAGTTACAGATGCACAGGTCTGGAGGGACATACTGGAAGAGACAGACGGGAGATTTGTATGCAGCAGACAATTGCCAGTTACAAGTGAGGATTTCAAACCATGTTAAAAAGGCTCAATATAAAATTTAGATTAAATGGAAACCCAGAAAAGGCTTTTGATTGGTCACTACAGATGCCTGGTCCTCAGATTGGTTAGTCACAGATTATGACTGAGTGTGTTCTTTACTAAGCATTTTTTGTCCATTACACCCATGACTAATAATCATAACAACCATCAATTACAAACGCCAGAGATTGGTTACACTTGAAAACCATTTTAGATGCCTGTTCCACATTCCCTCAGCACTGCAGAGTGAGAGAAACACAATAACACAGATGTCTTTGAAAACATTCAATCAATCTTATTTGATAAGGAAAAGCCTACAGTCATTTATCTATATTGTGTCTCCCAAAATAGTTCTGAATGCCTGTGTAAGTCAGTCCACCTGCTCTACAAGATGCAACTTTGAAAGCTTCAGTTAGTGATAAATCTAACACATATCAACTGACTGGAGGGCCAAATTCAGAATTCTATATCATTACAGCAAGTGCCTATAGTATCGGAGTATGTGGATCTTGGCCAATCTAGGGCATGGAAAGAGAGCATGAATATGTGAGACCACAGGAGAGAGAGAGAGAGAGAGAGAGAAAGAGAGAGAGAGAGAGAGAAAGAGAGAGAGAGAGAGAGAGAGAGAGAGAGAGACAGACAGACAGACAGACAGACAGACAGACAGACAGACAGACAGACAGACAGACAGACAGACAGACAGACAGACAGACAGACAGACAGAGAGAGAGAGACAGACCGAGAGAGACAAACCGAGAGACAAAGTAACAGAGAGACCGAGAGAGACAGACCGAGAGACAAACAGACCGAGAGATTCAGACCGAGAGAGACAGACCGAGAGACAAAGTAACAGAGAGACAGACCGAGAGAGACAGACCGAGAGAGACAGACCGAGAGACAAAGTAACAGAGAGAGTGGAGCACTCATCCCTTCTTCATACAGGACAGAGCAGCAGTCTGACAGAATGAGGCAGAGAGGGAGATACTTAGGGACCTGCAACACTACAAGATAAATGATGCACAGCAAACACACACTATCCTCCTTTAGGTAGAAACATGTAAAACTTGGCTAAACTGGTTCACCTTGTTACAGGTAAATCTAACTTTAAATTGGAACTTCAGCCGACCTAGTTCTACTCTGCTGTGCTTTCTACACTCAGGTAAAACTAAGTTAGTATGTGAAATCATCTAAAGCAGTATCGACGCAGCTATCCATTCTCGAGACATTTTAAATATGCACATTTATATCATGGTGGAGTATAGATCCAGAGAGCTTGACCAACGGTGGCAGGACAGTGGAGTTACACCAGTAAAACAGACATGATGTGATTTGTAGTGACACATGCCAACATCGGAAGCCCAGTGTCTCTCTTAGGACAGCCTCAAGCATCAGCTTCGGAGATGTCAAAAGGATGTCAAAGTGGCTTAAAGTAACGTACTCAGACATAATGACCTTAATGACCTGCCATTACTAAGGGCATTTTGAGAATTGTCATCACTGTTTTTAGTCAAAACACACACATACGCTATGCTCACACATGCACCCATCCACACACAACCAGGGGTTACAGACGCAGCAGCACAGACACTGTAAAAGCCCGAAGTCCATTTGATCTGCACCCTATGAGAGGACTCTGTGCCAGTTCTATTCTTTGACTAGATTAGATTTTCTCCCCCGTTCCACTCTTTCCTGGCATGCTGTTGGGGAAACACAATAGAGGGTAGCACGGAGAAATCTGTGTTGGGGCGCTGGGGGCGTAGGTCTGTGTGTCCTCAATCTGAGAGGGCATATCATAAAGATATATTTAGGGCTGCTTGCCTACACACTGCTCTTTGGTTTATGGCTCATGCTGTGGGAGGGGAGCAGCTAGACCAATGGATCACATATCCCATCTTCTCTGGGGAGGAGATCCAAAAGGTTACATACCACTTTCACTTTGATTACCCCAAGAGATGACCTCTCAATTTATGTTCATGTTCACCCTAATGACAGAGTACATACTGTGCATTAGTTCAGAAACCTAGAAGTAGTTGGCTATATCATCATCTTCCTCTTATTTAACAGTTAATTGGCCATTTCATTAGTTAAACATTCACTTTACAATAGCTGTACATTGTTGATTCTATGATGGGGGCTTCAGCTCTCTGGTGATCCTACCACGAGAGAGCTGACAGGGGAGCAGCTAACCATGAATAAACATCAACTGCTAATTCATTGGCTGATTGATGTCACATTTAAACATGCACCATTTAAATCAACATCCTTGTTGCCTTGTGTATGTCTCCATGCACTGTAAAAAAAAAAAATTTTTTTTTAAGGCAACCAGCCTTTTGGGGTATTTGATGAGGGGAAAAAACAGTTTGATCAATTTTAGAATAAGCCCCTCTGTATGATTATACATACAGTAGAACCCTCTATGAAGGGTTCTGCCTAAAAACCCTCTATGAACGGTTCTACCAACCTTATTAGCCTTTAACATTTGATTATTTATGACAATACATTACGTATATCATAAGGCCTTTCTTCGAGGGCCCAGTTACAGTGCATTCGGAAAGTATTCAGACCCCTTGACATTTCCCACATTTTGTTACGCTACAGCCTTATTCTAAAGTGGATTAAATTGTTTATTTCGTGGTGGTTCCAAACTTCTTCCATTTAAGAATGATGGAGGCCACTGTATTCTTGGGGACCTGCAGAAATGTTTTGGCCATTATGGGGTATTGTGTGTAGATTGAAGAGGAAAAAATATATTTGATCCATTTTAGAATAAGGCTGTAATGTAACAAAATGTGGAAAAAGTAAACAGGTCTGAATACTTTCCATTTTAGAATAAGGCTGTAATGTAACAAAATGTGGAAAAAGTAAACAGGTCTGAATACTTTCCGAATGCACTGTATATCCTAACACTGTGGTGTTATGAATCTCCTGGTTTACAGGCCACATCAAGCCTGCAAGTCACATTATGCAGGCTTGCAAAGTGACGTGTAATTCCTAGTGGAATCCAGCCAGAGTTAGGATATCCAACAAGTGGAATTGTTAATCACCCTCAACCTGAATTCAGAATGACTGCCAGGGTAGGGAAGATTGAATAGTGAGACGAACTCAATCATCTAAATTGGAACAACTATCTCAGTAAAGGGTGCAATAAAAGCTATTACTAACAGATTGGATTAGTTAAACCCACTGTTCCTAGGCCATCCTTGTAAATAAGGATTTGTTCTTAACTGACTTGCCTAGTTAAATAAAAATAGAGAAATGGCATGTTATTTATCTTTGTGTAGATTAAAAAGAATCAACCGATCAATGTACATGCAAAAACACAGATATTAGAGTAAAACAAACAATTTCCCCAAATTCTCCTTGCAATAGAGCATTCTGTAAAATAGTATATGGTTCTATGTAGAACCCTTCTTGCCTTCCAAAGAATCATCAAACAACCGTTCCATCCAAAAAATGGTTCTTAGGATGTTAAAGGTTCAACGTAGAACCCTTTGCCTTACAAAGAACCCATGTCTTCGAAACGGTTCTTGGTAAAAACACTATCCCTCCGATAGTAACCCTTTTGGAACCCTTTTCTTAAAGAGTCGTGGTACTGTAGTTAGTTGAGTCGTTTTTCACCCTTCCCCGTCTCTGGTGCTGTCCCTGGGGGATGACGGCAGTTCATACAAACACCAAGCAATAAGGAAAAAGTGGCAGACAGGAAGAGCATCCATTACACCTGTCTAGTGTAATTACCATCCCATCTGGGATGAAAGCATCCAGACCCTCCCATTGCCTCTCCTTCCATCCCTAGGTGAGTGCTGTGGGGTGGGGGTGAAGAAAGGGGAAAACTGTAGCTAAGCAGTGCATACATAAATCACTATCACTCCACACTCTCTCACTCTGTTATGTTCTCTGTGTCTGTGTCTCTATCTCAGCGTCTATGTAACTGGCTTCCCGGCCACGTTGAAATTAATCGGAGACATAGTAGATCAATTTCCGCAACAACTAAGAGCGTTGAAGCGCAAGGCCCAACTTCTCCACTGTTTTGGTCCCATGGCTACCACGCTGTACATAGAGTGAAGTGAACCCGTGCACATGCGCAGATACCGTGTGTGATTGTGTGAGAGTGAAGTGTTGCATTTCGCTTGTCTCAATATCTCCAGTGCTGCTTGTGGCAACGTCATTTAGCTAAGTCTATGGATTATGATTAAAAGAACAATCCATGCTGAATAATCTAATCATGCCAGGTTACAGTGACAGAGGGAATGGAATTCGGAAGCGTGGTGAGGGCGACTGGCTTTACTGTGTAATATTGTCACTTGGACAGCTGCAATGTTTTAAAGTGCAATATTGCTATGCTTTCATAGAACTAGTTCTATAGAACAGCAATGGTGCTTCTTCCCCAAGTATATTCCAAAACTACAAGCAGGCAAAACGTGGCAAATGAAACTAATCGGCTTTGAAATAGTAAGAATTGTCACGTTGTAAGTAATTCAGGAGAGAACTACATCCTTTGATGTGACAAATGCTGATTTGGTTTTTAAAACAATTAAGCCTTGCTCAATCCATCCTTATAAAACTTGCAGTGATTTTGCACGTAGTTGCACAAACCACAAATGCATTAGCACTGACAAAGCACCAGGCTGTATTACTACTGAGCAATTATAGCAAACAACCACAGTTTGTTTATGAACTAATCAAGAAAAACCGCATGGTCTAATTTTTCCAAATTGAGCATTATCATAAAACTGGAGGCCTGCTGAGACGTACAATCACGAAAGAAAATACATAATAATTGTTGCATCATGTATAATCAGGCGACTGTGTTTGGTTCCTGTTTCTGATAATGTAGTATAGTAAGCTGCCTCTGTGCTGCTCTCAGCGTGTCCCTGGTTACTAGAGAGCAGGATCTGATTTCTCTTTAGGTCCAATGCTGATAGTCATTTTTTGGGGGTCCAGGATGGCCAATATTCAATATTATTAAATTTGAACATTTTGATGACAACATTTCTCATAAAATCATACAATTCATTTGACTTTGTTTTTACCAATTTAACTACATAACAACATATTGGTAATAATCTTTCATTTGAATGGTAAATCTCTTGATAAACTGAGTAAATCAAGATGTCATAGGCAGGTGAATGCATATCCAATAGGAGTGTGTGAATGCATGTTATTTACCTTGTTTAGGCTGCTTTCAGTGGAGTATAAGGGTGTACAGTAAATCATCTGTTTCCGTTCCATTTATGACTAATCTCTTCTTTTATAAAAGTGTACTGAATAAACTCCATGCAATCACTCACTCGTGAGTGTCTCTCTCACAGTACATGCAAGCAGTGGGCAAGGGAGAGACACGTCATTTAACCCAGTGAATTTATAACAATTTTGGAGACATTCAGCATTGTGTAGACCCTGGTTATTTGAAGACCCTGGTTACGTGTGTAGACCTTGATTACATGTGTAGACCCTGATTACGCGTGTAGACCCTGCTTAGGTGTACATTCAGGGCCCCCCGGGTGGCGCAGTGGTTAAGGGTGCTGCACTGCAGCGCCAGCTGTGTCTCCGGAGACCCGGGAGGTCCGTGGCGCGACGCACAATTGGCCTAGCGTCGTCCGGGTTAGGGAGGATTTGGCCGGGTAGGGATATCCTTGTCTCATCGCGCACCAGCGACACCGTGTTTCCTCCAACACATTGGTGCGGCTGGCTTCCGGGTTGGATGCGCGCTGTGTTAAGAAGCAGTGTGGCTGGTTGGGTTGTGTACCGGAGGACGCATGACTTTCGACCTTCGTCTCTCCCAAGCCCGTACGGGAGTTGTTGCGATGATACAAGATAGTAGCTACTAACAATTGGATACCACGAAATTGGGGAGATTTTATAAATAAAAAGTATACATTCAGGTTCCTTAAAGACCCTGGTTATGTAAAGACCCTGGTTATGTAAAGACCCTGGTTATGTAAATACCCTGGTTATGTAAAGACCCTGGTTATGTAAAGACCCTAGTTACATGTATATGGACTTCTGAACTCAGTGAACATGTGGTTAACATGTCCTGGCATTCTCTCATCTCACTCACTGGGCTCTATAGAGAACATCTTGGAAGACCTTATCTCTGACTCAAATACACCCTTTCTCACAACATTATAATCTACACTGAACAGTAGGAGCATCAGGCACTGAAAAGATAAGGGTGATAATTCTACATTCAAGATGTTAGTTCCGGTAGGAAATACTTCATTATATCTTAGCGTTAGAGCCACGGCGAAATTCTGTCTCATGTTTTCTTGCATAAGATTTTAGTTTGAGACAAACAAACAACGAATAACGTGACAACCCTACTCCTCTATGTGCCTACCTTTGCCTCTGATGTGGGTTCCAGGTAGCACAGTCGATTGCCGAGCCCCTCTGCAGTCAGGCAGAACTTGCGATTCTCCTTGTGGATGCAGGCGACACACTGGAGCACCACTTCATCATCCTGTCAAGACAAAATGGAAGTTTTCAGAGTGAGAGGTAGACAAAAAAAAACACTACCCTCAACAGGAGCCCATCAACCACCTTTTAACAGGGGGATATTATTCACTGTGACTCCACACTCTTAGAAAAAAATCTAGAACCTAAAAGGCTTCTTCGGAAGTCCCCATAGGAGAACCCTTTGAAGAACCCCTTTTGGTTCCAGGTAGCACTCTTTCCACAGATGGTTCTACATAGAACCTAAAATAGTTATTCTATATGGAACCAAAAACGGTTCCACCTGGAACCAAAAATGGATCTTCTATGGGGACAGCTCCAGAACACTTTTGGAACCCTTTTTTCTAAGAGTGTGTTCTGGAAACAGGGGATTCATCTACCCAGACACTGGGTGGGTAGAAAAAAGTCATCATTTACATCATTGCAGAATAATTTGACATAATTGCAGAGCATTACATTGAATGTGCTGCTGGTTTAAGATTCAGGCTTCACAATCTTTTCTCAAGGACCATATATTCCAGCAGCAAAATATGTACCTTAAAAATATAAAGGAAAAATGGTGGGGTGAGATTTCTAGTATTTTACGTCTTAATGAAGCCTTGACACACCACGCAGAATCGGAGAATAGGTTGACACAAATGCTAAAGAATAAGACAATGCAATATTAACTCTTGCTTTGAAGAGTTAATATTGATGACTAATACATTTCTCCATTTGGGCTCATTGTTTCGGGCTGTTGATTGGGCAGTCTCCTGCTAAGGTAATGAACGAACACAAGTTATCCACTGAGGATCCCTTTAAGTCTGCCAAACATCCTTTAGGCTATTCACGCTATTTACAATACTTTCAGAAACCATTCACACCTCTTGACTTTTTCCATATTTTGTTGTTACACCCTGAATTTAAAATTTATTGAATTGGGGATCACTTGACCCTTGGACGAGATGGCCGCATGAACTAAGAGCTCCGCACAAGTAGTTTCCAATTCCTAATCTTACCTCCACTCCAAGTTCAAACTCATTTAGCTTTAGTAAGAAAAAGTGATGGCGACTACAAAAGGCGACACTACAGGTGACATTTTTACCCGGACTCAAGTGTTAGCGACGGAAAGAGCCTCCAAGAAGAAGCTAGCTTCAGAAAAAACTAGCGCCATTAGCCAGGAGCAAGAGAACCCGCTCCCCCACGAGGCACAACGAATGCCAACCTCGCACTCTGTCGAAGACATCCTTTCTGAGTTGAGATCCCAACGTACAGAACTAAACACTAAATTAGATGCCATTAACTCTCAGCTCAGTGCGATAGGGGGCAAAGTGACAATCCTGGAAAACGCTTTGCCTGACATCAACAACAAGATAACCATAAACGCGGGGCGCCTGGACGAGGCAGAGGGGCGAATCCTATCCATGGAAAACTTATTGACAGATGCCATGGAAACAATAGCATATGCTAAAAAGAAAATCGAGCATCTGGAAAAGAAAACAGAGGACCTGGAAAACAGGGGGCGAAGGAATAATTGTGTTCTATTCAATCTGGGTGAAAAAGAAGAGGGAAACATGCCACTGATCCGCTACCTGCAAGACAAACTTCCCGAGTGGCTCCACATGTCCACCGACAGGCCCATAGAACTCGAGAGAGCTCACCGAGCACTGAGGCCCCCACCAGCAGCCAGACAACCACCGCGCCCAATCACCATACGTTTCCTGAGATTCACCGACAAGGAACGAGTCCTACAGGCGGCGAAAAACAACACCATCACAGTGGGAAACGCCAAACTCGCTTTACACCAGCACCTGTCAGCTGGAATACGCCGAAAGCGCCAAGAATTTGACGAAGTGAAGAAATACTCCATTGACGAGGCATCTTCAGGGGATTCAAATACCCAAACGAGAAACTCAAGATTCTTCACCAAGGAGCCTTGCGACACTTCAAAACTCCCGAAGAGGCAAAACGTTTTTTGAAAGACAATCCTGGCCAATGAGAAACAGACCAATGACTAAATGCGATTAATGCCATTACTAAAGGAGGTAAGACGACATATAGCCGATATCCAGAGACCCACCCCCTAAAGGTCATTATAGCCGTCCAATTTATATTTATTTTCATTTAACTGAGAGGGATGGGCTGTATAGCCTAACCTAGGCCTACTAATGTTTCAGCCTACTTTTATTTCCCTGTTTTTTTGTTGTTGTTGCTATTATTACTTGGGGTTCCCTATGTCCCTCGGGGGAGGTATATGTAGGCTTGGCTATTGATTTTATTTTTCTCCCCTCTTTTACTGTGGTCTGGACGAGGGCATTGAGGCATTTCTTTGGTGGGGAGAGGGAGACATTGTGCGTTGCTAACTGTTCCCGTTTTTTGTTTTATTCGGAACACAGAATTGAGACTGAGCGGGGGGGGGTAATAGATCCAACGGGATGTGTCGAGTTGTTTGGGAACTCGGCTGGGGTGTTCAGAGATTATTATTTCATGTACACCATTTGTTTTCCTTTTATGTGAACGCAGCTGTAATTACTATCCATTTTTACCCAGCGATGACTTGCACTAAAGTTCGATTACTGCTCGATGACGATGACTAGTACCTTGAATCTATTGACATGGAACTGCCATGGTCTAGGGCATGCAATAAAACGAAAAAGATACTATGTGCTCTAAAAAAGGAAAAAGCAGACATCGCGCTATTACAAGAGACACACCTCTGTGATGCTGAACATGCCAAACTCCGCAGAGCTTGGGTGGGACAGGTGTATTTCTCATCTTTCAAATCAAACAGTAGAGGCACAGCCATACTTATCCATAAAAATGTTCCATTCATAATTGACAAAAACATATCTGATCCGGAGGGGAGATTTATTTTGATAACTGGGTCACTATATGGTCAACCAATTACTATATTAAACATATAACACAGATACTCCTGCCTTCATGTCAAAAATTATAACCCTGTTCAATGAGCATTGTGTCTCCTTTGGCGTGGTGGCCGGAGATTTTAATTGTACTCTTAACCCAACCCTAGACAAATCATCTCAAGTCCCCACCACAAATCCTAGATCTGCAAAGATGTTGAACTCTCTTACTAAAGAGATGGGACTGATAGATATCTGGAGAGAGACTAATAGCTCATCTATGGACTATACATACTACTCTAATGTCCATAACACCTACTCCCGTATAGATTACATTTTTATCCCAAAGAGTTTCATAAATTCAGCCACATGTACAATCGGACCCATAGCACTTTCAGATCACGCCTTTGTCCACCTCCGCTTTGACCTCTGCAAAAACATCCTGAGGTCAAAGAGCTGGAAATTCAACACCTCCATGCTATCAAACGAAGCGTTCCATACATTGGTAACTACATGGATAGACAACTACACACAAGACAATAAAGATTTTCCTGTTTCTCCGGCCACAATGTGGGACGCTGCTAAAGCCACACTAAGAGGTAATCTAATTGCAGGCTAGATCTTGAGAGGGAGCTGGAATGCTGTGAAAAAATACATAAACAATCCCTAGACAGCACCTCCTGGTGTTATGGTGAGTGAATGAGGACCCAAAAGCGAACTAACTTAAACAGAGCTTCTTTAATAACCAAACATAGGTAGGCTCAGATAGACCGGCAGATTCCGACAGGACAGGACAAGGTTACAGCAAACATGACGATAGTCTGGCTCAGGCATGAAACACAACAAACAAGAATCCGACAAGGACAGGAACAGAAACAGAGAGAGATATAGGGACCTAATCAGAGGGAAAAAGGGAACAGGTGGGAAACGGGGTGAATGGGTAGTTAGAGGAGACAAGGAACAGCTGGGGGAAAGCGGGGGAGAAAAGGTAACCTAACAACGACCAGCAGAGGGAGACAGGGTGAAGGGAAAGGACAGAGACAAGACACAACATGACAGTACATGACAGTACCCCCCCACTCACCGAGCGCCTCCTGGCGCACTCGAGGAGGAAACCTGGCGGCAACGGAGGAAATCCTCGATCAGCGCACGGTCCAGCACGTCCCGAGAGGGAACCCAACTCCTCTCCTCAGGACCGTACCCCTCCCAATCTACGAGGTACTGGTGACCACGGCCCCGAGGACGCATGTCCAAAATTCTACGGACCCTGTAGATGGGTGCGCCCTCGACAAGGATGGGGGGGGGGGGGGGGAGACGAGCGGGGGCGCGAAGGACGGGCTTGATGCAGGAGACATGGAAGACCGGGTGGACGCGACGAAGGTATCGCGGAAGAAGAAGTCGAACTGCGACAGGATTAATGACCCGAGAAATACGGAACGGACCAATGAACCGCGGGGTCAACTTGCGAGAAGCCGTCTTAAGGGGAAGGTTCTGAGTGGAGAGCCAAACTCTCTGACCGCGACAATATCTAGGACTCTTAGTTCTACGCTTATTAGCAGCCCTCACAGTCTGCGTCCTATAACGGCAAAGTGCAGACCTGACCCTCTTCCAGGTGCGCTCGCAACGTTGGACAAAAGCCTGAGCGGAGGGGACGCTGGACTCGGCGAACTGAGATGAGAACAGCGGAGGCTGGTACCCGAGGCTACTCTGAAAAGGAGATAGCCCGGTCGCAGACGAAGGAAGCGAGTTGTGGGCGTATTCTGCCCAGGGGAGCTGTTCTGACCAAGACGCAGGGTTACGAAAAGAAAGACTGCGTAAGATGCGACCAATAGTCTGATTGGCCCGTTCTGCTTGACCGTTAGACTGGGGGTGAAAGCCGGAAGAGAGACTGACGGAAGCCCCAATCAAACGGCAAAACTCCCTCCAAAATTGAGACGTGAATTGCGGACCTCTGTCCGAAACGACGTCTGACGGAAGGCCATGAATTCTGAAAACATTCTCGATGATGATTTGTGCCGTCTCTTTAGCAGAAGGAAGCTTAGCAAGGGGAATGAAATGAGCCGCCTTAGAGAACCTATCGACAACCGTAAGAATAACAGTCTTCCCCGCTGACGAAGGCAGTCCGGTGACAAAATCTAAGGCGATGTGAGACCACGGTCGAGAGGGAATAGGAAGCGGCCTGAGACGGCCGGCAGGAGGAGAGTTACCGGACTTAGTCTGCGCGCAGACCGAACAAGCAGCCACGAAGCGACGCGTGTCATGCTCCCGGGTGGGCCACCAAAAACGCTGGCGAATGGAAGCAAGCGTACCCCGAACGCCAGGGTGGCCGGCTAACTTGGCAGAGTGAGCCCACTGAAGAACGGCCAGACGAGTAGGAACGGGAACGAAAAGAAGGTTCCTAGGACAAGCGCGCGGCGACGGAGTGTGAGTGAGCGCTTGTTTTACCTGCCTCTCAATTCCCCAGACAGTCAACCCGACAACACGCCCCTCAGGGAGAATCCCCTCGGGGTCAGTGGAGGCTACTGAAGAACTGAAGAGACGAGACAAAGCATCAGGCTTGGTGTTCTTAGAGCCCGGACGATAAGAAATCACGAACTCGAAACGAGCGAAAAACAGCGCCCAACGCGCCTGACGCGCATTAAGTCGTTTGGCAGAACGGATGTACTCAAGGTTCCTATGGTCAGTCCAAACGACAAAAGGAACGGTCGCCCCCTCCAACCACTGTCGCCATTCGCCTAGGGCTAACCGGATGGCGAGCAGTTCGCGGTTACCCACATCATAGTTACGTTCCGACGGCGACAGGCGATGAGAAAAATACGCGCATGGGTGGACCTTGTCGTCAGAGAGGGAGCGCTGAGAAAGGATGGCTCCCACGCCCACCTCTGACGCGTCAACCTCGACAACGAACTGTCTAGAGACGTCAGGTGTAACAAGGATAGGAGCGGATGTAAAACGATTCTTGAGGAGATCAAAAGCTCCCTGGGCGGAAACGGACCACTTAAAGCACGTCTTGACAGAAGTAAGGGCTGTGAGAGGAGCTGCCACCTGACCGAAATTACGGATGAAACGACGATAGAAGTTCGCGAAGCCGAGAAAGCGCTGCAGCTCGACGCGTGACTTAGGGACGGGCCAATCAATGACAGCTTGGACCTTAGCGGGATCCATCTTAATGCCTTCAGCGGAAATAACAGAACCGAGAAATGTGACGGAGGAGGCATGAAAAGTGCACTTCTCAGCCTTCACAAAAAGACAATTCTCTAAAAGGCGCTGGAGGACACGTCGAACGTGCTGAACATGAATCTGGAGTGACGGTGAAAAAATCAGGATATCGTCAAGGTAAACGAAAACAAAGATGTTCAGCATGTCTCTCAGGACATCATTGACTAATGCCTGAAAGACAGCTGGAGCGTTAGCGAGGCCGAAAGGAAGAACCCGGTATTCAAAGTGCCCTAACGGAGTGTTAAACGCCGTCTTCCACTCGTCCCCCTCCCTGATGCGCACGAGATGGTAAGCGTTACGAAGGTCCAACTTAGTGAAAAACCTGGCTCCCTGCAGGATCTCGAAGGCTGAAGACATAAGAGGAAGCGGATAACGATTCTTCACTGTTATGTCATTCAGCCCTCGATAATCTATGCAGGGGCGCAGAGACCCGTCCTTCTTCTTGACAAAAAAAAACCCCGCTCCGGCGGGAGAGGAGGAGGGGACTATGGTACCGGCGTCAAGAGCTACAGACAAATAATCTTCGAGAGCCTTACGTTCGGGAGCCGACAGAGAGTATAGTCTACCCCGGGGGGGGGGTGGTTCCCGGAAGGAGATCAATACTACAATCATACGACCGGTGTGGAGGAAGAGAGGTGGCCCTGGACCGACTGAACACCGTGCGCAGATCGTGATATTCCTCCGGCACCCCTGTCAAATCTCCAGGCTCCTCCTGTGAAGAAGAGACAGAGGAAACAGGAGGGATAGCAGACATTAAACATTTCACATGACAAGAGACGTTCCAGGAGAGGATAGAATTACTAGACCAATTAATGGAAGGATTATGACAAACTAGCCAGGGATGGCCCAAAACAACAGGTGTAAAAGGTGAACGAAAAATTAAAAAAGAAATGGTTTCACTATGATTACCAGAAACAGTGAGGGTTAAAGGTAGCGTCTCACGCTGAATCCTGGGGAGAGGACTACCATCCAGGGCGAACAAGGCCGTGGGCTCCTTTAACTGTCTGAGAGGAATGTCATGTTCCCGAGCCCAGGTCTCGTCCATAAAACAGCCCTCCGCCCCAGAGTCTATTAAGGCACTGCAGGAAGCTGACGAACCGGTCCAGCGTAGATGGACCGACAAGGTAGTGCAGGATCTTGAAGGAGAGACAGGAGTAGTAGCGCTCACCAGTAGCCCTCCGCTTACTGACGAGCTCTGGCCTTTTACTGGACATGAAGTGACAAAATGACCAGCGGAACCGCAATAGAGACAGAGGCGGTTGGTGATTCTCCGTTCCCTCTCCTTAGTCGAGATGCGGATACCTCCCAGCTGCATGGGCTCAGCACCCGAGCCGGCAGAGGAAGATGGTAGTGATGCGGAGAGGGAGGCGACGGAGAGCGCAAGCTCCTTTCCACGAGCTCGGTGACGAAGATCAACCCGTCGCTCAATGCGAATAGCGAGTTCAATCAAGGAATCCACGCTGGAAGGAACCTCCCGGGAGAGAATCTCATCCTTTACCTCTGCGCGGAAACCCTCCAGAAGACGAGCGAGCAAGGCCGGCTCGTTCCAGCCACTGGAGACAGCAAGAGTGCGAAACTCAATAGAGTAGTCTGTTATGGATCGATTGCCTTGACATAGGGAAGACAGGGCCCTGGAAGCCTCCTCCCCAAAAACAGATTGATCAAAAACCTGTATCATCTCCTCCTTAAAGTCTTGATACTGGTTAGTACACTCAGCCCTTGCCTCCCAGATTGCCGTGCCCCACTCACGAGCCCGTCCAATAAGGAGAGATATGACGTAGGCGACACGAGCAGTGCTCCTGGAGTAAGTGTTGGGCTGGAGAGAAAACACAATATCACACTGGGTGAGGAACGAGCGGCATTCAGTGGGCTCCCCAGAGTAACACGGCGGGTTATTGATTCTGGGCTCCGGAGATTCGAAAGCCCTGGAAGTGGCCGGTGGATCGAGGCGGAGATGGTGAACCTGTTCTGTGAGGTTGGAGACTTGGGTGGCCAGGGTCTCAACGGCATGTCGAGCAGCAGACACTTCCTGCTCGTGTCTGCCTAGCATCGCTCCCTGGATCCCGACGGCTGAGTGGAGAGGATCCGAAGTCGCTGGGTCCATTCTTGGTCGGATTCTTCTGTTATGGTGAGTGAATGAGGACCCAAAAGCGAACTAACTTAAACAGAGCTTCTTTAATAACCAAACATAGGTAGGCTCAGATAGACCGGCAGATTCCGACAGGACAGGACAAGGTTACAGCAAACATGACGATAGTCTGGCTCAGGCATGAAACACAACAAACAAGAATCCGACAAGGACAGGAACAGAAACAGAGAGAGATATAGGGACCTAATCAGAGGGAAAAAGGGAACAGGTGGGAAACGGGGTGAATGGGTAGTTAGAGGAGACAAGGAACAGCTGGGGGAAAGCGGGGGAGAAAAGGTAACCTAACAACGACCAGCAGAGGGAGACAGGGTGAAGGGAAAGGACAGAGACAAGACACAACATGACAGTACATGACACCTGGAGCCATCTTAAAGCATCCAAAGCCAAACTGAATTTGGACTACACTCGGGAGATAAAAAAAAAGAAGTTTTCTTTACTAAACAGAAATACAATGAGTATAGCAATAGGCCCAGTCGATTGCTTGCTTACCAATTAAAAAAGGAGCAGTCAGAGCGTACAATCATGGCTATCCGAACAGCAGAGGACGAGGTCACATATGACCCAAAAAAGATCAATTTAACTTTTCATGATTTTTACTGCAAACTATATACCTCTGAGAGAAAACACACAGAGGCAGAACTCCACTCTTTCCTAGAGGGAATCTCGCTACCTAAACTATCAGAGACCGACCAAGAAGATCTCAACTCCCCCTTCACTCCTGAGGAGATCCTGGAGGCAATTACCTCCATGCCACCTAATAAGTCCCCAGGCCCAGATGGATTCCCCAGAGAGTTCTACAAAGCTTTTTGGCCCCAGCTCAGCCCTATCTTCATGCCAATGCTGGAGGATTTTTGCAAAAACGGAGTTCTCCCAGACTCAATGCACACAGCTCGCATTACAGTGTTGCTAAAAAAAGACAAGGACCCCCTATCCTGCTCCTCCTTCCGGCCCATAAGCTTGTTGGATTTCGACTATAAAATAATTACCAAATTGCTCGCCAAAAGACTAAACACTCTTCTTCCCAAAATAATAAAAGCGGACCAAACTGGATTTATTAGAGACAGATACTCTTCTGATAACATTCGCCGTCTTTTTGATATTATTGATCAAGTAAACGCACAGAAGACCCCTGTCCTGCTGGCTTCACTGGATGCTGAGAAGGCGTTTGACAGGATGGAGTGGAGCTTTCTGTTCTCAGTCTTAGAAAAGTTCAATATGGGCCCAAATTTTATTAAATGGATCAAATCACTATACTCTCATCCAAATGCCATGGTGACTACTAATGGACTGAACTCTGAGATTCCCTCTGGAACGGGGCACAAGACAAGGGTGCTCGCTGTCCCCGCTGCTCTACTTGTTGGGGGCGGAGCCTCTGGCTGAGCTGATAAGGAGCAATCCAAGTATTATGGGTGTTTGTGCAGGCGGCCTGCAGCACAAGATTTCGCTTTACGCGGATGATGTCTTGCTCTACATATCCAACCCTGAGAAATCCCTCTCATTTTAGACACAATTGCTCAGTATGGCAAGTTTTCAGGTTATAAGATCAATTTTAACAAATCCACTGCCTGCCCTCTCAATATTACACTCACCAGCTCTATGAAGACACTTTTTCCTTTCCAATGGAAAACACAGGGGTTTCAATACCTCGGGATCTTCATAACACCAGATCTGAATAGCCTTTTTAAGGAAAATTACCTTCCACTCCTGGACCGAATCAAGAACGATCTCCAAACCTGGATCTCCCTCCCAATTAGCTTAGTAGGAAGAATTAATGTAATCCGTATGAACGTCCTCCCTAGACTGAACTACTTATTTCAGATGCTCCCATGCTATCTCCCATGCTGTCTTGCCCTTCCCTCCCTTCAATTGTACTACTGGTCTGCCCAAATCCGCAACATGCTAACATGGATCACAAACAGACAAGAGTCAAAGTGGATTCAGATAGAAGCCCAATCCTGTGGTTCATTGCCCTTAAGCTCAATTATATTAATTAATAACTTTAGTGAAGTGGGCAACATAGCCAAAACCTTTGTGATTTACAGCACCCTACTAGCGTAGGGTAAGAAATACCTGGGCATTTCCTCCCAAATATGTTCTCACTTGCCTATAGTGGGCAACCCAGACTTGCCAAAAGCCCTGAGGGAGGCCAACTTTAATCTTTGGCATACTCTAGGAATCAGGACCTTTTCAGACCTATTTCATCAGAAAACCACTACACTTAAATCATTTCAAGAGCTCTGCAGTGAATTCGATGTGCCAAGATCCCATTTTTTCAAATATCTTCAAATTAGACATGTAATTTCCTCATTTACCTCCAAGAGGAGGTTTAGAACTCAGTTGAATGAAGTTGAAACCCTTCTTGTCACAGCACAATCCATTAAAGGCAAAATATCTTACATCTATAGACTCCTTTCTGAGAAAGGAAGCTCCTCCTTTACTCCTTTGAAAATAATCTGGGAAAAGGACCTTGGTCTGACTATCAGTGATGAGTTATGGGCGGAGGTTTGCGACAGGGTATACTGCTCCTCTACCAGTGTAAAAATGAAAGAATCTAATTACAATTTTTTTTACAAATTTTATTATACTCCTTTGAGACTCCATAGAATGAAAACAGATATGTCTCCTAACTGTAAAAGATGTACCTCTGAAAGTGGAACCTATATGCATGTATTTTGGAGCTGTAGGGAGATTGCCAGATTCTGGCAATCTGTACATACTGCTGCACAGAAAATACTAGAGGTACAGTTTGATATGACCCCGTGTATCTATCTTCTTAATGCCCAGCAGGACT
The DNA here is from genome assembly GCF_057628025.1 of Oncorhynchus mykiss. Lineage (NCBI taxonomy): Eukaryota > Metazoa > Chordata > Actinopteri > Salmoniformes > Salmonidae > Oncorhynchus > Oncorhynchus mykiss. The sequence goes on from NC_143040.1 coordinate 53,394,560, forward strand.
TTGTTCTTGATCCTGACAGAGAAAATTTGCTTATGACTATTACATACTTTGCTAAGAAATGTATTATTCTATTGTGGGCCTCAAATACCCCTCCTACATTTAAAATGTGGATTGACCAGATTGTTGACTTTCTTCCTCTTGAAAAGCTCACTTATGACCTCCACAAGAGACAGCCCAAGTTTGATAGACTCTGGTCTCCACTATTCAACTATATTTCAAACTGGACAGAGTGAACGGGGTGACTAGGGAAATGCGCAGATACATGTTGTGTAAGGTACTGTAAAACCTAAAAAAGAATTATTGGCCCGTCGTCTCAGCGAATGCTTGAAATAGCTGATAAGAACCTTGATAGTGCTGCTGCAAGTGTTATGTTTTTTTTGTGTTTTTGTTTTAATTTCGTTTTTGAGTACGTGTGCGTATGTGTGTGTGTGTGTATATATGTATGTATATGTGGGTATGTATGTATATATATATATATGCACCAAGGAAAATAAATGCTTTTATTTGACTTTATCATTCATTTTAATTGTATTTTTATTTTTTTCATATGTATTATTATTTTTGGACTTTTTCTTTTTTTAAAGCCTGTGAATGTGGAATGTGTTTTGTTGGTTGATTGAAAAACAAGAAAACTTAATAAAACTTTAAATTGAAAATAAAATTGATTGAATTTAGATTTTTGGTCAGTGGCCTACACACAATAACCCATAATGTCAAAGTGGAATTAAGTTCTTTATTTTTTATTTAGGAGTAGAATTTGTCTTAACAAGTCATGTAATAAGTTGCATGGACTCAATCTGTGTGCAATAATAGTGTTATAAATAGTGTTATACAATTATAATTATCTGTAAGTTCTGTCAGTCGAGAAGTGAATTTCAAACACAGATTCAACCACAAAGACCCGGGAGGCTTACCAATGCCTCAGAAAGAAGGGCACCTATTGGTAGATGGGTAAAAAAAAAAAAAACAGACGTTGAATATCCCTTTGAGCATGGTGAAGTTATTAATTACACTTTGGATGGTATGTCAAGAACCCCAGTCACTACAAAGATACAGGCGTCCTTCCTAACTCAGTTTCCGGACAGGAAAGAAACTGCTCAAGGATTTCACCATGAGGACAATGGTGACTTTAAAACAGTTACAGAGTTGAATGGCTGTGATAAGAGAAAACAGAGGATGGATCAACAACATTGTAGTTACTCTACAATACTAACCTAATTGACAGAGTGAAAAGAAGGAAGCCTGTACAGAATACAAATATTACAAAACATGCACTAAAGTAATACTGCTAAAAATGTGGCAAAGCAATATACAATTTGTCCTGAATAGAAAGTGTTAAGTTTGGGGCAAATCCAATACAACACATTACTGAGTACCACTCTGCATGTTATCCTGGTATTAAAGTTGTGTCACATATCAGTTTGCAACCAATGTAAATAAATATATAATCATTGAGTTAATAAAGTCGCATACAAACATGGATTTTTTATTGCAGCTCCAAAATGGAGGTGTTTTAGCCTATGTAGCTTAGTGCTTTCCGTGGTGGAGGGGAAGCCAGCGAACACACAGAGCATAGGCATTGGTAATCTTCTTTGTGCCGTGATTGACTAAGTGTTCGGTTTCTCATGGAGACACTACGTCACCGCAGAATCTACAGGGAGAACTAGGCAGTTCAAGCACCCTTGGGTGCTGCCATAGATTTACATTAGAAGTGCCCATTCAAGAAGGCTCAAGGTCATTGGCTAAAAAATGACGTCAAATCACATTATACACTGCTCAAAAAAATAAAGGGAACACTAAAATAACACATCCTAGATCTGAATGAATGAAATATTCTTATTAAATACTTTTTTCTTTACATAGTTGAATGTGCTGACAACAAAATCACACAAAAATTCTCAATGGAAATCAAATTTATCAACCCATGGAGGTCTGGATTTGGACTCACACTCAAAATTAAAGTGGAAAACCACACTACAGGCTGATCCAACTTTGATGTAATGTCCTTAAAACAAGTCAAAATGAGGCTCAGTAGTGTGTGTGGCCTCCACGTGCCTGTATGACCTCCATACAACGCCTGGGCATGCTCCTGATGAGGTGGCGGGTGGTCTCCTAAGAGATCTCCTCCCAGACCTGGACTAAAGCATCCGCCAACTCCTGGACAGTCTGTGGTGGATGGAGCGAGACATGATGTCCCAGATGTGCTCAATTGGATTCAGGTCTGGGGAACGGGCGGGCCAGTCCATAGCATCAATGCCTTCCTCTTGCAGGAACTGCTGACACACTCTAGCCACATGAGGTCTAGCATTGTCTTGCATTAGGAGGAACCCAGGGCCAACCGCACCAGCATATGGTCTCACAAGGGGTCTGAGGATCTCATCTCGGTACCTAATGGCAGTCAGGCAGCCTCTGGCAAGCGCAGTCAGGCTACCTCACAGCGAGCGCTGTGCTACCCCCCCAAAAAATGCCACATGACTGACCCACTGCAAAACGGTGTCACATGTGCTCAGTGTGAACCTGCTTTCATCTGTGAAGAGCACAGGGCGCCAGTGGCGAATTTGCCAATCTTGGTGTTCTCTGGCAAATGCCAAACGTCCTGCACGGTGTTGGGCTGTAAGCACAACCACCACCTGTGGACGTCGGGCCCTCATACCACCCTCATGGAATCTGTTTCTGACCGTTTGAGCAGACACATGCACATTTGTGGCCTGCTGGAGGTCATTTTGCAGGGCTCTGGCAGTGTTCCTCCTGCTCCTCCTTGCACAAAGGCTGAGGTGGCGGACCTGCTGCTGGGTTGTTGCCCTCCTACGGCCTCCTCCACGTCTCCTGATGTACTGGCCTGTCTCCTGGTAGCGCCTCCATGCTCTGGACACTACGCTGACAGACACAGCAAACCTTCTTGCCACAGCTCGCATTGATGTGTCATCCTGGATGAGCTGCACTACCTGAGCCACTTGTGTGGGTTGTAGACTCCGTCTCATGCTACCACTAGAGTGAAAGCACCGCCAGCATTCAAAAGTGACCAAAACATCAGCCAGGAAGCATAGGAACTGAGAAGTGGTCTGTGGTCACCACCTGCAGAACCACTCCTTTATTGGGGTGTCTTGCTAATTGCCTATCATTTCCACCTGTTGTCTATTCCATTTGCACAACAGCATGTGCAATTTATTGTCAGTCAGTGTTGCTTCCTAAGTGGACAGTTTGATTTCACAGAAGTGTGATTGACTTGGAGTTACATTGTGTTGTTTAAGTGTTCCCTTTATTTTTTTGAGCAGTGTATCTACCGTAGCTTTGATTGGACTGATCAACATCATACTGTACTTACAAAATCTTAGCTAGCTAGCTAGACAAGCAGTATCTTCATGAATCAAGTCGACAATCCTTGTCATATGAAGAGAAATTATAGATAAAATGTATCGGTGCTCATTGGCCATTTGACATAAACATTATACAGAATGTCGGAAATCGCTAATTCAACAATGAGTGGTTTGGAAGGAATCAGTGCAGTTTCTGGCTAACTGCAAGCATTGCAAAGAAATCACTGTTTTGCTTCCCTTGCCTGCTATCCGGGTTTGGGTTTAAGGATTTAAAACATCTGTCAGAAAGAGTCTCTTTTCCTAGCTTAAAAGGATAAACATTCACACGCAACACCATGGGCCAGAAAAAGTTTAATACATTGGCCATGCAGTCATTCCACCATGACTTTATCCAGAGAATGCCAGACTTTAATGACAAAGTTTGAATACTAAGTTTGCCCACAAGGCCCACAAGAGTCCAAAAATATTTATTGTATGCTGCTGCATAAATTATGTAATATGCCAGGATATGTATACTATAGCTAAGAAAGTAATACTAGGTGTATGTTGTGTAGTAAGCTGTTAGTAGCCCATGTGTCTCGCTCTAAGAATTTGGTCCTTCTCCCCCTCAGAACTTAGTCAACTGTTCTGACTTGGTGGTACACATGTAGCCTATCTCTGTTTTAGAGAAATGCCATAGTTGAATATTGTAAGAGCTTTCATTGTCTGCTTATATGCTCCCATTATTTATCCTACGGTTCGGATTTGGTGTAATGGGAGAATACTGTAAGAACAGCCCATGTTCTGAATTATGTCGCTGTCCATTTCAAAAGTGCTGAACAAATAAGGCATATCGACTAGGTCCGTCTTAGCTTGCTCAATGTCTACATGGAAATTACGGCTTGCCACTTATCCACTCATCGTTCCCTTATGCAATAGTTTCTACATCTGAATTGTTATATTGCTTATATACACTAACATTAAAAAGTTTGGGGTCACTTAGAAATGTCCTTGTTATTGAAAGAAAAGCTATTTTTTTTGTCCATTAAAATAACATCAAATTGATCGGAAATACAGTGTAGACATTGTAAATATTGTAAATGACTATTGTAGCTGGAAATGGCTGATATTTAATGGAATACCTACATAGGTGTACAGAGGCCCATTATCAGCAACCATCACTCCTGTATTCCAATGGCACATTGTGTTAGCTAATCAAAATGTATACTTTTAATTGATCGTCATCATAATTGATCATTAGAAAACCCCTTTGCAATTATGTTAGCACAGCTGAAAACTGTTGTTCAGATTAAAGAAGCAATACAACTGGCCTTCTTTAGACTAGTTGAGTATCTGGAGCATCAGCTTTTGGGGGTTCGATTACAGGCTCAAAATGGCCAGAAACAAAGACCTTTCTTCTGAAAATCGTCAGTCAGAAATGAAGGCTATTCCATGTGAGAAATTGCCAAGAAACTGAAGATCTTGTACAGCGCTGTGTACTACTCCCTTCACATAACAGCGCAAACTGTTTCTAGCCATAATAGAAAGAGGAGTGGGAGGCCCGGTGCACAACTGAGCAAGAGGACAAGTACATTAGAGTGTCTAGTTTGAGAAACAGACACCTCACAAGTCCTCAACTTGCAGCTTCATTTAATAGTACCCGCAAAACACCAGTCTCAACATCAACAGTGAAGAGGCGACTCCGGGATGCTGGCCTTCTAGGCAGAGTTGCAAAGAAAAATCCATATCTCAGAATGGCCAATAAAAAGAAAAGATTAAGATGGGCAAAAGAACACACACTGGATAGAGGAACTCTGCCTACAAGGCCAGCATCCCGGAGTCGCCTCTTCACTGTTGACGTGAAGACTGGTGTTTTGCGGTCTGTAACCATGTTTGCCAGTTACAATCTCTTCCAATTAAAATAAAAAAAAATAAAAAAAGGTTTATTAGGCTAATAGACCCATGTAATTCCAGTTGATATTGCGAGCGTTGTTTTGTTTGCACAATGTGCTGTCTGTGCTTCGGTACATTGTCTATAAAAGTGGATCCTCGTGATTGTATTTTCCTTCCTTTTAAGACCACATAGGCCTAATAAAATACAAATGGTAGGCTAACCACATCTCTCTCTCTCTTTCGCTCTCTCTCCCTCCCTATCTCTCTCTCTCTGTACATTGACTTAAAGAAAAGTAAAGTTAAGAATTTATCTGAACTAACATCTATCTGAATTTCTGTCTGTGTTTATTTTGAAAGTGCTGAACAAATAGGCCTACCTTATTGCAGCTCGTTTGCGTGCACTTGCTTATACTTAGAGCTAAGTGTTAATGATACAAGAACAAACAGTATGAATCTACTGAACATTAATGTAATGATGTTTGTGTACGGTTCAAAAGTAAAACTCATGTCGATATTCATTATCATTGAAGAAGAATGTGGATCTTATCAAGTTACACAAATCTACAAAGACTCAGTAGAAACCATATTTTTTTTACAGAAGTCAGCCATATCAGTTATGGTTTTTAAAAAGGCAGTAAATGAGACTGAATGAACTGTTTTGCTGCCAGATGAGGCTCCGCCAGGTGTATTAGTGGTGCTGAGAGGAAAGTGCCGCTGTCGGGAGAGCTTTATGTTGGCCCTAACATTTTTTCGGCACCGTTTGTCATCGTTATGGTGCAATTCATGTATTGTTTAGTGTTGTGTCGTGTAGTGGCTTTGCTGGCATACATCTAAAAAAAATTGGTTGAGTTTGCCTCACCAAGTTTTACATACTACAATCGCCACTGGCTGCATCATGTTATAGGTATGCTTGTAATCGTTAAGAGCTGGGGAGTTTTTCAGGATAAAAAAAATAAACAGAATGGAGCTAAGCACAGGAAAAATCCTAGAGGAAAACCTGGTTTAAACTTTCAACCCTTTCACTAGACACCGGGAGATGAATTTGACTATCAGTAGGAAAATAACCTAAAACACAAGACCACATCTACACTGAAGTTGCTTGAGAGACAAACAGAAAGACTCACAGCTGTTAATGCTGCCAAAGGTGCTTCTACAAAGTATTGACAAGGGTGTGAATGAGATATTTCTGTTTTTATTTTCAATATATTTGCAAACATTTCTAAAAACATCTATTCACTTTGTAATTATGGAGTATTGTGTGTAGATTGATGAGGAACATGTTTTATTTGATCCATTTAACAATAAGGCTGTAACGTAACAAAATGTGGAAAAAGGAAAGGGGTCTACTTTCTGAAGTCACCAGTATAAATGAGGCTGAAGTAATTGATTGGAGAGTTCATAGTGATCTAGCTAAATGTATGCTGAGGAGCATCATGAAAGAGATCAGCAGCTGTTCATTGCTTTGGGTTAGATTAGGCCTACCTCATGAGACAAGAGGCACTTGGCATGCACTTTGCTGAAGATATCATTTGATGATGCCTCCCTTATGGAAAAAACAAATTAATTTCACATTTAATCACATGTGAAGTGTTCCAAAAACACATGCTGTCATGTGATCTTATGTGATAACATGTGAAGCAACATGAAATAACATGAAACTACACGTGAAAACATGTTCCGAAAACATGTATTCATGTGAAATTTCAGGTGAAATCATGTGATTTTCCACATGTGAAATCATGTGGTTTTTCTGTAAGGGATTATTAGATGGATGGAGTATTTGGTTTAAGTCATAGATCATATAAGAGTGTAAATACTGATTACAGTTAATTGTCTTTTCACCACATTCTGGTCATCAATATACAGTAGTTATTACAGCTATACACTGGAAACTGCCATTGTAGTTATTACAGCTATACACTGGAAACTGCCATTGTATAGTGTATTTGGTATATCTGTATATTAATATATTTTTATTCACTTTCTGGTTGTTTCCGACTAACGTTTCCAACCAGAATTTTCATTGTATATAATTAACATTAGTATAACCAGATAAAATTAAAAGGGCCTATTTATATAACGAATATGAATTCGGAGGGCAGAAATGATTAAATATTAAAGCATTAGACCTCTCACTAAAGGCATCAGTCATACAAAAGTTATAGTTAAATCCAAACTGGTTCTCTAGTCAATTGGTACGAATGTCTCATCCTATATTCAGGAAGGGCCTTTTCCCCTTTATTCAGATTACACCTGCTCACTTTCGGTTGTTTGAAAAGGAAATCACCTCCAAAATATCTTTATTTTTTAAACAAGCCTTAGAAAGTTGGTTGCAATTTCAGTTTAATCCACCTGAAAGGACGGAACAAATGGTACAACCAATATTGTGGTTAAATTCAAATATATTAATTGATTAAAAAAACTGTATTTATCAAAGAAAAAAAAAAGAGTATAATTTTAATGAATGATATCATAAATAGGACTGGTGGAGTTGTGTCACACATGCAGCTAACACAGACCAATGGAAATGTCCCGCCTTTTTTTATTTTTTTTGCTCTACTCAAAATTACAACCAATTAATTGCAGCATTACCACTAAAATGGAAGAGGCAAGTAGAAGGGGAAAAAGTAAGGAACTTGTATGTCGGCCCTGTATTAAAGAACATAAATGGTTAAAGAAAAGTGTGATAAATAAAAACATATACCAATTTCATTTAAGGACCAAAAAACTGACAGCTGTGCCATATAAATTGCAAAATAGTTGGGAAGAGATTTGAGATGTACCCATTCCATGGCACATGGTTTATGAAAAACGCAAAACGCCGGATTCAAATCTTCAAATTTTTCAATATAAATTACTATACAAAATTCTTGCAACTAATAGAATGTTATATATATGGGGGGATACAATCTTCCCAGCTCTGCAGATTCTGCTGTGAGGAGGCAGTCATTAGATCATTTATTTTGGTATTGTCCATATGTAGCTCATTTTTGGTCACAGGTCCAGGAATGGCTGAAGAATTGCAACATTTGCCTAGAACTAACACTACAGATAGCAATACTGGGTGATTTGAAAAGCCATAGTCAATCAATCAATAATATAATAATTGTTTTAGCAAAAATGTTTATTTTTAATTTACAATCTGTAGAAGCTATGAGAATAGGAAGGTTCAATTATTCTGTGAAGCATCACAGTACAGTTGAAAAATATATGGTAAGTAGAAATCCGAAATGGATGATGTTGAGAGACAGATGGGCGGGGTTGAATGGAGCTGAAGGGTGGGACTAATAACAAGATAAACAATGTAAAACATACGAGATCTGTAAAATGTATATAGGTTCAGAACTTTTGTGAAATAGCATAGTTACAAATAGAAATCAAACTGGATGGACATCAGAAATAGAGGAAAGACTAAGAACAAAAAAGAGAGAACTATTGTAAAGTAGACTTTAGAATGTGTATAAGATGTATGGATTGAAGGTAGAAGCAGAAGTGTTTATTAGTTTACTCCAATTGGGGGATCGGCGGTAGGGTTTGCGGGGAATAATAAAAGCTATATCCTTTAAAAAAGTATGTATGTCTATATAGGTATGTGTATATATATATATATATATATATATATATATATATATATATATGCGTGTATGGATATATATATTTACCCAAAAAATATGGGGGATTGGAAATGATGCAGACAATTACATTGGAAGCAACATTCTTTCCGCAATATTAAGCTGATCCCCCTCAAAAAATAAAATAAAACATTAGTATAAGTGTCATGGCAGGGATCGGACTAAAATGCAGCGTGGTTAGTGTTCATCTTATTTAATAATACAAACTGAACACTTCAAATTACAAAACAACAAATGTGAAAACCGAAAACAGTCCTATCTGGTGCATAGACACAAAGACAGAAGACCCACAAAATACCCAAAGAACATGGCTGCCTAAATATGGTTCCCAATCAGAGACAACGATAAACACCTGCCTCTAATTGAGAACCAATCTAGGCAACCATAGACTTACATAAACACCTAGACTAGAAAACACCCCATAAACATACAAAACCCCTAGACCAGACAAAACACAAATCCCCCATGTCACACCCTGACCTAACCAAAATAATAAAGAAAACAAAGATAACTAAGGCCAGGGCGTGACAATAAGAGCATATAAACACCCTTCAGCATGTGGTTAATGAATGTCTCTGTTAGAGAATCACTAAGCAGTTAATGAATAATTAACAGGACGATTATTCACGCCTGTTTTACACTATGTTCTAGTTCCATACACATTAATAAATGGGAATCCCGCAAGAAATAAATAACATCAATGTTTAATGGATGTGATTTATTAAAGCTGTAAGCATTTACATTTTTTACTACAGTAATATTGCAGCAGCCGTAACCATTTCACTGCTCAGTGTTCACAGACTGTACAGTGTTATTTACCTACAGTATACTGCTTACAGAGGGAGCCCACTATCTGAAAATAAATATTATAAAATGCCCTCGTTCTGAAAACCTTGTGATTGCATTTACAGCACTCACTGGCAGCGTAAATACTGACATTTCTAATGTTCTTTTCCCAATGTAGCAGACAGGCAGAATGTGCTGATGTTGCTGCTAACTGAGAGATTGTGCTTCTACAATATTTCATCTGAAGGAAGGGATTCTGCAAAGAGAGGAGAGGAGAGAGCAGCAGCTGTAGCACTCCAGAGCAGAGTGGTGTAGTAGCAGCATTCAGCCCTGTGTCGCTGTGTGTCTGAAGTCCGATGTGAAAGGCCCTGAGCTCTTAAAAAACACACTACATCAGACATTATTTCAAGTCCTCTATACACACGTGTGCTTCAGATGTTGCCCGTGAGGAAATTCTCCATCCATGCCCGTTATAGCACTCCTACTACTACTAAGGCATTTTTTTTTCTTTTACCGTTCATGACATATTCCAGCCTTGAGGACACTAACTGCCTATTAGTTTTGGAAATATATGATGGCAATTCAACTACAGCATGCAAAGTAGAACACATCTGATAGAATAGTGAATGCTGAGGTAGATGCTGCTGCAAATTACAATACCACTGCACTATGGTGGAAACCACTGCACTATGGTGGAAACCACTGCACTATGGTGGAAACCACTGCACTATGGTGTATGCACTGCACTATGGTCTAAACCACTGCACTATGGTGTATGCACTGCACTATGGTGTATGCACTGCACTATGGTGGAAACCACTGCACTATGGTATATGCACTGCACTATGGTCTAAACCACTGCACTATGGTATATGCACTGGACTATGGTGTATGCACTGCACTATGGTGTATGCACTGCACTATGGTGTATGCACTGCACTATGGTGGAAACCACTGCACTATGGTATATGCACTGGACTATGGTGTATGCACTGCACTATGGTGTATGCACTGCACTATGGTGTATGCACTGCACTATGGTGGAAACCACTGCACTATGGTATATGCACTGCACTATGGTGGAAACCACTGTACTATACTGTAAACCACTGCACTATGGTGTATGTACTGCACTATGGTGTATGCACTGCACTATGGTGTATGCACTGCACTATGGTGGAAACCACTGCACTATGGTGGAAACTACTGTACTACACTGTAAACCACTGCACTATGGTGGAAACCACTACCAGAAATTAGAATCATATCATACAAACATGCATGCCAGGACCAATTTAAAACATTGTTTTCCCCTTTTATGAATTTAATCGACATGAATAACCTGCATGGCATATCAACACAGTGGACAGACACCACTGCACAAGCAATCACTCTCTCTGAGGAGGGGGAGTTGTGATTTGGGCCATACGAGGCCACTATTGATTTGTCTCTCATATTGTGCCGTCAGGTCTGTCTGAGTGCCAGCAGCACGGCAAGAGGCCCTCGTTAATCAGATCGGTTCACTCTCCTCTCATGTCACAGCCCAGGCTGGCCCGGGCTCTGTCTGGCCCCCACGTCTGGGCACACACTCCCCCCATCTCTCCTCCCCGTCTACCTCATCTCTCACTCCTGTCTCAGGGCAGAATGATGTATCATACACACGCTAGGCAAGGCCCACACACTCACCTCCCATCTCACCTGGCCAACACAGAGGAGGTAAGGGAGGGGAGGGAGGGAGGGAGCAGGTAGGGCAGCCCGCTGCTAGCCTAACTACCATCCATCATTCATGAATGGATCTCAATTGATGTGAGCCTGGCTGTGAGGTAGGTGCCTCTACTCTACAGCTGGGAGGCTGAGAGTCAGCTTAGGATGAGTAAATTTACACTGGCTGATTTAACTTGCAGATGTACAGTATAAGGTCCTCCTTAATTACAGCACTCTACTAGACAAGTCATGAATCATCACTATCTACCAGTACCATCATGACTGTTATCACTTTCTATGAATAGCACAGCTTTAGAGGACGCTTTGTCCTTGACATAATTGGCTTTGACCTGACTGTGCCCCTCTCTGAGTCAGTCCTTTTGGATGGAACATCTCCCCTGGGAGATCCTAGGGGGAATAGAGTGCATCTTGACACGTTAAATAATGTCAAATCCATGGATAAGCAGTTTGACATTGAGCAGAGCTAAAAACCCAACTACTACTACTACTACTGTACATGAATGATAGCTCAGCTCATTCTGGATGTGCTATAATCACTTTAGCCCTATGCACTGTAACAACGTAAGATTTCTGCACAGTAACAGTGAGGCACATCACAAATCTCCCTGAATGTGCTGCAGACTAAATCACTTTCTCCCTATTCTGTGAACACTGACACTGCACAGTCTGAGGTGACAGACTGGGGCTTAATATGATAAACTGGTGACACCTTTCCAAATCACCTTCTCCAAGCTCAGATCACAGGTACTCTCACATTGCCAGATAATCTCACATTTGCATTGTACCAAGAAGCCTGACACACAAGGCTATACTTGAGGACTGAGATGTTAATCCTCAGGTAATATTTTCCACACTGGATTGGATGGGTCAATGGGAATGGCTGTCATTTTACTTACGGGCTCCTAACCAATTTCTTCGCATTGCTTATATAATGTTGATGCTTCCGTCTCTTTTGACCGAAAAATAGCTTCTGGACATTAGAACAGTGATTACTCACCTCAAACTGGACAAAGGTTTTTCTTTAATGAGTCAGACGCAAATGATATAATGTTGCTCCCAGACAAGGCCCAAATCCCCGTCATTCGCATGAAGAAAATAAGGAAATACAGGGGGCAGAGATCAGGGTGCCTTGTGAGAATTTGTCGGCGAGTGGGTTACCAGCCTCTACCATCCGTTCTATTTGTCAACGAGCAATCAATGGAAAATAAACTGGATAAGCTCCGATTGAGACTATCCAACCAACTGGACATTAAAAACTGTAATATGTATGTTTCACCAAGTTGTGGCTGAACTACGACACAGATAATATACAGTTAGCTGGGTTTTCCGTGCATCGGCAGGACAGAACAGCTACGTCTGGTAAGACGAGGGGTGGGGAGTGTGTCTATTTGTCAATAACAGCTGGTGCTCAATGTCTAATATTAAGGTAATCTCGAGGTACCTCATGATAAGTTGTAGACCACACTATCTACCAAGAGCCATCTATTTACCACCACAAACCGACGCTGGCACTAAGACCTCACTCATCAAGCTGTATAAGACCATAAGCAAACAAGAAAATGTTCATCCAGAAGTGGAGCTCCTAGTGGCCAGGGACTTTAATGCAGGCAAACTTTAATCCGTTTTACCTCATTTCTACCAGCATGTCACGTGCAACCAGAGGAGAAAAAAAACTCCAGACCACCTTTACTCCACACACAGAGACACTTACAAAGCTCTCTCTCACCCTCCATTTCTGTCCATAATTCTATCCTCATGATTCCTGTTTACAAGCAAAAACTAAAGCAGGAAGTACCAGTGACTCACTCAATACGGATGTGGTCAGATGATGCAAATGCTATGCTACGGGACTGTTTTGCTAGCACAGATTGGAAAATGTTCCAGGATTCATCCAATGGCATTGAGGAGTATTCCATCTCAGTCCACGGCTTCATCAATAAGTGGATCGACAACATCTTCCCCACAGTGACCGTACGTACATATTCCAACCAGAAGCCATTGATTACAGGCAACATCTAAATCTAAAGGCTAGAGCTGCCGCTTCAAGGAGCAGGACACTAATCAGGAGGCTTTGTAAAAAATACCGCTATGCCCTCAGACTAACCATTAAACAGACAAGGCATCAAAACAGGATTAAGATTGAATCCTACTACACCAACTTTGAAGCTCGTTGGATGTGGCAGTGCTTGCAAACTATTACGGACTACAAAGTGAAACCCAGCCGTGAGCTGCCCAGTGACGCGAGCCTACCAGACGGGCTAAATTCCTTTTATGCTCACTTCAAGGCAAGTAACACTGAAGCATGCATGAGAGCACCAGCTGTTCCAGACAACTGTGTGATCTCTCTCTCTCTCCATAGTCAATGTTAGCAAGACCTTTAAACAGGTCAACATTCCCAAGGCCAAACAGATTACCAGGACAATTTTTTTTTTTAAATGTATTTATTTAACTAGGCAGTTAAGAGCAAATTCATATTTTCAATGACAGCCTAGGAACAGTGGGTTAACTGCCTTGTTCAGGGGCAGAAAGACAGATTTTTTTTACCTTGTCAGCTTGGGGATTCGAACTTGCAACCTTTCAGTTACTAGTCCAACACTCTAATCACTAGGCTACCTGCCCCCGACATGTACTCAGAGCAACACTGCACCAGCTGTTCCGGACGACTGTGTGATCACGCTCTCCATAGCCAATGTGAGCAAGACCTTTAAACAGGTCAACATTCACAAGGTCGCAAGGCCAAACGGATTACCAGGATATGTACTCAGAGAATGCGCGGACAATTGGCAAGTGTCTTCAGTGACATTTTCAACCTCTCCTTGACCGAGTCTGTAATACCTACATGTTTCAAGCAGACCGTCATAGTCCCTGTGCCCAAGAAAGCGAAGGTAACCTGCCTAAATGATTACTGCTCTGTAGCACTCAAGTCGGTAGCCATGAAGTGCTTTGAAAGGCTGGTCATGGCTGACATCAACACCATAATCCCGGAAACCCGAGACTCACTCCAATTCGCATACCGCCCCAACAGATCCACAGTTGACGGAATTTCAATCGCACTCCACTCTGCTTTTTCCCACCTGGACAAAAGGAACACCTATGTGAAAATGCTTTTTATTGACTACAGCTCAATGTTCAACACCATAGTGCCCACAAAGAAGGGCTGGGCGATATGGCAAATAAATTATCACAATATCTATATATATTTTTATTTGATAACGATAATTATCACAATATTAATCAAATAATGTTTAACCTGGTGCATATCTGCTTCAAACTCAAGAATGCCTGAACAAACAGTGATTAAAGCTTGGGCCAATAATCGAAAGGTTGCTAGATTGAATCCCCGAGCTGACAAGGTAAGAATCTGTCGTTCTACCCCCGTACAAGGCAGTTAACCCACTGTTCAATGATAGGTTGTCATTGTAAATAAGAAGTTGTTCTTAACTGACTTGCCTAGTTAAATAAAGGTTAAAAAAACTGTAAAGTATGTGAGCTACACCAAATTATACTTGAAGGAACATTGTTCCATGTTTGCGGCCAGGGAGCACATACCTGGGGTCAATTAAATTGATAAGCCTATTGAAACCTTCCATTTCGACTGTGCTAATTGGTAGCATGTCCTTAGCAATGCAATGCATAATAGCGTCTGTGATGTCTTTGTCTTTTCGACGTTTGCTTGTATGGCATAAACGCTGTCAGTGTTGACTGCTTCGAGCCAACATCCCTAGATTGGCTGGTGCTTGATAGGCGTTTATCAATACCGTGTGGCAAACTCAAACTTCGTGCATGTTCCAAAGAGTGATTTTGCTTCAGATGTTGAAAAAGGTTTGTTGTATTAGCAGACTTCGTAGTCACCTGTCTACAGCACAATTTCCACCGAACATAGCTCTGCTCTTTGTCGGACTTCAAAAAGCCAAACTGCTTCCAAATTACTGTAACAGTTTAACACTTTTTATCAAAAATGTCTTCATTGGAAGCTGCTCCTTCTCTATGGCTATCACTGCCAATGTTTTTGCCTACATCACTCATTTTTCGTGGTTAATAGTGGTTACTCCATCATCCGAGGTGCTAAGTGGTTTTCAGTGGGCATATACCTCTCCATGTGCATATTGTCACTTCTCCGCACGTTCCTGCTGCGTCAGAGAGGTGAAATGGACTGCTGTACCTAATTATTCTATATCGACATTATCGAAAATTAATCTAAACGTTTTTATATCGTTATTGAGGGAAGTAATTACCTCAATAATTATTGATATTGATTTATCGCCCAGCCCTACTAAACACCTCCCTCTGCAACTGGATCCTGGACTTCCTGACGGGACGCCCCCAGGTGGTAAGTGTAGGCGACAACACATCTGCCACGCTGATCCTCAACACGGGGGCCCCTCAGGGGTGGGTGCTTATTCCCCTCCTGTACTCCCTGTTCACCCACGACTGCGTGGCCAAGCACGACTCCAACACCATCATTAAGTTTGCTGACGACACAAAGGTGGTAGGCCTGATCACCAACAACTCCTCTATAGGGAGGAGGTCAGAGACCTGGCAGTGTGGTGCCAGGACAACAACCTCTCCCTCAACGTGAGCAAGACAAAGGAGATGATCGTAGACTACAGGAAAAGGAGGGCCGAACACGCCCCCATTCACATTGACGGGGCTGTAGTGGAGCAGGTCGAGATTTTCAAGTTCTTTGGTGTCCACATCACCAACAATCTATCATGGTCAAACACCAAGAAAGTTGTGAAGAGGGCAATCCCTTTTCGACAATCCCTTTTCCCCCTCAGGAGACTGAAAAGATTTGACATGGGTCCCCAGATCCTGAAAAAGTTATACAGCTGCACCATCGACAGCACCGGTTGCACCGGTTGGCAACTGCTCAGCATCTGACCGTAAGGCGTACAGCCCAGTACATCACTGGGGCCAAGCTTACTGCCATCCAGGACCTATATACTTGGCGGTGTCAGAGGAAGGCCCCAAAAAATGTCAAAGACTCCAGGCACCCGATTCATAGACTGTTCTCTCTTCTACCACACAGCAAGCGGTACCGGAGCACCAAGTCGAGGTCCAAGAGGCTCCAGCTTTTACCCCCAAGCCATAAGGCAGCTGAACAATTAATCAAATGGCCACCCGGACTATTTGTTTTTACACTGCTGCTACTCGCAATTTATTATCTATGCATAGTCACTTTACCCCTACCTACTGTACAGTACATGTACAAATTACCTCGACTAACCTGTACCCTGCACATTGACTCGGTACCGGTACCCTGTGTTAACATTCGTGTTATTTTATTGTGTAACTTTTAAAGTTTTTTTTTTTTTTACTTTAGTTTATTTAGTAAATATTTTCTTAACTCTATTTTCTTAAAATGTCATTGTTGGTTAAAGGCTTGTAAGTGAGCATTTCATAGTATGCTGTATTCGGCGCATGTGACAAATTAAGTTTGATTTGATTTGAAATCTGCAAACTGTTTTGGCGACCCGACCGAATTCACATTGAAATGTGCATTACAGATCTGTCATTCTCCTTGAAAGCAAGTCTAAGAAGCGGTAGATAGATGTGTTATTTTCTATTTCTATGCTCCCTGTTCTTAAGTTT
The DNA here is from genome assembly GCF_057628025.1 of Oncorhynchus mykiss. Classification (NCBI taxonomy): domain Eukaryota; kingdom Metazoa; phylum Chordata; class Actinopteri; order Salmoniformes; family Salmonidae; genus Oncorhynchus; species Oncorhynchus mykiss. Next base: position 53,411,484 of record NC_143040.1, read on the forward strand.
ACTTTTTGTACACCAGCTTCAAACAGTTGAAAATATAATATTTTTGGTTGGGGGAGGAAAGGGGAGGGACAGGGGGAGAGGAGAGGACCAGGGGAAGAGGAGACTGAGAGCAGGGGGAAAGAAAGGGGAGGGCCAGGGGGAGAGGAGACAGAGGAAAGGTGGGAGGAGAGTAGAGGGTCATGGGGAGAGGAGACGGAGAGGACAGGGGGAGAGGACAGGGAGAGCAGGGGGAAGAGAGGGGAGTGCCAGGGGAGAGGGCCAGGGGAGGAGGAGACGGAGGGCAGGGGGGAGGGGAGTGCCAGGGGAGAGGGCCAGTGGAGGAGGAGGAGGAGATGGAGGGCAGGGGGGAGGAGAGGGCCAGGGGAAGAGGGCCAGGGGAGGAGGAGACGGAGAGCAGGGGGGAGGGGAGTGCCAGGGGAGAGGGCCTGTGGAGGAGGAGGAGGAGATGGAGGGCAGGGGGGAGATGTCGTGAGCGGCCTTTCCCAGGGGGAGCAACCTGAGCCAGAAGCAGTCAGTTATGCTCCACTGGCCTCCTCCTGCCTATGTCCTCATACCTCTGGGCTCTAGGCAACAACACAGCCCTATCAGCACTACACATAGCCAGACATGGATAGCCCATGTCACTCAATGCCATACGTGTGCTGGCTCATGCAGAGTATTTGGATAGCTGTGATAGTTACAGCTGGTCAGGCCCCATAGAACAAAATACAGCTGTGGGTGGCTTCTTCCTCTCTCTACTGTCTCTGGAGGCAGACTGTACAGACAACACCAGGTGTTCCCCAGGCCTATTGCTCTCCTTTAGACAGCAACCTGAGAGCTCCTCCTCGGCTCCTGAAGTATCCTGTCCCAACATATGACGCACTGCAGGAAGGCATCAGGAAAATGGTGCACAGGGTCACTCCATCTGCAAGAGGGATGATATATGGAATGACAGAGAAAGGATACACACTCACTTAACTATTCCTGTAAGTGCTTCACCTTAGGGCTCTAACGTGGTTCAGATATAATAATACCTGTACTGAACAAAAATATAAATGCAACATGCAACAGTTTCAAACATTTTAGCACGATACAGTCCAAAGAAGAAAATCAGTAAATTGAAATATATAAATTAGGCCCTAATCTATGGATTTCACATGCCTGGGCAGGGGCGCAGCCATGGGTGGGCCTGGGGGTTGTAGTGGAAATTTCCTGTATTACCAAATCACAAGAGAGCAAAACCCAAACACAAGTCAGAGGTATCATAAAGTCCATCTTTAATAATATGAGCTCCATCACAACCCTGTGACTCTCAGATCAATTCAGTGTCTATAAATGAATTCTCTGAGAGTGCTTACACATTGCAACTGAGATCCTGTATAGCAAAGACACACAGCCAGACAGCATTGGCTATAAATTATCGTTCAGCTTTGGTCTCCTAAACTATGTTTTTATCTCGCTCTTGGTGCCACTCAGGACCAAAAACAAAACCTCATCCACTAGCATATATCAAATACACCCCCTCCTGGACAAGATCACAGAGAGACAGTGACTGGCACACAGACATTGTGGAGCCACCTATCTGGTTCCCCATTTATCACACCATCCCTTCACATGGTTTAGGAATAGTTTACAGACACATTCACAGATAAGACTAACCTTTCCCCTCTCTGGGGCCCAATGTAACTTAGCCCTAGCAGGAAAGGGATAACTGCAAACTGCAAACAGTATTATCCAAAATAAGACATTGTAATGACAAATATCTCACATAAGCATGCAATAAAATGCAATAAATAATAATAATGCAATAAAATTCTGATTCTGCCACGACAGGGGCTATAGGCCAACCAATCAGAATGAGTTTTTCCCCACAAAAGAGCTTTATTATACCCGCCCCACCTCCTCAGAATATCCCGCAGGTGAAGAAGCCGGATGTGGAGGTCCTGGGCTGATGTGGTCTATGGTAGAGAAATTAACAATTCACTGGCAACAGCTCTGTTGGTCATTCCTGCAGTCAGTATGTCAACTGCACGCTACCTCAAAACATGAGATATCTGTGACATTGTGTTGAGTGACAAAACTGCACATTTTAGAGTGGCCTATTATTGTCCCCAGCACAAGGGGCACCTGTGTAACGATCATGCTGTTTAATCAGCTTTTTGATATCCCACACTTGTCAGGTGGATGGACTATCTTGGCAAAAAGAGAAATGCTCACTAGCAGGGATGTAAAATGTTTTGAGAGAAATAAGATTTTTGTGAGTATAGAAAATGTCTGGGATCTTTTAGTTCAGCTCATGAAACATGGGACCAACACTTAACATGCAGCGTTCATATTGCTTTTCAGTATACAAATAGTTAATGGAGTGTGATAAGTGTTGTTCTCAAACCATCAACTGAGATCACCTTACAGCGCTACTTCAGAAGCAGGCAGCTGGAGAGAAATTATTGTCACAATCACGCCCTTCCTCCATTCCTCCCTCCCTCCCAGCCTCCCTTCCTCCCAGCCTCCCTTCCTCCCAGCCTCCCTCCCTCCCTCCCAGCCTCCCTCCCTCCCTCCCAGCCTCCCTCCATTCCTTCAAAATGCTCTCCAGCTGTGTGTGTTTGTGTTGGAGTGATTCATGGCTTTTTCCTTCTCTTAGCGAGTGAGAGTGGTGTGACTCAGACAGAGAGAAAGTGAGTGCCATGTTGGAGTTGAGTAGCAAGCAGACCGCTTTGTTCCCGTGACACAGTGCTGTCAGTGTGCTGTTCTGTTGCTGCTGGGGGGACAGAGTGCTAAGACCGGGTCTAGAGGCAACACCATCGCTGCATTCCTTTCCCTCACCCTAGAGTGACAACATACATTTATCTCAACATCCATTAAACATTTTAGCCTGCTTTAAACAGGATGCTAACAGCACTGAATATGACAGTTTTAAAGTGTACATACATTCCTCTGGCCAACGTGGCACAGGCTGCTACAGTAGCATAATCTCTGAACTACATTATGTAGGGCACAAAGCCATTCCATGTATCCCTTTTCATGTGGAGCCTACTATTTCTCTACAGCCCTTTCAATACTACTGTTCAAAGTACTGACTCTATTTTACACAGGTTAACCTGTGGTCGTGTTACGTTCTAACCCTGTCTGAACAGCCCAGGGTTGCTCTCCACCTGTCTGAACAGCCCAGGGTTGCTCTCCACCTGTCTGAACAGCCCAGGGTTGCTCTCCACCTGTCTGAACAGCCCAGGGTTGCTCTCCACCTGTCTGAGACTGAGAGACATCTGGTCCACATCAGGCTATGGGTGATTTCATTCAGTCTAATCACCACAATACAGTTGTGCATTTCAACACCATTCTGTGCTATTCCTATCCATCTACAGCATTGGACAGGAATGGTTATCTCATAAAATGAGTCACAGTGACAGATATCACAGTGCACTATATAAGTGAGCAACATTAAAATATATTTTACGATCACTGTGGTGTTTACGATTGCTCCACAGTAGAGCAGTTCATTGGCAGTACTAATATTGTTCATCTGTTGAGCAAGTTTGAACAAAACTCCTTTGAATGTTTTACAGTTGCCCTGCAAGCAGATCGAAGCCTCCCTTCCCACTTGAAGGAGTATCGAGTCAGGCTGCATCCTTCATTACAGAAGGAGAGAGAGAGAGAGAGAGAGATAGAGAGAGAGAGAGAGAGATCACAGCAGCAATATTTCTGGCCCGTTGCCATGTGAAAAGGGCAACCAGTGGAGCACAAACAACATTGTGAATAGCACCAATATTTTTGTGTTAATTTATCTTCCTCTACTATTTGCACATTGTTAAAACACTGTATGTACATAGCTGATAATATACCACTTGAAATGTCTTAATCTTTTTCAAACCTTTATGAGTCCAATGTTTACGGTTCATTTGTAATAGTTTACTTTTGTTAAAAAATATATATATCAGTTTTGTTGCTTGGGCAATGTAAACATATGTTTACCATTCCAATAAAGCTACTTTGAATTGAGAGAGAGAGAGATACCAGTTTTCATAGCTTCTCACCCCAAGAGGAGGCTACCAACCTATTAAGTTCCGGTTGAAAATCCAGGTATGCTTTGAGATGAAATCCACTAGGTACTGTATATAGGAAGCAATGTATTTCCCTCTTGCATGCTTGGTTGGTGAGGGTAAATGACGGTGTGATGAGATAGGGCCAGTGTATGACAGAGCTCTTTCTGGGCTGTGTTGCACTGGGGACTACAGAAACAAACTGTTCACTTTCTTTACTTACTTTTCGCATACTGTAGGAGGCTAATTTACCAAGGAAGGGAAACAACGCTAGAAATACACATTTATGTTGTCTGCCATCTGACAAGCAATAGTATTTCTAGGAGAAAGTGTTGTAAAAGTCCCCAATTGGAGGGGAATACAAATAGATACATTTGTACCCTTCTTGTATGCTTGTTTTGTGAAATGAGGTGCTGTTTTACAATAACCACCAGCAGTCTAAGCTTGGAAAGCCAACCTTTAAAGTAACCATATCCCATTGCCACTCCAACGAGCGAACCTGAGAGAGCCGTTACTTTTCCCACTAACCTGTATACCTGTCATACCTTGGAGGAAACGCTGCTAACACTGCATCCCTCATCTTATGGGCTTTTCTTCTTCAACAATGTTGAGCAACACCTTACAGGGGCGGCAGGGTAGCCTAGTGGTTAGAGCGTTGGACTGTTAGACTGTTAGAGCGTAGACTGTTAGAGCGTTGTAACCGGAAGGTTGCAAGTTCAAACCCCCGAGCTGACGAGGTACAAATCTGTCGTTCTGCCCCATGTCAGCCTCCAATAGAAGGTAGGCTGACACCAGGGGTCTCTTTACAGCTCCTACGTCCAAAACAGAGTCTGGGAAACACACACTATAGTTGGTTTTTGGAAATACTACGGGATGGTTTTTCAATACCAAATTAAATCAAATTTATTTACATCAGCTGATATCGCAAAGTGCTACAGGAACCCAGCCTTAATCCCCAAATAGCAAGCAATGCAGGTGTAGAAGCACGGTGGATTGGAAAATCTCCCTAGAAAGGCCAGAACCTAGGAAGAAACCTAGAGAGGAACCGGGCTAGTCCTCTTCTGGCTGTGCCGGAAGAGGACTGTGCCGGGTGGCGATTATAACAGAACATGGCCAAGATGTTCAAATGTTCATAGATGACCAGCAGGGTCAAATAATAATAATCACAGTGGTTGTCGAGGGTACAACAAGTCAGCACCTCAGGAGTAAATGTCAGTTGGCTTTTCATAGCCGATCATTCAGAGTATCTTGCTGCACCCTCGACAACTACTGTGATTATTATTATTTGACCATGCTGGTCATTTATGAACATTTGAACATCTTGGCCATGTTCTGTTATAATCTCCATCCGGCACAGCCAGAAGAGGACTGGCCACCCCTCATAGCCTGGTTCCTCTCTAGGTTTCTTCCTAGGTTTTGGCCTTTCTAGGGAGTTTTTCCTAGCCACCGTGCTTCTACACCTGCATTGCTTGCTGTTTGGGGTTTTAGGCTGGGTTTCTGTACAGCACTTTGAGATATCAGCTGATGTATGAAGGGCTATATAAATAATTGTGATTTGATTTGACTGTGGCTGAGGAAAGGCACTAGTGAAAATATAAGTGAACCCCAAATCAATGTAGTTCACATCATAGTTGTCCCTCTTCGATGGTCCAACGTCCCTGTCTGTTGTTCGGTGCTTTCCCAGGTAAGGGGGCAGTAGCTCTTCGGCTGCATCAGATTCACAACTGTCAGTGTCCATGCTAGCTGGGTTAACAACAACATGTAGAATTACTGATGCTAACATTGGATGTGCTCGTGGAAGCAGAACAACTTGTGTCGTCGACAGGTGCAGGTGCAGTACTGTTGGTAGTAGCAGTACTACCAGTAGGTAGTTGGAATCATTAAAACTCGTTTTTCAACCACTCCACAAATGTATTATTAACAAACTATAGTTTTGGCAACTCGGTTAGGACATCTACTTTGCGCATGACACAAGTAATTTTTCCAACAATTGTTGGAAACAGATTATTTCACAGTATCACAATTCCATGGGGTCAGAAGTTTACATACACTAAGTTAACTGTGTCTTTAGACAGCTTGGAAAATTCCAGAAAATGATGTCATGGCTTTAGAAGCTTCTGATAGGCTAATTGACATAATTTAAGTCAATTGAAGGTCTACCTGTGGATGTATTTCAAGACCTACCGGCCTCTTTTCTTGACATCATGAGAAAATCAAAAGAAATCAGCCAAGACCTCCGAAGAAAAATTGTAGACTGGTTCATAAGTCTGGTTCATCCTTGGGAGCAATTTCCAAACGCCTGAAGGTACCACGTTCAATAGTACACAAGTATAAACACCATAGGACCACGCAGCCGCCATACCGCTCAGGAAGGAGACGCATTATGTCTCTTAGAGATGAACGTACTTTGGTGCGAAAAGTGCAAATCAATCCCTGAACAACAGCAAAGGACCTTGTGAAGATGCTGGAGGAAACAGGTACAAAAGTATATATATATATATCCACAGTAAAATTAGTCCTATATCGACATAACCTGAAAGGCCGCTCAGCAATGAAGAAGCCACTGCTCCAACACCACCATAAAAAAGCCAGACTTCGGTTTGCAATTGCACAAGGGGACAAATATTGTACTTTTTGGATAAATGTCCTCTGGTCTGATGAAACAAAAATAGAACTGTTTGGCCATAATGACCGTTATGTTTGGAGGGAAAAGGGGAACGCTTGCAAGCCGAAGAACACCATCCCAACCGTGAAGCACGAGGGTGGCAGCATCATGTTGTGGGGGTGCTTTGCTGTAGGAGGGACTGGTGCACTTCACAAAAAATATGGCATTATGAGGAGGGAAATTATGTGCATATATTGAAGCAACATCTGAAGACATCAGTCAGGAAGTTAAAGCTTGGTTGCAAATGGGTCTTCCAAATGGACAATGACCCCAAGCATACTTCCAAAGTTATGGCAAAATGGCTTAAGGACAACACAGTCAAGGTGTTGGAGTGGCCATCACAAAGCCCTGACCTCAACCCCATAGAAAATTTGTGGGCAGAACTGAAAAAGCGTGTGCGAGCAAGGAGGCCTACACACCTGACTCAGTTACACCAGCTCTGTTAGGAGGAATGGGCCAAAATTCACCCAACTTATTGTGGGAAGCTTGTGGAAGGCTACCCGAAACGTTTGACCCAAGTTAAACAATATAAAGGCAATGCTACCAAACACTAATTGAGTGTATGTAAACTTCTGACCCACCGGGAATGTGATGAAAGAAAGAAAAGCTGAAATAAATCATTCTCTCTACTATTATTCTGACATTTCACATTCTTAAAATACAGTGGTGATTCTAACTGACCTAAGGCAGGCAATTTTTACTCAGATTAAATGTCAGGAATTGTGAAAAACTGAGTTTAAATGTATTTGGCTAAGGTGTATGTAAACTTCCGACTTCAACTGTATGTATCTTTATGGACGTGGACCTTACTTTTTTTTAACCATTTATCAATTTTCGAGCAAACGGAGTGAGCAGCAGCTATGTTTGGCTACATACAGACCTTTAGTGGAATTCCCGTAAGAGTAACGGTTAATGTGATTGCATGTCAATTACTTGACTAGGCTACCTGTATTTGACATTGTGTTGTTATTTCGCAAAACACTAGATGGTTTAATTTTATATTTGGCAGTGAAACGAGGCTACTCAGGTGAGAAAAAAACCTAACCCAAATGTATAGCCCCGTTGGAAAATACAAATGGACTGTTAAAAAAAATTATATATATATATATATATATATATATATATATATATATATATATATAAATTAAATGTGAATCACATTTTTATTTGGCGTACCCCCGACAGAATTGCTTGTACCCCAATTTGGTAATACCTGATATTGTTTTGTTGTGATGTATTGTTTTATGTATGATATAGACTATTGTTTTGTTGTTTTGTTCCTGTTTGGAACCCAGGAATCCTAGTAAATATTAGAATATAGAATACCAGTCAGCAGTATCTCTGCCCACATGCGTGTGGCTGACTCATTTAGGTTACTTTCTCTGATAGAAGTCCAATCCAATATCAATCATGCAGTGGGTTGATCATGTGGCCGTGTCCCTGCCTCAGGGAGGCTGAGATCCCAGAGGCTCTCTTGTTCACATGGAACTCTCTAGAAACCCACTAATTGGCTCTGGCTATGCTGCTCAACTGGGCTTGTTGACTTGTACCCAGACTGCCACACAGCTAACAGGATTACTCATTCATGCCTCCCACCAGAGAAAAGAATGCTGAAGAAGAGACAGGTTGACACTATTCAGCCTACCACATGTCTATGCAGATAACCCGTAGGACCTTTGGGTAAACACCTACAGCACCGTTGTACATTTACTCTCAGTGTTTGTATAGCAGATCAGAATTTCAATGTGGGCAATTTTAGTGACAGTACTAAGCCATGGTAATAAAAAGATGATTGGTATTGAATTCTAGGTTCTGACAGCAATTGAATCCATCAGGGGAATATTCCATGTACTTATCCCCTCCTTGAATAGAGAGGTGGGCGCCCTGTCAGAGAGGGCAGGCAGTGAACTACACCTGATTTCCCACTTTGTCAAACAATTTGAGGGCCTGGGATTGACAGATCTGCCCAGGCCAATGGTTCCGCACTTAAACACTTTTGAGTCAGATCGAAAGAGAGAAGGTAGGGGGGAGAGAGAGAGAAAGATAAAGAGAGAGAGTTTGACAGCCAATTCACAGATATAATGTGAAGACGCACAGAGTAGTAGTAAAAAATCAAATAAAAAGTGACATAAATCTGTCTCATCTGGGTGCAATTTAACAATGTTTTATAGGACTACAACCTCTTGCGGTGCAATTTCAGGTGCTTCAAAAATCAACCCAGTGCTCGAATTTTCCATGCAAAAGCACATTAAGAGCTGAGAGAAGGAATCTGTGCCGTCAGCTCTCTCGGTTAATGTCCCAGTAACTCTTCAAGCTTCTAGCTTGGCCTGAGCCCCGCTGTGGGCTGATAAGGCAGGGAGAAACACAGGCAGCTGAGATAGAAACCCTAGCCAATCAAGGGAGAAGAAACCTTACAGCATCCCTATACCACAGAGCTGAGCCGCAGTTGTAAAAGTTTACTCTCTATTTCCACATTACTTTGATTCCCTCAGGAAAGTTACTCACCAAGCAGGTGTATGACAGTGGGTCATAATCACACTGTTGTCATTGAAAAGTGCCAGGTTGGAGAGTGTGCAGATAGTGGGCCCTGATAAGGTCATGGCGGAGGGTCAAGTATGCTCATCAGTGTCCAGGCTGTATATCCCTCCTCACCGCTAGTACTGCTCTCAGCACTTCCTGGTCTGTCTCCTGCTTGCTGCCCTAGCAGAATAATACATTGTTTTATTATACACATCATTGACTCTGCTGCAACAAGGCCCAATAAAGAGGCCAATATCTCTTAGTCTATGCTTGTGGTGGAAAGCAGACGCAGAGGTTGTTAAAATGGCATGAATCTTTTATGGGGTGGGGAATGGCAGTGTCGTCAATATCGGACATAAGGCTCAGAGGCTGGCATCAGCCGGGAGAGAGAAATATGAGGTTCTCAAGACACAACAATTATCGTAGTTCAAGAGACACCAAGGGCTGTGCAGTAAAGATGCATCAGATATCTCAATTGAACAGCGAGATCAAGGGTAGGATAAGGTAATGTGCAGGGTTAACAAGACACCAGACACATTTTAGACTGGAGCCTGTAAACTCTAGACTGGGGCTCTAAAACAACACTAGACTGGAGCCTGGGCCATGCAAGGCTGAGTAAGCTAAGAATCCAAACAGCAGATACTAAATGTTCCTCAAAAACCCTTATTAAGAGCACAGTGGGGAATGGGGCACAGCAGAACATTGGATATCATTATCACACAAATACCTGAGGTGCTGCTTACAGGGAGAGAATGATTCAGACAAGTACCGTATGCAAAGTGGTAGAATGACTTTAATTTACGTGCTATAATAGAATACACTCACATTGTTTCCGTGGTAACCGGGACAGTTTTTAAATGGCATGAATACAGTTGGCGGTTGCTCAGATGGTGGAGGATAATGTGATGGTAGAAAAGTCCTGCATAACTTTGCACACTGCAAAACATTATGTGGTGTGTATAAGGCTGTAGTCTATGTGTACCATATACAGGAAGGAAGTAACCTCAGGAATACAGTATGCTTGGCCCTGGTTAAAAATAGGTTAGCGTGATGGAGTGAGCCCTCAGCATCCAGTTTGCTTACTACATGTGATGTAATTATGTTAATTTGAGCCGTGGACCCAGCTCATGTAAGGGGGGGTAGAACCGGGTGGGTAGTGTCACTGTCAGCACTGATAACATGTGAGCTTGTAGCGCTAACTACCTTGAAAGCAACTTAGCTGTACAGATGTAGGATCTTAATTTGCTCACTCTTCAGTTGCTGAACAGTTTTATGCACAGCAGGAAATGCAAACTTGTAGTGTATTAGAGGTTTAAAAAGGCTTCCAAAGTTTGGAATTTCCACTTTAAAATGTTATACTTGATTTGCCCTAACATAAAATGTATCTACCACTTCATAAAATCTGTGTAGAGGAAAAAAACAATACACTTACATATCGAGAGATTGTTTTTTAATGATATATCGTATTGTACCATTTTGACAATATCGCAATATTATTTTGCGCTAGTACCTGTACCACAACTCCAGTATTTTTCCTTAACAGCTTTTTCTCCATCTTCTTTTTAAAAAGGGAGCCAATTTGTTTTTAGCACTATTGTTTCCATGACCAATCAAAACTTGTTTTCTCATGGCCCTCTTGGCCCTCTGTAGCAGACATATGGTGAGCAATACATTCGGAACATCGAATCGCAGTAAAATCACAGTATTGAATCACGTTGCATATACAATCATGAGAATCGCAATAAATATCATATCGGCACCACAGTACCGTGATAATATTGTATCGTGAGGTCCCTGGAAATTCCCAGCCCTACATAAAATGTCCATTGATTATAATCCACTTTAATACTACAAATTAACTACCTTGAGAGACACTTATATTAGGAACTGTTTAATAAGTTTTGTTATATAATAAATCCTGCTAAATACTGAAACAACAGCCATAAATACCAGTTTAACAATAATGAGAAGAGCAAGTCTCTGACAGCCATGTCATAAAGTGTGAGGAGTAGGCAAATGAAAAATCCCTTTAACAGCAAAATAAATCTTAGCAGACTATCGCTGAGGAAAAGAGAATACCCATCTCTCTTGCATCTTAAAAAACAGTTAAATCTACTTCCTGGATTAAATATTCATGCTGTGAAACACAAATAAATTAGGTTTGTTAACTGCATACCACTGACATTCCTCAGGAAATGTCTTCATTTGGTGGCTGGATCAATAGCTCATTACAGCTATCTTTCACTGGGCTGTCTCTGGCTCTGCTGCTGTTTAATTCCCTATGTCCGTGTCACGCCCTGACCTTAGTTATCTTTGTTTTCTTTATTATTTTGGTTAGGTCAGGGTGTGACGAGGGTGGTACAGTGCCTTGCGAAAGTATTCGTCCCCCTTGAACTTTGCGACCTTTTGCCACATTTCAGGCTTCAAACATAAAGATATAAAACTGTATTTTTTTGTGAAGAATCAACAACAAGTGGGACACAATCATGAAGTGGAATGACATTTATTGGATATTTAAAACTTTTTTAACAAATCAAAAACTGAAAAATTGGGCATGCAGAATTATTCAGCCCCCTTAAGTTAATACTTTTGTAGCGCCACCTTTTGCTGCGATTACAGCTGTAAGTCGCTTGGGGTATGTCTCTATCAGTTTTGCACATCGAGAGACTGAATTTTTTTTCCCATTCCTCCTTGCAAAACAGCTCGAGCTCAGTGAGGTTGGATGGAGAGCATTTGTGAACAGCAGTTTTCAGTTCTTTCCACAGATTCTCGATTGGATTCAGGTCTGGACTTTGACTTGGCCATTCTAACACCTGGATATGTTTATTTGTGAACCATTCCATTGTAGATTTTGATTTATGTTTTGGATCATTGTCTTGTTGGAAGACAAATCTCCGTCCCAGTCTCAGGTCTTTTGCAGACTCCATCAGGTTTTCTTCCAGAATGGTCCTGTATTTGGCTCCATCCATCTTCCCATCAATTTTAACCATCTTCCCTGTCCCTGCTGAAGAAAAGCAGGCCCAAACCATGATGCTGCCACCACCATGTTTGACAGTGGGGATGGTGTGTTCATCTGTGTTGCTTTTACGCCAAACATAACGTTTTGCATTGTTGCCAAAAAGTTCAATTTTGGTTTCATCTGACCAGAGCACCTTCTTCCACATGTTTGGTGTGTCTCCCAGGTGGCTTGTGGCAAACTTTAAATGACACTTTTTATGGATATCTTTAAGAAATGGCTTTCTTCTTGCCACTCTTCCATAAAGGCCAGATTTGTGCAATATATGACTGATTGTTGTCCTATGGACAGAGTCTCCCACCTCAGCTGTAGATCTCTGCAGTTCATCCAGTGATCATGGGCCTCTTGGCTGCATCTCTGATCAGTCTTCTCCTTGTATGAGCTGAAAGTTTAGAGGGAGGCCAGGTCTTGGTAGATTTGCAGTGGTCTGATACTCCTTCCATTTCAATATTATCGCTTGCACACTGCTCCTTGGGATGTTTAAAGCTTGGGAAATCTTTTTGTATCCAAATCTGGCTTTAAACTTCTTCACAACAGTATCTCGGACCTGCCTGGTGTGTTCCTTGTTCTTCATGATGCTCTCTGCGCTTTTGACGGACTATCACAGTGCAGGTGCATTCATACGGAGACTTGATTACACACAGGTGGATTGTATTTATCATCATTAGTCATTTAGGAACGGCGATACTACAAGGAGAAATACCGGAGAATAGAGGAACAGCGACGATATGAAGGAACACAGCTAGCACGGAAGCCCGAGAGGCAGCCCCAATAAAAAAAAATGGGGGGGGACACGAGGAGATTGCATGAGTCAGGTCGGAGACCTGAGCCAACTCCTCGTGATTACTGTGGGGAGCGTGTTACTGGTCAGGCACTGTGTTATGCGGAAGAGCGCATGGTGTCTCCAGTGCACTACTCTAGCACGGTGCGCTCTATTCCAGCTCCTCGCATTGGCAGGGGTAGAATGGGCATCCAGCCAGGAATGAGGCGCTCCTGGTCTCCAGTATACCTCTTTGGTATACCTCCAGTATACCTCTTTGGACCAGAATATCCTGCGCCGGCTCTGCATACTGTGTCTCCGGTGAGTCTGCACAGCCATGTGCGTCCTGTGCCAGCGCCCATCCAGCCAGGATGGGTTGTGTCAGCTCTACACTCCAGACCTCCAGTGCGCCTCCACAGTCCAGTATGTCCTATTCCTCCTCCCCGCACTCGCCCTGAGGTGTGTGTCCCCAGCCCGGTACCACCAGTGCCGGCAGCACGCACCAGGCCTCCAGTGCGCCTCCAGGGTCCAGTACGCATGTATGTAATACATGTAACACTAGCCACTTTAAACTATGCCACTTTGTTTACATACCCTACATTACTCATCTCATATGTATATACTGTACTCTATACCATCTACTGAATCTTGCCTATGCCTATGTTCTGTACCATCACTCATTCATATATCTTTATGTACATATTCTTTATCCCTTTACACTTGTGTGTATAAGGTAGTAGTTTTGGAATTGTTAGGTTAGATTATTCGTTGGTTATTACTGCATTGTCGGAACTAAAAGCACAAGCATTTCGCTACACTCACATTAACATCTGCTAACCATGTGTATGTGACAAATTAGATTTGATTTTTGATTTGAATGTATTCTCACACTGCGCCTTGGTCTCCCCGTTATGACGAACGTGACAGTCCGTCCACCCGGCAGGAACACAGGAGAGCAGCTTTCTGCTGAATACTGCTTCCACCCTAAAATGAGCCTCCCATTGTTTTAACAGCTTCTATCTAAATGTGCACTATTGAAAACACTCAATGACTTTCAGGAAATGTGTTAACCATTATTAGATACGGGAAATCAATATGGATATAGGGTAGACAATCTCTGCTTACTTGCAGCAGAGAAAAAGAGTATCTGCGTGACGATCACTTTTTGGAGAGAAAGGAGCACCAGATAACATTTAGAGCAGCGATTCACAACCTTTACCGTTCCAGGGAACACCAAATCACTGTCAAAAGCTCTTGAGGACCACCATTCATGGAGTTTTAAATTTTTTTAAAAATTACATTAAATATCTTGGAGGTCAAATGTAGTCCATTTTAACGTTGAATGTAACAAATTAAAAGCCTCTTATTATTATGAACAATTTGCATTGTGAAAAGTAATGAAACATTTCTTATAATGCCGTTCATATGCCAACTGTTATTATTTTTGGAAGAAAACTATTTTATTTTTGTTTTGGTATTTTTTTTATGCTTCTTTTTTCCGGCCAGGTGGTTGGGAGCTTACTCTTGGTGAACAGCACTAGTAATTGTTCAATCCATTTAATGAATTCCATTGGTAAATCAAATAAATGTTTAAAAAAATATTAATTAAATGGAAAAGTAACAGTCGGTAGAAGCAGTTGGTAAAAGCAGATGGTAATGTGTTGAAATAAATAATATAAAAAGGAGGAAAGGTGGATTCTCCAAGACATACAGATGTAGAATCTTAACTTGAACACTCTTTTGTTGCTGAGAATTTTCCTGCATAGCAGAAAATACAAACTTGTAGCGTATTCAAGGTTTGAAAAGTGTTCTAAAGTTTGTAATTTACACTTTAAAATGCCAGACTTGATTTGCACTAACAAAAAATGTATCATCCCCTACAAAACAAAAATCCATTAATTATAATCCATATAATATTTCACATTTCCTGCTTCTGCAGGATTATTTTCTTGCTATAGCAATCTGGTTCAAATTAAGATCCTACATCTTTACCCTACTCTTACAAGAGCAGAGAACTTGGAATCTCGAATCAGTCATATTTCAGGGTATTTCCATTATACTGCTGGTTCTACCAAAGTCTGCTGGCAGACCAGTACCATTATGCTGAAAATGCCATTTAGTTCTAAATCAAATGGGCCAATTACTTTTTAAATCAACCATGAAATGACAGTGAACTTCATGAGTATAATAGCATTAAAGCTATCATTCTCATGTCAAGTAGATTGGGGTGCTGTGTTCACCTGAATACCAATCCTATGGGATAATGATGCAGAGAGCTGAGGGAAAAGCAACATGGATGGAAATCCAGATTTCATTCAACACAACTCTACACAAATATTAACCTTGAAATTGAATTGAACATTCATGTGTGAATTTATCATGCAAATGGTCCCCATTCACAAAAAAAACACATTATTATAGGATATCAACTGGATTGAACTTCTCTGGGGTACCCCCCCTTCTTCTCAATTTCCATCTAAAGACATACCCTAATCTAACTGCCTGTAGCTCAGGCCCAGAAGCAAGGATATGCATATTCTTGGTATCATTTGAAAGGAAACACTCTGAATTTTGTGGAAATGTGAATTGAATGTAGGAGAATATAACACAATAGATCTGGTAGAAGACAATACAAATAAATAAACATACGTTTTCTGTTTTTATTGTTGCTGCATCATTTTTCAAATGACCAAGAACAGCCAAACATACAGATAGGATGCTGGGGATGATTTGAATGAAGAACATAAGATGGCAACAATAGCTGAGCAAAGTTTTAGACAGATAACTTCATAAATGAGCGAGTTACATGACATTGAGCATGAAGTCACCCAGGTGTCCCACACAGATGTAACCAAATGTACCCAAGTGGCCGAATTGGTACAGTGATACATTTTGACGGAAAGAACTACACTGCTCAAAAAAATAAAGGGAACACTTAAACAACACAATGTAACTATTGACAATAAATTTCACATGCTGTTGTGCAAATGGAATAGACAACAGGTGGAAATTATAGGCAATTAGCAAGACACCCCCAATAAAGGAGTGGTTCTGCAAGTGGTGACCACAGACCACTTCTCAGTTCCTATGCTTCCTGGCTGATGTTTTGGTCACTTTTGAATGCTGGCGGTGCTTTCACTCTAGTGGTAGCATGAGACGGAGTCTACAACCCACACAAGTGGCTCAGGTAGTGCAGCTCATCCAGGATGGCACATCAATGCGAGCTGTGGCAAGAAGGTTTGCTGTGTCTGTCAGCGTAGTGTCCAGAGCATGGAGGCGATACCAGGAGACAGGCCAGTACATCAGGAGACCTGGCCACAAATGTGCATGTGTCTGCTCAAATGGTCAGAAACAGACTCCATGAGGGTGGTATGAGGGCCCGACGTCCACAGGTGGGGGTTGTGCTTACAGCCCAACACCGTGCAGGACGTTTGGCATTTGCCAGAGAACACCAAGATTGGCAAATTCGCCACTGGCGCCCTGTGCTCTTCACAGATGAAAGCAGGTTCACACTGAGCACATGTGACAGACGTGACAAAGTCTGGAGACGCTGTGGAGAGCATTCTGCTGCCTGCAACATCCTCCAGCATGACCGGTTTGGCGGTGGGTCAGTCATGGTGTGGGGTGGCATTTCTTTGGGGGGCCGCACAGCTCTCCATGTGCTCGCCAGAGGTAGCCTGACTGCCATTAGGTACCGAGATGAGATCCTCAGACCCCTTGTGAGACCATATGCTGGTGCGGTTGGCCCTGGGTTCCTCCTAATGCAAGACAATGCTAGACCTCATGTGGCTGGAGTGTGTCAGCAGTTCCTGCAAGAGGAAGGCATTGATGCTATGGACTGGCCCGCCCGTTCCCCAGACCTGAATCCAATTGAGCACATCTGGGACATCATGTCTCGCTCCATCCACCAACGTCACGCCACGTTGCACCACAGACTGTCCAGGAGTTGGCGGATGTTTTAGTCCAGGTCTGGGAGGAGATCCCTCAGGAGACCATCCGCCATCTCATCAGGAGCATGCCCAGGCGTTGTAGGGAGGTCATACGGCAGGGTAGCAGGGTAACCTAGTGGTTAGAGCGTTGGGCTAGTAACCGGGAGATTGCAAGTTCAAATCCCTGAGCTGACAAGGTACAACAAATCTGTCGTTCTGCCCTTGAACAGGCAGTTAACCCACTGTTCCTAGGCTGTCATTGAAAATAAGAATTTGTTCTTAAATGACTAGCCTAGTTAAATAAAGGTTTAAAAAAATACAGCCACACACACTACTGAGCCTCATTTTGACTTGTTTTAAGGACATTACATCAAAGTTGAATCAGCCTGTAGTGTGGTTTTCCACTTTAATTTTGAGTGTGACTCCAAATCCAGATCTCCATGGGTTGATAAATTTGATTTCCATTGATAATTTTTGTGTGATTTTGTTATCAGCACATTCAACTATGTAAAGAAAAAAGTATTTAATAAGAATATTTCATTCATTCAGATCTAGGATGTGTTATTTTCGTGTTCCCTATATTTTTTTGAGCAGTGTATATACAAAATACATAAATGCTATTCTAACACACACGCAAAAAACATATATAAAAAATATTTACAATTTGTTTGTTTTTTAATAACAAGGGTAACTATTTACTCGGTCTCGCTTTCTCTATCAATTTCCACTATAATTTGGGTTAAATCTGTATACCTAGACTTTGTTTTAGCTTTTCCTGATTTATTTGCCATAATTTAAATATAAAAACTTGCTGAAAATGCTATTGACTATGTACTGCTATGCGTAACACTTGTGGCTCCGTCAAGTAGGATTTGTAATGGCGAATTAACCTCTTTTACGCCAGAGCGAACGAGTAACCATTACATATTGCCATTTACCTCAGCTCATTGGCTATCTTCCAAGCTAGATTTCAAGATGATCAGTGGTCATTGGGCCAAAATACAGTCAATCAATGATCAACCGGTCCTACCATTGGTGCGCAATGAGGTCATTGATTGGTGTCTTCAAATCGGTTTGTTTCGGTCAATACGTCCCGGAAAAAGAACCATCACGTATGGTTGTGTTAGTAACAACCAGAGGATTGCAATGAAACCAACCATGACTGGATAAACGTTTGTTTAGTGTGTGTAATTACCACGAACGCTTTGTCTAAAGTTGAATGAGACGGAAATCCTGACGCAAGCGGTTTACAAATGTTTCGTGTTAGGCTATAAAAATGGATGTTATCAAACAAAACGAACATTCACTGTGCAGTTAGGACACTTGGCATTTCCACCAGAGGAAGATCTTCAAAGGTAAGCATTTTATTTTATTGTTATTTCTAACTTTCGTGACGCTAATGCTTGGTTGCTAGTAATACTTGTGTGTGCGGGGAGATGTCCTCAGAAAATCGCATGGTTTGCTTTCGCAGTAAAGCCTTTTTGAAATCTGAGACAGCGGCTGGATTAATAAGATGTTCATCTTTTAAATGATGTAAGATACATGTATTTACAAGAATGTTTAATATAACAAATGGTGTATTTAGAATGTTAGCGCTCTGCTCCGGATGTTGGCCTGGTGAGACGTTAGCGTCTCACCTACCCTAGAGAGGTTAAATAAAGCAGGAGCCTCAGGCCTACTCCACAAAGGTGATTTCAATGTCATTGAAGGTGACAATGACATAACGTTGCAGTTTACAGACCCAACACTGATTATTAGAGGTGACGAGGGTGAGAATCTACACTACCCAGGAAAGGGAAGGGATCAAGGGCACCTTTGATACCCTCTGGCACAGTGTGGGACTGATATAGGGAGCCTTTGCCCCTGCTGCCTCCCAGAAAGCAGGAGCCATCAGATCCCAAACCACTATTGATGAATTCAAACAGCTGGAAATGGCCTTCTCTATCAGCCCAGATATCAGGGAAGTTTCCATGACTCCCTAACAGGCCACTCACTGGATGCTTGTCTAAGAATACCCCAATAACAGATCAGGACAGAAGAACCTAATGGCATACCGCACAGGCAGGCAGAGTAGTGGCAGGGCCCAATCAGGCCCTTTGAAGGAGCTACTACACAGAGATAGATGGGAATGGAGAATGAGAGGAGAGAGAGAAAGAGCTGGTAGTCCCATCCACCTAACTACCAGGTGTGAAACAGGGAATGGACTCAGGGGGTATGCTAATTTGGTATAGAGCAGACCTAACTGACTAAGGAACATTTTACATTTGGCAAGAAATTCAAAAGGAAATTATCTCAACAGAGAAAAATGCCCTTCTGTGTGCTACCTACAGTTGAAGTCGGAAGATTACATAAACTTAGGTTGGAGACATTAAAACTCGTTTTTCAACCACTCCACAAATTTCTTGTTAACAAACTATAGTTTTGGCAAGTCGGTTAGGACATCTACTTTGTGCATGACACAAGTAATTTTTCAAACAATTGTTTACAGACAGATTATTTCACTTATAATTCACTGTATCACAATTCCAGGGGGTCAGAAGCTTAAATACACTAAGTTGACTGTGACTTTAAACAGCTTGGAAAGTTCCAGAAAATGATGTCATGGCTTTAGAAGCTTCTGATAAGCTAACTGACATCATTGGAAAATCAAAAGAAATCAGCCAAGACCTCCGGAAAAAAATTGTAGACCTCCACAAGTCTGGTTCATCCTTGGGAGCAATTTCCTAACCCTAACGCCTGAAGGTACCACGTGTACTATTGTTTGTACAGATGAACAAGTATGAACACCATGGGACCATGCAGCCGTCATACCGCTCAGGAAGGAGAAGCGTTATGTCTCTTAGAGATGAACGTACTTTGGTGCAAAAAGTGCAACTCAGTCCCAGAACAACAGCAAAGGACCTTGTGAAAATGCTGGAAGAAAAAGGTAAAAAAGTATCTATATTCACAGTAAAACGAGTCCTATATTGGCATAACCTGAAAGGCCACTCAGCAAGGAAGAAGCCACTGCTACAAAACCTCCATTAAAAAAAAGCAAGACTACGGTTTGCAACTACACATGGGGACAAATATTGTACTTTTTGGAGAAATGTCCTCTGGTCTGATTAAACAAAAATAGAACTGTTTGGCCATAATGACCGTTATGTTTGGAGGAAAAAGGGGAAGGCTTGCAAGCCGAAGAACACCATCCCAACCGTGAAGCACGAGGGTGGCAGCATCATGTTGTGGGGGTGCTTTGCTGCAGGAGGGACTGGTGCACTTCACAAAATAGATGGCATTATGAGGAGGGAAATGATGTGCATATATTGAAGCAACAAATAAAAGCTGAAATAAATCATTCTCTCTACTATTATTCTGACATTTCACATTCTTAAAATAAAATGATCATCCTAACTGACATAAGACAGGGAATTTTTACTAGGATTAAATGTCAGGAATTGTGAAAACTTCTGACTTCAACTGTATATACCCCCACTAGAATCCACATACTCTAATGAAGACAGCTTCTCCATCCTGGAGGGGGAAATCAATTATTTCTAGGCCCAGGGACATGTACTAATCCCAGAACTGGACAAGAACCTGACACCATCAGCACACAAAGAGGCAAACACCTACCTGGTGGTGACAGCATTCCCTCCCCCATATGCACCCATATGCACCCCAGGCACAACTATGACAACATAACCAACAAAAACGGGTCACAGCTCTATCGCACGCTGGGTATGTACATAGTCAATGGTAGGCTTCGAGAGTACTCCTATGGTAGGTACACCTATAGCTGATCTATTGGCGGTAGTACTGTAGACTACTTTATCACTGACCTCAGCCCAGAGTCTCTCAGAGCGTTCACAGTTAGCCCACTGACACCCCTATCAGATCACAGCAAAATCACAGTCTACTTGAACAGAGCAAAACTCAATCATGAGGCATCAAAGCCAAAGGAACTGAATAATATTAAGAAATGCTATGAATGGAAGGGAACTAGTATGGAAACCTACCAAAAACAATTAGGCAATAACAAATTCAATCCCTTTTAGACAATTTCCTGGACATTTTATTTATTATAATAGTGAAGGTGTAAACTTGGCAGTAGAAAACCTAAACAGTTTATTTGACCTCTCAGCTTCCTTATCAAATCTAAAAATGTCAAACAGTAAACCGAAGAAAATGTACAACAATGACCAATGGTTTGATGACGAATGCAAAAACCTAAGAAAGAAATTGAGAAACCTATCCATACAAAAACAGAGACCCAGAAAACATGAGCCTACGTCTTCACTATGGTGAAACACTAAAACAATACAGAAATACACTATGGAAAAAGGAAGAACAGCATGTCATAAATCAGCTCAATGTAATTGAAGAATCAATAGACTCGAACCATTTCTGGGAAAATTGGAAAACACTAAACAAACAACAACATGAAGAGTTATCTATCCAAAACGGGGATCTCTCCAATATTTTTGGCCCCATAACAAAGAACAAGCAACAAACAACAAACATCAAAAACAATAAAAACATATACATGATCAAATACGCATTTTAGAATCAACCATTAAAGACTACCAGATCACACTGGAATATCCAATTACAGTGAATGAACTACAGGGCAACATACAAACCCTCCAACCCAAAAAGGCCTGTGGTGTTGATGGTATCCTCAATGAAATTATAGAACTGTCGTGTCTTTACTATGGATTAAGCGATATATGACATGCTATTTTATCAAATACATTCTTTGAAATTAATATTACCTGATTAAACTAATCATGTAAATGTAATTAACTAGGTAGACGGGGCACCACGGAAGAATGTTTATAGAGCTGTTGTCTTCCGAATAAAATCTTAAAGACCTGATAATCTTTTAAATCAATAGCAGTCAATTATTAATCGTCACCTTATTCAGTCTCATCTGAACATTTTGAAATTCTTGGTTATCTTCACGTACCCTGGCTAACAGTTTGAATCAGCAATATAAAATTTGGTTCAATTATTTAGTTAATAAATACCTAAATAAACACACATATACACAAGATGGATCATACATTGATTACTAATTATGTCATAAAAGAAAACGTCCGTGGCGGACGAAACCAATATTACGGCTGGTTACACAAAGAAAGGGGGCTGGGTTTGAATGAAAGCGCGGCAAGACTGAGGAACAAAAGGATTGGGTCTCTATCGGACCTTATGAAGCTATGCTATCGTAAATACAGAATCTTATGCATTCTAAATAACCGCCAATTCGGAAAAGAAAAATGCAATAAATATATTTACTCTGAGCTAGAGGTCGACCGATTAATCAGAATGGCCGATTAATTAGGGCCGATTTCAAGTTTTCATAACAATCGGAAATCTGTATTTTTGGACGCCTATGTTGCCGATATTTTTTTTAAATATTTTTTTTACACCTTTATTTAACGAGGCAAGTCAGTTAAGAACACATTCTTATTTTCAATGACGGCCTAGGAACGGTGTGTTAACTGCCTTGTTCAGGGGCAGAACGACAGATTTTTACCTTGTCTGCTCGGGGATTCAATCTTGCAACCTTACGGTTAACTAGTCCAATGCTCTAACCACCTGCCTCACGAGGAGCCTGCCTGTTACGCGAATGCAGTAAGAAGCCAAGGTAAGTTGCTAGCTAGCATTAAACTTATCTTATAAAAAAACAATCAATCAATCATAATCACTAGATAGAACTACTATCGTTGATGATATACTACTGTTGATGATATTACTAGTTTATCTAGGGTGTCCTGCGTCGCATGTAATCTATGTGGTGAGCATTCGTGAAAAAGGACTGTCGTTGCTCCAACGTGTACCTAACCATAAACATCAATGCCTTTCTTAAAATCAATACACAGAAGTATATATTTTTTAACCTGTATATTTAGCTAAAAGAAATCCAGGTTAGCAGGCAAAATTAACTAGAGGTTGACTATTTACCAGGTGAAATTGTGTCACTTCTCTTGCGTTCATTGCACGCAGAGTCAGGGTATATGCAACAGTTTGGGCAGCCTGGCTCGTTGCGAACTAATTTGCCAGAATTTTACGTAGTTACAGTGCCTTGCGAAAGTATTCGGACCCCTTGAACTTTGCGACCTTTTGCCACATTTCAGGCTTCAAACATAAAGATATAAAACTGTATTTTTTTGTGAAGAATCAACAACAAGTGGGACACAATCATGAAGTGGAACGACATTTATTGGATATTTCAAACTTTTTTAACAAATCAAAAACTGAAAAATTGGGCGTGCAAAATTATTCAGCCCCCTTACTTTCAGTGCAGCAAACTATCTCCAGAAGTTCTGTGAGGATCTCTGAATGATCCAATGTTGACCTAAATGACTAATGATGATAAATACAATCCACCTGTGTGTAATCAAGTCTCCGTATAAATGCACCTGCACTGTGATAGTCTCAGAGGTCCGTTAAAAGCGCAGAGAGCATCATGAAGAACAAGGAACACACCAGGCAGGTCCGAGATAATGTTGTGAAGAAGTTTAAAGCCGGATTTGGATAAAAAAATATTTTCCAAGCTTTAAACAGCCCAAGGAGCACTGTGCAAGCGATAATATTGAAATGGAAGGAGTATCAGACCACTGCAAATCTACCAAGACCTGGCCGTCCCTCTAAACTTTCAGCTCATACAAGGAGAAGACTGATCAGAGATGCAGCCAAGAGGCCCATGATCACTCTGGATGAACTGCAGAGATCTACAGCTGAGGTGGGAGACTCTGTCCATAGGACAACAATCAGTCGTATATTGCACAAATCTGGCCTTTATGGAAGAGTGGCAAGAAGAAAGCCATTTCTTAAAGATATCCATAAAAAGTGTTGTTTAAAGTTTGCCACAAGCCACCTGGGAGACACACCAAACATGTGGAAGAAGGTGCTCTGGTCAGATGAAACCAAAATGGAACTTTTTGGCAACAATGCAAAACGTTATGTTTGGCGTAAAAGCAACACAGCTCATCACCCTGAACACACCATCCCCACTGTCAAACATGGTGGTGGCAGCATCATGGTTTGGGCCTGCTTTTCTTCAGCAGGGACAGGGAAGATGGTTAAAATTGATGGGAAGATGGATGGAGCCAAATACAGGACCATTCTGGAAGAAAACCTGATGGAGTCTGCAAAAGACCTGAGACTGGGACGGAGATTTGTCTTCCAACAAGACAATGATCCAAAACATAAAGCAAAATCTACAATGGAATGGTTCAAAAATAAACATATCCAGGTGTTAGAATGGCCAAGTCAAAGTCCAGACCTGAATCCAATCGAGAATCTGTGGAAAGAACTGAAAAGTGCTGTTCACAAATGCTCTCCATCCAACCTCACTGAGCTCGAGCTGTTTTGCAAGGAGGAATGGGAAAAAATTTCAGTCTCTCGATGTGCAAAACTGATAGAGACATACCCCAAGCGACTTACAGCTGTAATCGCAGCAAAAGGTGGCGCTACAAAAGTATTAACTTAAGGGGGCTGAATAATTTTGCACGCCCAATTTTTCAGTTTTTGCTTTGTTAAAAAAGTTTGAAATATCCAATAAATGTTCCACTTCATGATTGTGTCCCACTTGTTGTTGATTCTTCACAAAAAAATACAGTTTTATATCTTTATGTTTGAAGCCTGAAATGTGGCAAAAGGTCGCAAAGTTCAAGGGGGCCGAATACTTTCGCAAGGCACTGTATGACATAACATTGAAGGTTGTGCAATGTAACAGGAATATTTAGACTTATGGATGCCACCCGTTAGATAAAATACAGAACTGTTCCGTATTTCACTGAAAGAATAAACGTTTTGTTTTCGAGATGATAGTTTCCGGATTCGACCATATTAATGACCTAAGGCTCGTATTTCTGTATGTTATTATGTTATAATTAAGTTTATGATTTGATAGAGTAGTCTGACTGAGTGATGGTAGGCACCAGCAAGCTTGTAAGCATTCATTCAAACAGCACTTTAGTGTGTTTGCCAGCATCTCTTCGCTGTGCTTCAAGCATTGTGCTGTTTATAACTTCAAGCCTATCAACTCCCGAGATTAGGCTGGTGTAAACGATGTGAAATAGCTAGCTAGTTAGCGGGGTGCGCGCTAATAGCGTTTCAAACGTCACTCGCTCTGAGACTTGGAGTAGTTGTTCCCTTTGCTCTGCATGGGTAACGCTGCTTCGAGGGTGGCTGTTGTCGATGTGTTCCTGGTTCAAGCCCGGGTAGGGGCGAGGAGAGGGACGGAAGCTATACTGTTACACTGGCAATACTAAAGTGCCTATAAGAACATCCAATAGTCAAAAGTACATGAATTACAAATGGTATAGAGAGAAATAGTCCTATAATTCCTATAATAACTACAACCTAAAACGTATTACCTGGGAATATTGAAGACTCATGTTAAAAGGAACCACCAGCTTTCATATGTTCTGAGCAAGGAACTTAAACGTTAGCTTTCTTACATGGCACATATTGCACTTTTACGTTCTTCTCCAACACTTTATTTTTGCATTATTTAAACCAAATTGAACATGTTTCATTATTTATTTGAGGCTAAATTGATGTTATTGATGTATTCTATTAAGTTAAAATAAGTGTTCATTCAGTATTGTTGTAATTGTCATTATTACAAATACATTTTTAAAAATTGTCCGTTTAATCAGTATCGGCTTTTTTTGGTCCTCCAATAATCGGTATCGGTATCAGCTTTGAAAAATCATAATCGGTCGACCTCTACTCTGAGCTGCGCCTCGATAGATTGGTGGAAGATGGAAGGCTGGATTGCCCAGCAGAGATCTCCCTTGTCCTTTGAAGAATATTTCTGGGCAGATACGTTGTTGTCTGTCGGCTTGTGGTAGAACAGATACGTTGTAGTACCGTCGTCGTTTAGTAGAACGGATACGGTGTGGTACCCTGTCGTTCTGAAGAGATTGTCCGCCCTTTCCTAGGCCACGCATGTTTACAGCTGTTGCTGATAACTCAACGTCTAGGATGTATCACTTCTTTAGTGAATAAGAGTTCGTTCCAAGTTGCCATACTATAAGCTCATGCTATATTCTGGCTGGTATAGTCGAAATTCATCCTTCCAGCGTGGTGATCGTCACCTCCACGTTGAAATTCGCCATTTTAAACATATGGACATCAGTCCTCACGTCATCGGGAACACAATGTTAATTTTGTTAGGTTGTAGTCGTTCAACCATTCACAACCAGAGCTCACACTGAGGTTGGCTTAGTTTGCGTGAATTGGGTCACGGGGCTCTTATAAAAATGTAGAAAAGGGGTTGGCTCATCATTTCCAACCCATGCCTATTCACGTGGGCGTTGCCACTGATTGAGCATATTTTACTTCTGAAAACAATTCTCTCATTTTAAAAACTAAAATTAAATTTCATATTTTCACAAATAGTTTCATATTTAAACATTTAAATTGCACAACAATTCCATGTGAATCTGATAACTAGAATGTGTAGACTTTCCAATATACAGTTTATGTTGTTCTATCATCAGTAATAATGTCTCAGATGACTACTGATCTGACATCATATTCTTTAAGTACCAACGAACACTTTCAACTGGTTGGATTAAATAAAGATTGTTCTTTTCCCCAACCTTTTGATGTTACAATACGATCTCTATGTTAACAACGGTCTTTCCAAGAGTCCATTCTGTAGAGTAGAGAGAGAAAAGTGGGAAAGGTATTTATGGGGGTCATAAACCTCACCAACCTGTCAACGTCATGACAGAATACAGACCACAAATTCGAATTGGCTATACTTATTAAACTCTTTTAACATCATCCTTAGCTCTGGCATCTTCCCCAATATTTGGAACCTAGGACTGATCACACTAATGCATAAAAGTGAGAGCAAATCTGACCACAATAATTACCGTGGGATGTGTCAACAGCAACCTTGGGAAAATCCTCTGCATTATGGTTAACAGCAGACTCGTACATTCCCTCAGTGCAAACAATGTACTGAGCAAATATCAAATTGGCTGTTTACCAAATTACCGTACGACAGACCACGTATTCACCCTGCACACCCTAATTGACAAACAATCCAAAACAAAGGCAAAGTCATCTCATGCTTTGTTGATTTCAAAAAAGCTTTTGACTCAATTTGGCATGAGGGTCTGCAATATAAATTAATGGAAAGTGGTGTTTGGGGAAAAACATAAGACATTATAAAATCCATGTACACAAACAACAAGTGTGCAGTTAAAATTAGCAAAAAACACACATTTCTTTCCACAGGGCAGTGGGATGAGACAGGGATGCAGCTTAAGCCCCACCCTCCTTAACATATATATCAACAAATTGGCGAGGGCACTAGAACATTCTGCAGCACCCGGCCTCACCCTACTAGAACCTGAAGTCAAATGTCTACTGTTTGCTGATGATCTGGTGCTTCTGTCCCCAACCAAAGAGGGCCTACAGCAGCACCTAGATCTTCTGCACAGATTCTGTGTTATTTTTCGTTTGTTATTTTTCGTTTGTTATTTTGTTAGTTTGTTCGGTGTTCATTCTTTTAATAAATCCTTTCAACAAATGTGACAATTGTAAATACAACCCATATTTATGTTTATTTTTTTTCTCTTTTGTACTTGAATTATTTTCACATAATATGACATTTGAAATGTCTTTATTCTTTTGGAACTTTTGTGAGTGTGATGTTTACTGTTAATTTTTATTGTTTGTTTCACTTTTGTTAATAATCTACTTCACCGTTAACATAGCAATGTTAGCAATGTTAACCAATGTTTCTCATGCCAATAAAGCCCTTAAATTGAAATTGAATTGAGAGAGAGACAGCCAGAAGCACTCACAGAGAAACGTGTGTGTGGCAGAGGAGGCAGCTATCCCGCACTGCTGCCATTAGAGAATACACCCACCAGCCAGGATAACACGTTCCATGCCAGCGTCTGTTTGGAGCTGGTGCCAAGTCAAGCTTACCTGGAGTTGTTTTTGTGTTAGGAGGGGAGCAGTGTTGGTTCATTAACAAACGCTTTCCTCTCTGAATGTGCTGACAGCTGGTTGGTACACCAGGTCAGACAGTCTCTCCACATAAAACGTAACAGTCCCAAACGCTGCCATAGCACATTAGTCACACTCATCCGCTGCCCTTTTCACTGCTGCCTCCACTACCCCGCTACCTGCTAATGGAGCCGGAGACTGTGATATTCTCCCAGCTGGGACTCTTCCCGAGGAGGGGGTTGTGGCCCCAGCACATATCTATTTCTTAGTGATCTGATGTGTGCATCATGCCCCACGCAGCGTGGTGCCTGTACAAATCAGAGGCCTCCTGTCAGAATCACAGCACAATCAAACAGACAAACAAACTTAGGGCGAAATAACAAACCCAATTAGAAAAAGCTAATGGCTTGTTTCCCTCTGCAGACTGTTCCATCCCTCCACAGATCAGCTCCCTGTTAGAGCCCATGGGTGTTAAGTTAGAGGTGGAACCATGGCAGGAACGTGTGCAAACAAGCACAAGCACAGTCTACTGATAGTGATTAAAAGCGACACAACGTACTATAGTTAATTTGCAAAACTGTTCTTACTTAACAGTCTGATCCGTTATTCCATATAAGCTTAGTGTGTTGTGAATTCTGTTATGAATGTATTGTAATGTTTTTAAAATTGTATAACTGCCTTAATTTTGCTGGATCCCATGGGATCCATAATACATACAAATACAAATAAGCTGATATTTTTTTAATCATCATCCTGCTTATGAGGCCACTATGCTGGTGCATCTCAGGACATCTACAAATAGAGAAGCAATCGTACTACATTGTGACATGGAGCCTTATTACACTCTCAACTATCCCCCTAGCACCATCTAACATTAAGCATGAGCACAATAAGAGCTGTTTCTCTTCCTGTAGCATCAAATTACCCATGACAGAGAAATACTCTCTAAGTAAAAAAGGGTACCATCGTGCTCTCCCAGAAGCTTGGCTGGCTTTAGACAGCAGGCCACTAGGGGCTAATTTCTCTGTTCTCTTTTAGGGGAAATTACTTTGTTTAGTTGTTACTAGAGAAATGGTAGTTTGTGCACCTATTTGAATGTAGGAGGAAAACATGCTTCCTGTTTACAGCTAAACAATATCCACGCAAAGGCAAGATCAGTCAGAGACTATGTGTGTGCGATTCTGATTGGATGTTAATGTGTACATGCACAAGGGTGTGTATTAGTGTGTGCGCTTTAATGTGTGTTGGCATCAGCATGAGGATAGAGAGACGAGAGTCATTGATGGCTCAATGGTTCAGCTCAGCTGCAATAATGATGAATTGATGAATAATTTCTGCACTCTGCTCTGCTGTGGCACGTCTTGAGCAGCCTGCCTGCTTCTGCAGCAGCACCACACAGCCTAGCCCACTTTGCATTAATACATCCACACACTAGCGCAGACCCCATCCCCATTCCCGTGCCATCCAGTCAGCTGCTGCTGCCCCGTGTGGAAAGATGCAACAAGCTGCAAAGCCTCTTAAAGGAGCAGTGCCTTTGCAACTCAAAGCGTCACATTTGAACTTTTCCAAATAGGACAACTGTGGTGGGACCAGCCAGGACAAATTTGATTGACTAAGAAACACCATTTTAGCACAGACAGCAAAACCCGATAAGGGCCAACTCCAGAACTTTTGATGATTGTTTTTACTGTGTAGATCACAACTGCAGACTGCTGGCTGACACAGGTGCTAGCTCTCCAAGCAGTAATGGTGCTGAAATGTCAGCACTGTTTGGGGCAGTGTGAATGCTGATGTAATGACCTCTGAATGTAGTGGTAACAAGGGACAGGGAGCTGCGGGGCGTTGAAATCATAAACTTTTTCAGGGTCTCATTTTAAACCCCACTGGCATCTCTGGGAATACAGGAGGCTTCCAAAGCAATGCATTTTAAACCCCACTGGCATCTCTGGGAATACAGGAGGCTTCCAAAGCAATGCAAACGTGTAAGACTTAGTAAGCCCACTGCTAATGTCCAAGTAAGTAGCCTCTCTTAAGAGGTGGATTGTCACTCTGGTTCAAGTTTGGTTTCGGAATAGCCTCAATTTTGTAGATCAATCTACAGGGCAGAAGGATAAAAAAGTATTCCAAATAAATGCTTAAAAACAGTTAAATCTTAGCCTATGGATCAGTCATCAATGCATCTTCACCTATTTTCATTATAACATGATAATTTGTGTTATTTGTTTATTGCAGATAAATCTGCCTGGATATGCAGAATTTGAGGTTAAGAAGTTGTTCACCAATATCTTGTGAGTTGGAACGTTTCCTTGAATAATAACTAGGCATGCAAAGGTGAACTTTTTCTAACTATAGACAGCATTGATATGCCTGGAAAAGGGACACGTAGTTATCAATTAACAACAACAAAGCAGGAGGGTTGTGGTCTGGAAGTGAGACAGAGATCGTTGCGTAAACTGGATAGAGTAGTAGGCCTACACGGGTAGACATTCCATTGTATTCATTAATAGCAAAACGTACTGAGACAACCGGACAAGTTAAATCTAGGAGGGAATCAAGGTGAGGGATGCGCCAAACAAAAAGGTCCTGTCATCGCGAGGCAGGTCTGCTTTACGAGGGAGCAGTTTAAGGACGGCTACCCAAAAAGCGCGGTGGTTAGAAAGCCAACTCGTTCAGGAGACAGTCTACTCGTAATTAGAACTAGGCTACATTATAGCCATATTTCATAATCAACATGTAGTCTATAACCTGGCTGCACAAATCATCATCTGCAAGACTAATATCATTAGGCTATTGCATAGGCATCGACATGCATGGGATAAGATGCTCGAAATGCACACAGGAGGCATGTTGCCTCACGAAATAGCGGACAGAAATTAGGCTACTTACAGTTCTCAAGAACTGAATTTCATCTTCCCCTTCACCACCTTCAGCCATGGCTGTTGAGGAGCCTGCTCAGACTCGGGTAGCCTCCACTGTCGGCTTGCAGCAACACGCTGCTGCTCCTCTCTCTTATCGATATTAGCATATAGCTAATCCACAGCCACGTACCGGAGACCAAGCGAACTACTGGAGCCTGTCACTCACTCACGCCCGCTCGCTCATTGCAAATGCCAGCGGTGCTGTTCCCAAAGGAGCGTGTAAGCGTTGGTATAGGCGGGAGCAAATGAAAACGGGTCTGGAATGTGAAGCGTAGTCTTGCAGTCAAAATACGGCAGTGGGGTCTTTTGTCGTCGACGTCACCATTGGATCTTATTCAGTTAAATAAAGGTAAAATACAAATACAAATGATTAATATACGTTAAACATTAAAGCGCGAGCTTTCAAAATTCCCTCACCATACAATAGCCACATCATTGCGCACGACAATTGGTTTTCCGTTGGCCAACAGAATCTATGACATATGCTACAGCGATGGTATTCGATGGTATATGGTGAATTTGGGTGTGTAGAATAGACACAGCAGAATTGGGCTATCAAGCATCCAAGATGCATGAAATTGTAGCCAAGTAGGCCTAAGTGCTTCCAAAAATCAACACCATGGACAGTACACAGAATGACAAGTATGGTTTCAATATTGCGCTATTAGCGATCAATGAATTAATGTTCAATATTCAGTGTAGGCTACAAATCGACTTATGTAGCTTAAATAAATAATGTATTGTAGAGTCAGGTTAAATGTGTAAATATGACCTATAATAGGCCTACATAGGCTCCCCAGTCCAGCAGCATATTAAAGCCCATTGTTTTGACAACATGGACAGAAACAACCCTGATTCAAATAATGTTGCAACTCTGGAAAGCAAATCAATGCATAACCTCACTTAGCTCATGTTCATAGCTTTAGTCAGATCCACAACCTAAAACGAGGTCAAGTTGTGCAGCAATAGCAATATTCTGTATTTGTCTGAGACATAAAGTGTAACTCTTCTCCCTCAGGAGGCTGCAAGGATTTGGCATGGCCCCTTAGATCCTGGGGAACTTTTACAGCTGCTCCATTGAGAGCATCCTCCTGACTGGTAGTATCACCGTCTGGTCTGGTATGGAAACTGCGCCACCCTTGACCAGAAGGCCCTACAGAGGGTGGTGCACACAGCCCTGCGCATCACTGCGGGTGAGCTCCCAGCCATCCAGGAAGTAAATGCCAGACAGTGTCTGAGAAAGGTTCAGAAAAATTGTCAAAGAGTCCAGCCACTGCAGACATGGACTGTTTGTTCTCCATGCTCTGGTCTGGCAGACGGTACCCGCGCATCAAGACTCAGACCAATAGACTCCTAAGCAGCATCTATCCCCTGGCCATAAGACTGTTAAAAGGCTAACAACTACTGCTTCCCCTCACACCTACGCTGCTGCTAAAATGGTTATTGATTAGATGTATTACCACCACTATTCTGCTGTTATTTGATCATTGATTGGCATTACCATTAGAACCTATCTATTTTATCCTGCTACTGGTCACTATTGTTTGTGTTTACATGTATATATTACCACAAGTATAGTGCCAAAAGTATTTATATATTGTTGCTACCAGTCACTTTCAAGCCCTGTTCACATATCCGCTCATGGTACCTACGCTGTCAGTCTTGCACACACACTCGCTCACACACTTACATGGACACACTCACCACCACATACACAGCCATCCATCGGTTATGCTGCTGCCATACTGTTTACCATTTATATTATTATGAGTTTTTAATGTGACTCACAATCCAAAATTAAATCTAGAATTGGCTTCCTATTTCGCAAACAAAAGCATCCTTCACTCATGCTGCCAAACATACCCTCGTAAAACTGACCATCCTACCGATCCTCGACTTCGGTGATGTAATTTACAAAATAGCCTCCAACACTCTTCTCAACAAATTGGATGCAGTCTATCACAGTGCCATCAGTTTGGTCACCAAAGCCCCATTTACTACCCACCCCTGCGACTTGTACGCTCTCATTGGCTGGCCCTCACTTCATACTCATCGCCAAACCCACTGGCTCCAGGTCATCTACAAGTCTTTGCAAGGTAAAGCCCCGCCTTATCTCAGCTCAGTGGTCACCATAGCAGCACCCACCCATAGCAAACACTCCAGCAGGTATATCTCACTGGTCACCCCCAAAACCAATTCCTCCTTTGGTCGTCTTTCCTTCCAGTTCTCTGCTGCCAATGACTGGAACGAACTGCAAAAATCACTGAAGCTGGAGACTCATATCTCCCTCACTATCTTTAAGCACCAGCTGTCAGAGCAGCTCGCAGATCACTGCACCTGTACATAGCCCATCTGTAAATAGCCCATCCAACTACCTCATCCCCATACTGTATTTATTTATTTATCTTGCTCCTTTGTATCCCAGTATCTCTACTTGCACATTCATCTTCTGCACATCTACCATTCCAGTGTTTAATTGCTATATTGTAATTACTTCACCACAATGGCCTATTTATTGCCTTACCTCCCTTATCTTACCTCATTTGCACACACTGTATATATACTTTTTTTTATACTGTAGTATTGACTTTATGTTTGTTTATTCCATGTGTAACTCTGTGTTGTTGTATGTGTCGAACTGCTTTGCTTTATCTTGGCCAGGTCGCAGTTGTCAATGAGAACTTGTTCTCAACTTGCCTACCTGGTTAAATAAGGGTGAAATAAAAAAATACTGAAATCAAAAACTCCAGTATCCCTGCACATTGTACATTTGGTATTAAGCTTCATATCTTATTTCTTGTTCTCATGTTTTCTTTATTATATATATAGTACCAGTCAAAAGTTTGGAAACACAAAATTATTCAAGGATTTTTCTTTATTTGTACTATTTTCTACATTGTAGAATAGTAGTGAAGACATCACAACTATGAGATAACACATAATGTATGGAATCATGTAGTAACCAAAAAAAGTGTTCAACAAATCATAATAGATTTTAGATTTTAGATTATTCAAAGTAGCCACCCTTTGCCTTGATGACAGCTTTGCACACTTTTGGCATTCTCTCAACCAGGTTTGTTTTTCCAACAGTCTTGAAGGAGTTCCCACATATGCTGAGTACTTGTTGGCTGCTTTTCCTCCATTCTGCAGTCCAACTCATCCCAAACCATCTCAATTGGGTTGAGGTCGGGTGATTGTTAACGCCAGATCATCTGATTCAGCACTCCATCACTCCCCTTGGTCAAATAGCCCTTACACAGCCTGGTGGTGTGTTGGGTCATTGTCCTGTTGAAAAACAAATGATCGTCCCACTAAGTGCAAACCAGATGGATGGCGTATCGCTGCAGAATGGAATTCGACCATGAAGGCCTGATTCATGCAGTCTCCTCTGAACAGTTGATGTTGAGATGTGTCTGTTACTTGAACTCTGTAAAGCATTTATTTGGGCTGCAATCTGAGGTGCAGTTAACTCTAATGAACTTATCCTCTGCAGCAGAGGTAACTCTGGGTCTTACATTCCTGTGGCGGTCCTCATGAGAGTCAGTTTCATCATAGCACTTGAAGAAACTTTCAAAGTTCTTGAAATTTTCTGAATTGACTGACCTTCTTGTCTTAAAGTAACAGATTGTCATTCCTCTTTTCTTATTTGAGCTGTTCTTGCCATAATATGGACTTTATCTTTTGACAAATAGGTCTATCTTCTGTATACCAGCCCTATTTGTCACAATACAACTGATTGGCTAAAACGCATTAATAAGGAAAGAAATTCCACAAATGAACTTTTAACAAGGAACACCTGTTAATTGAAATGTATTCCAGGTGACTACCTCATGAAGCTGGTTGAGAGAATGCCAAGTATGTGCAAAGCTGTCATCAAGGCAAAGGGTGGCTACTTTGAGGAATCTCAAATATAACATATATTTTGATTTGTTTAACACTTTTTTAGTTACTACATGATTCCATGTGTTATTTCATAGTTGTGATGTCTTCACTATTATTCTACAAAGTAGAAAATTGTCCAAATAAAGAAAAACCCTGGAATGAGTAGGTGTGTCCAAACTTTTGACTGGTACTGTATATATTCATTTTTTTATTAGTTATACTATTTTTATATTGATTACTGACTGCACTGTTGATAATGCAGGCTAAGCATTTCACTGTGCATGTGACAATGAAACCTTGAACTTGAACAAAACAATGTTAAAGAGCTTATGTACTAAGATGTTTGTAAAGTCAATATTTTACCATCTTGACAGAGAATAGTTCTTCCTCAACTCTCTGCCTCAGTTTTGTATTTCTTGAGAGCAAATTAGTCATTTATTTCACAAAAACAAATACATAGATCTATAATTAATAATAAGGCAAGTATTTTACTTGACATGGGCTGTAATTGTGTTTTCTCGAACAGTTGACCAGATGTTGTGCCTTAAGTCTTCATTTGAGATAGCCTAATGTTTTATGGTCCAATGCTGCCACCTTGTGACATTGTTCCAATTGGAATGATGGATGTTTGTCTAAAAGTGGTTCTCAAAAGGTTTGACCCATAACCCCCAAAAAGGAGTGGTTTACAGCTTGATTAATTAGGCTGTAATAGACAATTATTTGGTAAATATAGCCTGAAACGAATCCCTGAAAAATCGTGTAAATGTTGCTTACAAGCCAGAATGTTGAATAAAATTACAATAAACTTACTCTATCGGTTTTATGTGCTGTTTGTCTTCGGCTGCTCTAAATTTTAGATAAGATATCCACAGAAAACGATTGTTTACCCAACTTGTTAGGTAGGTTATATGGTTCCAGCCTTTTTGGTTCCAGGTAAAACCTTTGTTGGTTCCATGTAGAACCATTTTAGATTCCATGTAGGACCCTAAAAGTTCTACATAAAACCAAAAGGGTTCTACCTGGAACCATCAAGAATTCTTCAAAGAATTCTCCTATGGGGACAGCTGAAGAACCCTTTTTGGTTCTAGATATAACACTTTTTTCTAAGTGTATGTTAGCTTACATTACATTAGGCTGCCGACGGAGTAACGGTCTTAGAATATAATACGAACTGTAGGACGTATAGTATCCAACGTCTTGATTGCATCAGTATGCTTTGACTCATTTAGTATGATATATTATGTTTGACTGCTTTAGTAGGATATGTTACGTTAGGTTACATTACATTAGGTTACCAAAGCAATAGCACTTGTATAATTTAACACAAATTACATGACGTACCGTATCCTATTTCTCGAATGCTTTGACCGAATTTAATTTGTGACACTCCATTTACCTAAATTTACTGGGCTCCCAAGTGGCGCAGCGGTCTAAGGTACTGCATCACAGTGCTTTTTTTGACACCTTTATTTAACCAGGTAGGCCAGTTGAGAACAAGTTCTCATTTACAACTGCGACCTGGCCAAGCAAAGCAGTGCAACACAAACAACAACACCGAGTTACACAAACAAACGTACAGTCAATTACACAATATAAAGAAGTCTATATACAGTGTGTGAAAATAGCGTGAGGAGGTAAGGCAATAAATAGGCCATAGTGAGCGAAGTAATTACAATTTAGTAAATTAACACTGGAGTGATAGATGTGCAGATGATGATGTGCAAGTAGAAATACTGGTATGTAAAAGAGCAGAAAAGTAAATAAAAACAATATGGGGATGAGGTAGGTAGATTGGATGGGCTAATTATAGAAGGGCTGTGTACAGCTGCAGCGATCAGTTAGCTGCTCAGATATCTGACAGTTAAAGTTAGTGAGGAAAATATAAGTCTCCAACTTCAGCGATTTTTGCAATTCGTTCCAGTCAATGGCAGTAGAGAACCGGAAGGAAAGGCGGCCAAAGAGGTGTTGTCGGGCAGCGATCGGTTGAAAAGCTTGCATTTAAGAGCAGTTGGAGTCCACGGAAAGAGTGTTGTATGGCATTGAAGCTCGTTTGGAGGTTAGTTAACACAGTGTCCAAAGAAGGGTCAGATGTATACAGAATGGTGTCATCTGTGTAGAGGTGGATCAGGGAATCATAGTAGTTGTATGTAGTTGGTGAACCAGGCGAGGCAGTCATTTGAGGAAGCAAGGCTGTAGAGTCTGCCGATAAGAATACAGTGATTGACAGAGTCGAAAGCCTTGGCCAGGTCGATGAAGACGGCTGCACAGTACTGTCTTTTATCGATGGCGGTTATGATGTCGTTTAATACCTTGAGCATGGCTGAGGTGCCCCCATGTCCTGGCTCGGAAACAGGATTGCAAAGCGGAGAAGGTACAGTGGGATTCTAAATGGTCAGTGATCTGTTTATTAACTTGGCTTTCAAAGACTTTAGAAAGTTAGGGCAGGATGGATATAGGTCTGTAACAGTTTGGGTCTAGAGTGTCACCCCCTTTGAAGAGGGGGATGATCGCGGCAACTTTCCAATCTTTAGGGATATTGGGCAATATGAAAGAGAGGTTGAACAGACTGGTAATAGGGGTTGCAACAATGGCGGCGGATCATTTTAGAAAGTGAGGGTCCAGATTGTCTAGCCCAGGTGATTTGTACGGGTTCATGTTTTGCAGCTCTTTCAGAATATCTGCTATCTGGATTTGGGTGAAGGAGACGCTGGTGAGGCTTGGGCAAGTAGCTGCTGTTGGCCGGGGTAGGGGTAGCCAGGAGGAAAGCATGGCCAGCCGTAGAGAAATTCTTGTTGAAATTCTCGATTATCGTGGATTTATCGGTGGTGACAGTGTTTCCTAGCCTCGGTGCAGTGGGCAGCTGGGAGGAGGTGCTCTTATTCTCCATGGATTTTACAGTGTCCCAAATTATTTTGGAGTTAGAGCTACAGGATGCAAATTTCTGTTTGAAAAAGCTAGCCTTTGCTTTCCTGACTGACTGCGTGTATTGGTTCCTGACTTCCCTGAAAAGTTGCATATCACAGGGACTATTCGATGCTAGTGCAGTCCGCCACAGGATGTTTTTGTGCTGGTCGAGGGCAGTCAGGTCTGGAGTGAACCAAGGGCTATATCTGTTCTTAGTTCTAAATTTTTTGAAAGGGGCATGCTTATTTAAGATGGAGGTGTCACGCTTGAGGCGTCACTACAGACACCCTGGTTCAAATCCAGTTGGGCCAGCATTGTCTAGGTTTGGCCGGTGTAGGCCATCATTGTAAATAAGAATTTGTTCTTAACTGACTTGCCTAGTTAAATAAAGGTTAAATAAAATAAAATAAAAAATAAACTATGATATGTTACGTTACGTTACGGTAGATTCCATTGCATTAAGCTACCAATGGAATAGCGGCCGTACAATATAATATTAATTGCAGGACGTACAGTATCCTACGTCTTCATTTCGGCCATAAAAATGCTTAGAACAAATTAAATAAAGCAATGCAGGACGTGTATACTAGTTACACGACAATCCAGAGTAATTTCTGCGTACAGTGAGAGAACAGAATCCATAGTTTGATACTACAATTGACACAAGTTACATACTGTGGCTCTGACCAAATAAGTCAATAGTTGTGTTTGGGTTTGATTTCAACAGGATGTATACAGTACCTCAGAGCAATCTCAACAGTGCATACAGACAAGAGTGAATAGGCCATTTGAAATTATTCAGGACACAAACCAAAGTAATAGACTAAGTTTACTGTATAAAAAAATTTAAGGGTTGTAGCATTAACAAAATACAGAAAGATAAGCAGGTTGATCACAGTTCTATTGCAGGTTCAATTCAACTTGCCTCCAGATTCAAATAAAACTAGATTAATGCCAGGGTCACATTTAATCTGAAAACGTATCAAATGTATACACATGTTTGGAATGGAGATAGTGGTAGTAAATACACTAAATCCTATGCTCTCTTGAAATGGTTATAAACTCAGAAAAAAAAGAAACGTCCCTTTTTCAGGACCCTGTCTTTTGAAGATAATTAGTAAAAATCGAAATAACTTTACAGATCTTAATTGTAAAGGGTTTAAACACTGTTTCCCATGCTTGTTCAATGAACCATAAACAATTAATGAACATGTTCCCGTGGAACGGTCGTTAAGACACTAACAGCTTGCAGACGGTAGGCAATTAAGGTCACAGTTATGAAAACTTAGGACACTAAAGAGGCATTTCTACTGACTCTGAAAAACACCAAAAGACAGATGTCCTGGGTCCCTGCTCATCTGCGTGAACGTGCCTTAGGCATGCTGCAAGGTGGCATGAGGACTGCATATGTGGCCAGGGCAATAAATTGCAATGTCTGTACTGTGAGACACCTAAGACAGAGCTACAGGGAGACAGGACGGACAGCTGATCGTCCTCTCAGTGGCAGACCACGTGTAACAACACCTGCACAGGATCGGTACATCCGAACATCACACCTGCGGGACAGGTACAGGATGGCAACAACAACTGCCCGAGTTACACCAGGAATGCACAATCCCTGCATCAGCACTCAGACTGTCCGCAATAGGCTGAGAGAGGCTGGACTGATGGCTTGTAGGCTTGTTGTAAAGCGGATCCTCACCAGACATCACCGCAACAACGTCGCCTATGGGCACAAACCCACCGTCGATGGACCAGACAGGACTGACAAAAAATTGCTCTTCACTGACGATTCGCAGTTTTGTCTCACCAGGGGTGATGGTCGGATTCGTGTTTATCGTCAAAGGAATGAGTGTTACACCGAGACCTGTACTCTGGAGCGGGATCGATTTGGAGGTGGAGGGTCCGTCATGGTCTGGGGCGGTGTCACAGCATCATCGGACTGAGCTTGTTGTCATTGCAGGTAATCTCAATGTGGTGCGTTACAGGGAAGACATACTCCTCCCTCATGTGGTACCCTTCCTGTAGGCTCATCCTGACATGACCCTCCAGCATGACAATGCCACCAGCCATTCTGCTCATTCTGTGAGTGATTTCCTGCAAGACAGGAATGTCAGTGTTCTGCAATGGCCAACAAAGAGCCCGGATCACAATCCCATTGAGCACGTCTGGGACCTGTTGGATCGGAGGTTGAGGGCTAGGGCCATTCCCCCCAGAAATGTCTGGGAACTTGCAGGTGCCTTGGTGGAAGAGTGGGGTAACATCTCACAGCAAGAACTGGCAAATCTGGTGCAGTCCATGAGGAG
Source organism: Oncorhynchus mykiss (assembly GCF_057628025.1). Classification (NCBI taxonomy): domain Eukaryota; kingdom Metazoa; phylum Chordata; class Actinopteri; order Salmoniformes; family Salmonidae; genus Oncorhynchus; species Oncorhynchus mykiss. The sequence goes on from NC_143040.1 coordinate 53,451,365, forward strand.
ATGCACTGCAGTACTTAATGCAGCTGGTGGCCACACCAGATACTGACTTTTACTTTTGATTTTGACCCCCCCTTTGTTCAGGGACACATTATTCCATGTCTGTTAGTTACATGTCTGTGGAACTTGTTCAGTTTATGTCTCAGCTGTTGAATCTTGTTATGTTCATACAAATATTTACACATGTTACGTTTGCTGAAAATAAACGCAGTCGACAGTGAGGACGTTTCTTTGGGCACTCACAGCTGCTGTACATACTCAAGACTGAAATGCTTCCCACCTCTTCCAGACATCTCAAACTATATCTGTCGATTAAGAATGTCTATATGAATGGCAGTGGCTAGTCTAACCACCACAGGTGTAATTTAGGATTGAAATATGCTCTGACCTGCAGGAACTACTAGCAACAAGAGTTTTCAAATTTGTGAGATATTTAAATGATCTTTGCTAGCATCGTCATTAAGTTACACATAGACTGACTACTCGTCCAAAAATAAGAAGGAAATGACGAAAGGTAGCTAGGCGTGGCCAAGTAACATAACATATCATACTAAATGGGGTGACACGGATTTATGTAGAGAATAATACATTTAGTGACAGGCAGGTTTTAGTAAAAGGCGGCCACGCTCCGGGACTGCAGTGAATGTATATTTAATTATAGTTATTCCACGTTGCTATGGTAAACACATCGTTGCCATGTAGCTACGGTAGCAGAGGTTAAATGATGACAAGATACAAAAAATGGTTTCATAAATAATGTATAAATAGGCAACAAGGACTTCAGCAAATAATGATTTTAGAAATAATTTAGAAATATGCAACAACCAAATGATTGTGGAGTCAACCTTCTGTGTAGCCTAGCTACATATTTTGGATCCAGCTTTATTCACCAGCACCTGTAAATAAATCCCACCATTTTGCACCTGAATTCTGCTTGATTTGAAGCTTCGCACCCGTCTGACAAGACAATAAGGTCCACTACCTTACATACTCATTGAAGTAGCCTACAGGTAGGCCTACAGCAATACACTTGGTATATTATGTTGTATAAGGGAATTGTTGCTGGTTAGATCCCAGCCAGAGCCAAGTCTCCCAAAATTGATTATTATTTGCCATTTTGTCATATTGCTGTTTGAGTTGCCTACTTTATGTGTATCAGAAGATAAAGCTGATCTATGCAGGGTCGAGGGAGAGAATCAAGTAATAAGCCTACAGTTTATTAATTTTATTCAATCCACTTTCAACTCATTCTTAAAGCCACAATGTGACTCTTTACTATTTCACATAATATGACTCCTCCCCATACACCTACATAGTGACAGTGCATTGATGTAAAGCCCTTCTTGTCCTCTACCAGGTCCTCTCTAAATTCGGATGGTCTATTTTGTGAGTTTCTTATCGTTACCTGAGAGCTGCAGCTGCTCTGACTCAGTGTGCTGGGGGGGAGGGGGGACGACTGTCCCGGTGCACCAATAGGAGATTGTCAAAAATACACTGAGCTCTCCAGTTAGCCCACACGCTTGTCTGTCATGAAGGATTAACGCTACCCTCCAAGAAGCAGCGGTGGACGCTGGCTGCAGTGAGGATATAGATACATTATTTGTCACGCAACAAAAATTGGTAAATCGCAGCTTATCGTCCTCAAACAGCTAAATCATTTATCTGCAGGAGGTGCGTTGGATGTATCCATGCTTTTGATTATTGAATTGGGACACTGGAACCCTTCCTTTTGGAGAACATTTAAAGGAGACGTGCAACTTAAAGGTGCACCGTTTTCCGATGGAATTTAATAACGTAAGACATAATGGAATAGTTTATTTTGACGATATATCATGTGCATAGTTTGTGAAACAGGAAACAGAATAGAGACGCATGCATTAAATGGCTTGCTGCTGCAAGGTGAAACCCTACAGAGGCAGGTATGTAAACAGTTAAACTCAGAGCTGTACGTTACAGTACAGATACATTATTTAAAGGGGAAATGATATCTCTTTTATATGTGGTACTAACATATTTGTTTGCTTGTGACTTCATCTTCACTTTTTGGGACATTGTTGACACAGCTTGTAAAATGTTGATGGAATGCCTTTTAGGTGAGTTGTTGGTGCTTCAATAAAGATGATAGTTTGTTTTGCTGATGATGACGATGATGTGGATGAAGACTGCAACAATTGACTAGAACAGTGATGAAAAATGTTGTCTGTCTTTCTTGGTATCCATCAAATAGCATGCCATTTTTTGTTGGTCGGTTAGGATTACTTACATTTGAAAGGATGACCCCGCAAGACTAGTATTACATTTATATACAATACATCGTCAATAGATCCAATGTCCATTAGTGACATCTTTCCATGCTGTTAATTCACTTCGATACTGCCTGCTTTGCACTCTTGAATGAGCCCACTGTGATTTGACCAGCAGCATAGTCGTGCATGTCCCACTCCCAATGCTACAGAATGTTCTGGTTTTAGGTACAGTACAATAAATATCAAAATGACCTGTGTTACACCAGATAAAGACAGTCATCCATTAATTTGCTGTAAGGGCATATGTAGGGTATACACTGAGTGTACAAAACATTAGGAACACATTCCTAATTTTGAGTTGTACCCCCCTTTGCCCTCACAATAGCCTCAATTCGTCGGGCATGGACTCTACAAGGTGTCAAAAGCATTCCAAAGGGATGCTGGCCCATGTTGACGCCAATGCTTCCCACAGTTGTGTCAAGTTGGCTGGATGTCTTTTGGGTGATGGACCATTCTTGATGCACACTGGAAACTGTTGAGCGTGAAAAACCCAGCAGGGTTTCAGTTGTTGACACACTGAAACCCGTGCACCTGGCACCTACTACCATACCCCTTTCAAAGGCACTTAAATATTTTGGCTTTCCCATTCCCATTTTCCCAGTCAAGGCTTAAATATCCATCATTAGCATGTCTCCTTCCCTTCATCTACACTGATTGGAGTGGATTTAACAAGTGACATCAATAAAGGATCATACTGCAGTTTTCACCTGCATTCACCTGGTCAGTCTCTATGTCTGGTAAAGAGCAGGTGTTCCTAATGTTTTGTACACTCAGTGTATATCTGATAAGGCAATTTATCTCCTAAACCACTGGTTCCCAACCTCTTACTGTACCACCAACTGAAATTTGCTCTGCCCGGAGTACCCGCTTGAGCATTTTACCAGTAAGCCTATGTTCTCATGAGTCTTTTCAAGTATCCCCTCCAGGGGTCCTTTTATAAAATGTATTTATTTTTATTTAACCTTTATGTATCTAGGCAAGTCAGTTAAGAACACATTTTTATTTACAATGACGGCCTACCGGGGCAGAACAACATATTTTTACCTTGTCAGCTCGGGGATTCGATTCAGCAACCTTTCGGTTACTGGCCCAACGCTCTAACCACTAGGCTACCTGCCACCCCAAAAAAGTACCTAGTATCCCTGGTTGGGAACCACTGTCCTAAACCTCTCATCTGTGCAAATGCATAGCCTAAATGTAAACGAAATACATTCCTATTCAATGTTATATTCAGAACTGCTGCAGTGGGGTGCATTAAATGATGAAACTAAGACCCATTACTCTTGATCTATTGCCAAAGATCTTCTGTCTAAAACAGTCTGGCTGGTGTTGCTTATATGTCAAACGCGGAGACTTCTGTTGTGCTAAGCATTTCCACTGGTGCACCTGTTATTTTCAATAGAATAACAGACAAATAACAAAGCCTTAAATGTTTTGTTATTTCTTTTTATGGTTTTGCTCTACCTTTATGTTGTATTCCCTCAGAACAGTATCAATGTTTACTCTGTAAACACTGGCCCTGATACTTTGTATTGCTGGACCTTGTAATAGTAATATTAGGCTTCTTGCATTGGTGGTAGTTTAGAAAAAATCTGTCTAAAGATAAAATACTTTTTCATTTTTCATCAACTTTTCATTTTAAATGTAAAAAAAAAAGAAACATTGATTGACAGCTGTTACATGCTTTATATTTTCTCAGGCAGATAAATGGCTGTTTGTCTCAATGAAAGCATATTTCTCTCTGACAGGAGTTCAATCAACCAGATGATGAACAGCTAGAGCTCTTCAGACTCTTCCTCTGAAGTCCAACGCCAAACACACCAGCGTCTGGGGACAACAGTCCATTTTTATTAAAGTGCTTAAGCAATTAACATGGCGCCCATAATGGAGGGCAGGCATACAGTCCTGTGTCTATACGAGCCCATCCGGGAACTGTGCAGTATCAGCCTTTATCAACCCAAGGGGAGGGCCCCAGGGTTTATGTACAAGAGCCACGCCCCTCGGTGGGCCCAGCCCTGTAATGACCAAGACCAGGGAGATGTAGATCCCATGGCAGCCAAAAGAAGAAGCCAGTCTTCTGAGTCTGCAGGCGAACTCCTCAACTGCTGCCAGGCAACAAATGAGGCTGTAGCTGAGCTCTGCTGGTTAGCCGCGGAGCACCACCAGTTGCTGGCTGATCTCCTATCTCTGTGTGGAGACTGCGCTGACAGAGTCAGGATGGGTAATCAGGATGGGAAGCTCCAGGATCACAGGGAGGGTTGTGGGAGCTTCTCAGGACAGGTCCTCAGCAGCAATGCTCAACATGCTCTCTCTATGTCTTTGGGGCACGATAGAACCTCCTCACTGGGCAGGAAGCTGAAGAAGCTGGGGGGAAAGAAGTTAAACAGTGCAGAGGAGTTCCTGCACAGCAAGATGAAGAAGAAAGTAGGGATAGGGAGCACTGCAGTAGAGTCTTTATTTTTTCAGTCCTCGACTCAGACCCGGGATCAATCCAACCTCGTCCCAGTGGCAGAGGAGAAAATGATTCCTAGTACCCCAGCCTTTCTCCAATCTTCGGACACTCCAATGTCAGGCTCCTATGTCAGTGTGGCCAGCAACCCCATCCTCAGTATGGAGGAACACTTCCATATCGCTAGAGAGGGCTGGGACTTCATGGAGGAAGACTCTCATGCCTCTGAGTCAGACCTGGACTTCTGCAACAACATGTCTGAGTACGACAGTGAACTCTGCTTGGGCTACGAAGCTTCGTCCTGTAGTTTATTGGAAGACGTGGAGGATCATGTTCAACTAGAGCATATGATGAGTGGGAACAACATTCGTCCCATGAGGTCTGAGGACAAGTCAGCCCACCAGCTGTATGATGAGGTCAACAGGAGGGACACGGGGGTTAGGGTGGTTGCCAAGGGGCAGGAGATGGAGGGCACAGTGCAACATGTTGGCCATATTAGCCCAGACTGGTCCAAAGAGTTCTATCCAGAGACTGAATCAGATGTACCTCAGCCGGGGATGAGCAGCTGTCAGCAAGGGTATGGGGAGTGGAGGAGTCTAAACAGGGACATTAAAGATACGGGAGGGACCAAACCTTCAGAGGGGCTGCAGCTGCATCTCTCACTTCCTGTTGAGGCCTCCTCTATCAAATTCCACAGGAAAAGCCCCTCTTCACCCTCTCTGTGTGGGGTGTTCAACACCTCCTACCCTGCCACCAACAGTCTGCAGAGCATGTCCCCAGTGCTGTCCCCCCTATCGCACAAGCTCCCCAGCCCCAAGCTCAACCACCGCATCCTGCTCCTCTCTGACGTTGACATTGGCCAGGGGACGGACAGTGACAGCCCCATGACTGGATCCGAAGAGAAGCCCAAAGTCACCACAGAGGTCATAGATAAGAATGGCAACAAGCGGACCATCACACGGCTGGACCTGAACCTCAGCAGACTACCAGGGACTTCCAAATGGAATTTAAATGGCCTATCTACGGCAACAGGTGAGTTAGTGTTATTAACAATCAAAAGCACTCTGTGCACCGCTTGCATTCTTTCCTGTAATGTCCCCCCGTCTTGACACTAAGGTTGACATCAATGCTTTTCACTCCTTTGTGGGACATGCCTCTCAGAATTTGTCCTTAATCAGGCATCAATACAACACTGGAATGCAATGGCTGTTATGTTAACTTAGCTGTAAGAGAGATTACATAGTGATTGATGTTTGGAATATAGCACCTGAGCACTATAGCTACATTTTTTACCCAGTCCATTCAGCCTGGAGATGTTTTGGAAATGCTTGGTTACTGCAGTGTGGTAGCTGTCAAACAACAAACTATTTCTACTGCACACTGTGGGAGTTTTCCCCACTGATTGAAGCTATTTTCTCTCTGTAGTTCCCCCCTCTAGGTGAGAGACAGAGTAAAGCATGTCCCAGTACTAGCTGATGCACAGTCATCCTTTGCCAATCTGTTTAAATTAAAATGGTTTCTGATCATCCTGTTTTGGTTGTGACTGGCCTGATATGCTTGCTTTGCCCTTGGCATGTGACTCCGTATTAAAAGCTACCCAACATACAGAGAGAGAGAGAGCAGAGCCTGAGACTGATTTAATTTCTAACCCATGCTGATGAGACACTCTTAACGGTTTCAGCACCGGGCAGGGAAGGAGGGGCTGTGATGGGGTCCCAGATCAAAGGCTCTGGTTTGACATGCAGTTCAAACCCACTACCGCTCTCACGAAAACAATGTTAACTGAAGCATTGCCAATTTGTCCTCTCGGTGCTCTGCACCTCCTCCTAAACCACTGCCCACTGAGTTCACAGACTGCCAGGTGTCAAAGACAGCCTCAATAGGCACACGGGTTACAGAACAAAAGGATTAGGATTTTGGGATGTAGTTTAAGAAGCAGAAGTGCAGCAGAACTTCCCGAATGGCCTGACGGCCTCTTAATCTGGAATTAATAAACTGCAGTATCTCCATGGTTACATCGACAGCATAAATGTGATACACAGTATAGCTCCCCTGTATCCTCTTTCTAAATCCATGTAGAAGTGTCACAAGCCTCGGTCATTGAAAAATGTAACATTGACTGTCAGCCATTGTACCCCAAATGCCTTGCCCCTACAGCAAAGAGTAGCCTGCTTTTACGTTGTGTCGGCAGGTTGTCTGGTACCTCCCAACCTTTGATCAGTGTAAGAGTGCTGTAGCGTGGCTTAGTGTTTGGGTACATCCCATCAGTCCAAATTGGTAAAGGAAGATACAAAGGTCATGAAGCAAGTTGATTGTATCAATGTTTGCCTGGTGCTTCCATTAGACAGGTACCTGTAATTACATTGTAACTACATTGATGACGTCTACCCAGGGGTGAAAGTAAGGCAGTACGGTCCGGTACAGCGTCCCAGCAAAATAAATAGTTGGGTTACGCGTACCGGTAAAACAAGAAAACTGTACGCTGTTACACCATTATCTATCAATACTGCAGAGGCAAGACAAATGGAGTTGAAAACGAGTAGGATAGCAGCCTACGCTGCAAAATGCGATGTGGTAGCGTGGCCGAAACCGACAGGAGCGCAGACAGCAGTGGACACATACATTCTGGCCTAATGACATTTGCCAAATGTCATTACACTTTTTGGTGTTTGGTGTAACAGATGTATCCTTCCATTCACCACTGTTTGGAAGGTGGAAATATGTTGTGAGTGGATGAACATGCGCTGGTTTCCTAGTAAAGGAGCCGTTTGAAGTGATTGTTTGTGAATCAGATGAAAACATAATGACTGGTTGTGTTTATGCAACAATATAAGTTAATGCATTTTAAAAGTTAAATGACAAATCTTTATGAATTAATCGGGATTCTATACGTGGTTCTATGATTAGGCCCATACATTGTTTAGGTGCATGCACAAATAGAAGGTTCCGTACCGGGAAGAAAGTAAATCTACGTTCACCACTGCATCTACTCACCAATGTAGCTGATACTCTCTCTCTTTTCAACAGCAACTGCCCACAGTTTGCTTTTTCACTGTCCACGTACTTTGTTTATAGACTGTGAATAATGAACCTTTCTTTGTCTGTGATTTTGGACCAGTAAGCATTGTTACTCCTATCCGGTCAGGATTCCTCTACAATGCTGAGGAACTATAAGGGACACAGGCTTGACAGCCAATGTTCAGCCTAGTAAAGTCATGGCTGGAGGAAGGCTGGGTATGCAGGAGGATAGAGAGTGTTACTCATGTGGGAATAATCTGAATCAATTCTCATCGTGGTAATGTCCCCCCATCCACCCATTCATACACACACACCACATACACACCATTTCCTGCAGTGCCGGCTTAAGTCTTCTCCGCTTCCATTTTTCATTCATCTTCTGAACCTAGATCGCCAGGCTTCCCAGAATGCAAGACTACCGAGACTAGATTCAAACAGACAGAAAATCACATTTTCTTTTAAAGGTCAACATGGGCTTCTACCTTTAAATGATAAGAGAAATAGGATTCAAAGCAGTATAATTATTTGCCCCTGTTAGCCTGTCTGTGGCACTGTGTGCTTTTCAGGCTGTTGTGGCTCATGATTAATCAATACGAGTTCTATAAATAACTATTCTTGGCCTGAGTGAACAGGATACAGTTTCATCTGCAGGCATATAACATGAATACTGGCCGTTATTGAATTGCATGAACAGTGTCTGTATGTATAGTATAGTGTCTGTATGTATAGATAGTAACATGATATTTCTCCATGCTGCATATTGTCCCCTCTAAATCTCCCCTTTGATAGAAATCTGAAAACAGTCTCACTGTTCATTTGGAAGGACCTCAGTGGGTTCTGAGCCATCCTTTCTCCACGTTCAATAATTCATTACACTTGAAATGTTAACAATGGACAACAGAGGGGCTAGAATTGCTACTATGTAGGTCAGAATAAAGGCTGCTCTTCATGGTTGGTCCTGCCAATAATATTCTCATTTAAATACGATCTCTGTCATCTCTGTTGTCTGTGTGAGGTTCAGCTATCAATGTTTAATTGGTCAAAGGAAGCTGTACGGGAGAGTGTATATGTAACATTTAGAAACCTATTGTCCTCTGCAAGGCAGTTAACCCACTGTTCCCCGGGCGCCCGAAGACGTGGATGTCGATTAAGGCAGCCCTCCGCACCTCTCTGATTCAGAGGGTTAAATGCAGAAGACACATTTCAGTTGAATGCATTCAGTTGTACAACTGATTAGGTATCACCTTTCCCCTTCCCCTTCTATACTAACACAAATATAAACGCAACATACAACAATTTACAGTTCATATAAAGTTACAGTTCATATAAGGAAATCAGTCAATTTAAATTTATTAATTAGTCCCTAATCTATGGATTTCACATGACTGGGCAGGGGCCCAGCATTGGGGGGCTTGGGAGGGCATAGGCCCACCCACTTGTGAGCAAGGCCTACCCACTGGGGACCCAGGCCCAGCCAATCAGAATGAATTTTCCCCCACAAAGGGCTTTAATACAGACAGAACTCCTCAGTTACTCCTCAGTAACTCCTCAGTTTCATCAGCTGTCCGGGTGGCTGGTCTCAGACAACCCGGCTGTGAAGAAGCCAGATGTGGAGGTCCAGGGCTGGCGTGGTTGGAAGTACTGCCAAATTCTCTAACGACGTTGGAGGTACCTTATGGTAAAGAAATTAACATTAAATTATCTGGCAACAGCTCTGGTAGACATTCCTGCAGTCAGCATGCCAGTTGCACATTCCCCCAAAACTTGAGACATCTGTGGCATTGTGTTGTGTGACAAAACTGCATATTTTAGAGTGGCCTTTTATTGTCCCCAGCACAAGGTGCACCTTTGTAATGATCATGCTGTTTAATCAGCTTCTTGGTATGCCACACCTGTCAGGTGGATGGATTATCTTGGCAAGAAGACATGCTCATTAACAGGGATGTAAACTAATTTGTATACAGAGAAATACACTTTTGTGAGTATGGAACATTTCTTGGATAATTTATTTCACCTCATGAAACATGGGACCAACACTTTACATGTTGCGTTTATATTTTTGTTCAGTATAAATGCTCTGCGCCCGCTATGTTTTAGACCTAAAGTCTGTTTATGGATGTACAATAGGGAATATATAACAATCACGTTATATTAGAGATTTCTGCTCGGATTATCTATGCTATGTTCATTGTCATTGCAATTACTCTGCTCTAAGCAGGAGTGCAAATGTAAATCCCATTTTTAAATGACTTTCTTAAAGGATTTTCACTCCCTCCCACTGTCTATAGCAGAGACAGCAGCAACTGACACAAATAGAGACGGAGTATGACTGAATGTTGCCTGCTCAATCTGAGGTACCTTAAATAATACCTTGATGACATAAACCAGGCCATATGGAAATGATCACTCCAGCCTGGAGTCAGTTGACATGTCTTTCCTCCCCTCTCCTAGCGTCAATTGCAAAATGCTGGTCATGCAACATTGCACCTCAAAGTGAGGACAAGGGCCAGCTCTATTCAGATAATGAAATAGATTGTGCGAAGCCCGTCTGGGTAGGAGGGTTTGTGCTCAACTCTCGCGCTGCCTGTCTAAGGTGTATCACGGCCAGAGGAATAGTTTCTACACTAAGGTCCCTCTCTACTAAGGAACTTGTTACTGTTGGAGCTCTTCAGAATAATCTTACCTTTCTTATCATAATCATAAATAGTCATATTTATGTATCATGTAACTTTTAGGTTAATGTTATCTGTTGAAAACCTATTTTATTGCTTACATGTATTATTACTGTAGTTGTTTAGCCTCTAGTTGTTGTGCTTAATGTTGACGTGCAGACATCACACAAGTCCCACTCCATTCGCTCTGCTAGTGCTAGACAGGAGATGAGTGATGATGAATCTGTGACCATCACATCATGCTACATTATAGCTCTCCCCTTCACGAGAGAGAGAGAGAGAGAGAGAGAGAGAGAGAGAGAGAGAATCTCCATTCTCAGCTACTGTATGTCCACCCTGCATCTGTAGACCAGGCCTCAGACAACCAACCAATGGCCCACAGAGAGCAGCGGGAGCAGGGTTAAACCATGCAGGACAGACAGGAAATGAAGATGTATAAAGCCTGCCTCCAGCACAGAGATGATGGTGTTTCAAGTTAACCAAGCACATGGGCAGTCTTTAAATTGGAATAATGAGTTTATAGATGTTTGTATAGTATGGTAGGAGAAGGGCACTGGACACCACTTTGAGGGTTAGTTGCTGTGGGTGAGAGGGAGGGAGAGAGAGAAGAGTGCACTGTTGATAATGTATGGCTTCAGCCTGTTCGATGGAGTGCATTAAGAAGAGGGTTGTTCCTGCTCACCTTGAGATTGTTGAGCGGTGAATTGCGTATTATCTCCAGTCATCAATCACCACTGACACCTCCAGGCACTCCACAATCAGCCAGAAGTTGCCTTCTCAGCACCATGTGACCTAACTAACACAGGCCCTGTTCCATTAGCCCTGCGCTGTCCCTACCCCACCTAGCCCAGTGCTCTCTTTTTCAGATTCAGTGTTTAATAGTCACATGTAAAGGGTTGCAGGTGTGATTGCAGGGCTTCGAGCGCCAACATGCAGGACTAAGTGAAAGAAAATAAGGAAAATGGTAAAAAAAAAAAATTGAAAAAGAAGATAAAACTTGAAAAAAAAATACAATATTCTTTCTCACTGTCTGTTTGACAGCTGCTCAGTTCACAATTTCTGATTTATACACAGTCACATCACAGCCCTGTCAATGAACACCTACAGGACCACAGCATTCCCTGTCTGTCTGCCTGTCTGCCTGCCTGCCTGGCCTTGACTGAGAGGGAGGAGGTGTGGAAACAGGAGTTATTATAAGTCTTATAAGTCAGAGTAGCAACTAGTAAAGTAGCAGGAGCAGAGCAGTAGCACTATCCAGTAGGAATGAGTTTGGCAAGATGATAATGTTGTCTTAGGTTCAGTCCACTCTATAGCCTGGGAAAGGGTGTTATCAGATACTATGTCATCAATGGAAAAGAGAAGTGTGTTTCTGGCTCTGTGTGTGTGTGTGTAATCAAGCAACTGCCAAGTGTTCTCAGAGCACACGCTAATAAATGTATTACCTAATGCAGCACAGTGCTTTCTAAATCAGATTCTAGTCAACACTTTATGAGTTTAACTTTCTATTATTATAGTGGAATGGAGGCTCACTCTCATTTAATTGTTTGAGTGTATTATTTTTCAGTGCACCAGTATTGTGTTTTTTGATATTTGTAATAAACAAAAGTTGAATAGATTGAAGTCTATAATATGTTTTGGCACACATATCATTTCAGAAGAAGACATGAGATCCCCTGATGACGGTGTTAATTCATTGTGCACCTTTGTATTTAGGGTGGTCTTTCTGCTCAGAGCCAGTCAGAGCTGCACTGCACTGACTGTGTCGACAGGGACAACAAAGCCTCTCTACCTATTCCTGTCCAGATGGTGGCAGCGTGGCCCTCTTAATGCTTTTTTAACACTGCTGCCTGTGTCCTCAGCTCAGAATATGCCGTGTAGTCACAGCTATAGATGTGGACAAACTAGCCTCAAAAGCTCAATTATCAGTAAATGTTTAATATAGGGATGAAAAGATGGAAGAGTGCTGTTCTCTACTCAATACGTTTTAGTTACAAACGATTTGGTGCGATTCTGTTTGATTAGAGGAACAACTTGACGCGATTCGGTTCGATACGATTCGATTTGTTGCATTAACATATTAATTTTCCATTCTAACATCTGCTGCTGATGGAGGTCATCAGCTGGCCCTCTGACCTGGATTCTCTAAAATGACTTATACAGTTGAAGTCGGAAGTTTACATACGCCTTAGCCAAATACATTTAAACTCAGTTTTTCACAAAACCTGACATTTAATCCTAGTAAAAATTCCCTGTCTTAAGTCAGTTAGGATCACACCTTTATTTTAAGAATGTGAAATGTCAGAATAATAGTAGAGTGATTTATTTCAGCTTTTATTTCTTTCATCACATACCCTGTGGGTCAGACGTTTACATATACTCAATTAGTATTTAGTAGCATTGACTTTAAATTGTTTAACTTGGGTCAATTGGGTCGGGTAGCCTTCCACAAGCTTCCCACAATAAGTTGGGTGAATGGTGTTCTTCGGCTTGCAAGCCTCCCCCTTTTTCATCCAAACATAACGATAGTCATTATGACTAAACAGTTCCATTTTTGTTTCATCAGACCAGAGGACATTTCGCCAAAAAGTACAATCTTTGTCCCCATGTGCAGTTGCTGTTTTGGAGCAGTGGCCTCTTCCTTGCTGAGTGGCCTTTCAGGTTATGTCAATATAGGACTCGTTTTACTGTGGATATAGATACTTTTGTACCTATTTCCTCCAGCATCTTCACAAGGTCCTTTGCTGTTGTTCTGGGATTGTTCTGGGATTGATTTGTACTTTTCGCACCAAAGTACATTCACCTCTAGGAGACAGAATGCGTCTCCTTCCTGAGCGGTATGACAGCTGCGTGGTCCCATGGTGTTTATACTTACGTACTTGTCATGGTCGTTGAAATGAGCGGACCAAGGCACAGCGTGCGTAGAGTTCCACATATTTTAATAAATCAAAACTCACCAAACAAAGACAAGCACAAACAAAACGTGACGTTCTGTGCTGCTCACAGGCAGCTACACAAAAACAAGATCCCACAACTGAAGGTGGAAAAAAGGCTGCCTAAGTATGATCCCCAATCAGAGACAACGATAGACAGCTGCCTCTGATTGGGAACCATACAAAGCCATAAAAAGAAATAGAAAAACTAGAATGCCCACCCAAATCACACCCAGACCTTACCAAATAGAGAAATAAAAAGTCTCTCTAAGGTCAGGGCGTGACAGTACTATTGTTAGTACAGATGAACGTGGTACCTTCAGGCGTTTGAAAATTGCTCCCAAGGATGAACCAGAGTTCTTGGCTGATTTCTTTTGATTTTTCCATGATGTCAAGCAAAGAGGCACTGGGTTTGAAGGTATGCCTTGAAATACATCCACAGGTACACCTCCAATTGACTCAAATTATGTCAATTAGCCTATCAGAAGCTTCTAAAGTAATGACATCATTTTCTGGAATTTTCCAAGCTGTTTAAAGGCACAGTCTACTTAGTGTATGTTAACTTCTGACCCCCTGGAATTGTGAGACTGTGAATTATAGAAATAATCTGTCTGTAAACAATTGTTCAAAAAATGTCTTGTGTCATGCACACAGTAGATGTCCTAACCGAGTTGCCAAAACTATAGTTTGTTAACAAGAAATTTGTGGAGTGGTTGACAAAATTGTTTTAATGACTCCAACCTAAGGGTATGTAAACTTCCAACTTCAACTGTAAGTCTATGGCTATTGGCTCAGCGCCTGATCTGCGCCATGAGGTAAACTGAGCCCCCCCCTGAAATCACCATCACCCGCTAATTAATTTGTAATTTTTGCACATTAAAAGTGTTAGAGATAGTAAAATGTCAATATTTATCTTACAAATGTGCGACGACGCAACAGTGGTATGCCTGATCCTCAAAAGATCCTCAAAAGGTTTTACAGCTGCACCATTGAGAGCACCCTGACAGGTTTATCCCGTCAGTCTCCTGAGGGGGAATAGGTTTTGTCGTGCCCTTTTCACGACTGTCTTTGTGTGCTTGGACCATGTTAGTTTGTTGGTGATGTGGACGCCAAGGAACTTGAAGCTCTCAACCTGCTCCACTAGAGCCCCGTCTACCTCAGGCGAGCAAAACCTTGAGACTTCCTTAGATATCGTGCACCAGCTGTTGTTTACATATATGCATAGGCCCCAGCCCCGTGTCTTACTAGAGGCTGCTGTTCTATCCTGCCGATAGAGTGTATAACCCGCCAGCTGTATGTTCTTAATGTCGTCTTTCAGCCACGACTCAGTGAAACATAAGATATTACAGTTTTTAATGTCCCGTTTGTAGGATATACGTGCTTTCAGTTCGTCCCATTTATTTTCCAGCATTTGAACGCTAGCTAGCAGGACAGAAGGCAAAGGCAGATTAGCCACTCGTCGCCTGATCCTCACAAGGCATCCTGATCTTTTTCCGCAAAATCTCAGTTTCCTTCTCCAGCGAATGACGGGGATCTGGGCCTGGTTGGGTGTTTGTATTATATCCCTCCCATCCGTCTCATTGAAGATAAACTCTTTGTCTAATCTGAGGTGAATAATCACAGTTCAAATGTCCAGAAGTTATTTTCGGTCATAAGAGACATTATGTACAAAACAAGATAAAAACAACACGAAAAAACAAACAAAATAGCATTGTTGGTTAAGAGCCGATAAGAGGGCAGCACTCCCCTCCTGCGCCATAATGTGCCAACTTTAAAGTTTGGTGGAGGAAGGGTAATGGTCTGCAGCTGTATTTCATGGCCCTTTAGTTCCAGTGAAGGGACATTTTAAGGCTACAGCATACAATGACATTCTAGATGATTCTGTGCTTCAAACATTGTGGTAACACTTTGTGGAAGGCACTTTCCTGTTTCAGCATGACAATGCTCCCATGCACAAAGCGAGGTCCATACAGAAGTGGTTTGTTGAGATTGGTGTGGAAAAACTTGACTGGCCTGCACAGAGCCTGACCTCAACCCCACCGAACACCTTTGGAATGAATTGGAACGCCGATTGCGAGTCAGGCATAATCGCCCCCAACATCAGTGCTCGACTTTACTAATGCTCTTGTGGCTGAATGGAAGTAAGTCCGCGCAGCAATGTTCCAACATCTACTGGAAAGCCTTCCCAGAAGAGTGGAGGCTGTTATAGCAGATAAAGGGGTACCAACTTCATATTAATGCCCATGGTTTTGGAATGAGATGTTCGATGAGCAGGTGTCCACATACCTATGGTCATGTACTCTAGTTGTAAAATTACACGTCATTGTTTGTTCCTTTCGTGTCCTTATGCAAATTGAGGTTTGCTTTTTAGTTAATACTGCTGGAAAGCCTACTAGCTTTATGAGCTTCATCTATTGTTTGATGTGTGACCCACATGTTATATGCTACAGTAAATAGCCACTGCCAATTTAGCCAACCACACCACATGTTTTTGCATCCCACTTTGACATTCATTTTGTTATATTGTTCCTGTTTTGCATAGCTTAATCACGTATGCATATTGCTATTGATTTGTTTAATAATTGTATATTTGTATATTACAATGTATTAATATTATAGCATTAGATAACCTAATTGTGCATTCATGTACTATCATTATTGCTTGTTATTATTTGCTATTTATTTGTCTCCCTGCAGACATACTACGTTACCTACCGGCTGGACAGTCCTAACCAAAGCTAATCAAGACAAGAATTAGACAAATTCCAACTGAACTGTCAACAATCTAACTCACCTTTCACCTTTATTTAACCAGGTAGGCTAGTTGAGGACAAACAAACAAACATACAGTGAATAATACAGTAGAAAAAGTCTATATACAGTATGTGCAAATGAGGTGAGATAAGGGAGGTAAAGGCAATAAATAGGCCATGGTGGTGAAGTAATTACAATATAGCAATTAAACACTGGAATGGTAGATGTGCAGAAGATGAATGTGCAAGTAGAGATACTGGGGTACAAAGGAGCAAGATAAATAAATAAATACAGTATGGGGAAGAGGTAGTTTTGATGGGCTATGTACAGGTGCAGTGATCTGTGAGCTGCTCTGACAGTTGGTGCTTAAAGCTAGTGAAGGAGATATGAGTCTCCAGCTTCAGTGATTTTTGCAGTTCGTTCCAGTCATCGGCAGCAGCAAACTGGAAGGAAAGGCAGCCAAAGGAAGAATTGGCTTTGGGGATGACCAGTGAGATATACCTGCTGGAGCGCGTGCTACGGGTGGATGCTGCTTTGGTGACCAGTGAGCTGAGATAAGGCGGTGCTTCAGCTATCAGAGACTTGTAGATGACCTGGAGCCAGTGAAATACCTTACAAATCTTTAAACTGTCTTACTTTATCAATATACACATGAGAAAGACCTGTTGTTTTGTCTTGTGATAATTTGCAATGAAAATATAAAGCATTTGAGGCTTCAAAATCATGTCTTGAAAATGTTGTACTCAATAATTATTATCCTGAACAAACGTATTAATTTGTATTTTCACAGAAGTATATTTTCTCGTGTCCTTTATTCAAGCATACTTTATTCAAGCGTACATTTGAACTTTTGGAATGACCAATGAGGAGTTTATAAACACCATATAAGAGCCAGGAATATACAATAAGAGGAGGGACTCCCATTTACAGTATTAGGATTTGAAACACCATCATAGTGTTTAGGAGCTTTAGAGAGTGGAAACAACACCAAAAGAGAAGGGATCTAATAGTGTGTGAGAGTTGAGCATCTTATGCAGCATAGATACAGTGCCTTGCAAAAGTAATTATTCCCCTTGAAGTTTTTCCTATTTTGTTGCATTACAACCTGTAATTTAAATGGATTTTTATTTGGATTTCATGTAATGAACATACACAAAATAGTTCAAATTGGTGAAGTGAAATGAAAAAAATAACTTGTTTCAAAAAATGTACAAAGATTTAAAAAGGAAAAGTGGTGCGTGTATATGTATTCACCCCCTTTGCTATGAAGCTCCTAAATAATATCTGATGCAACCAATTACCTTCAGAAGTCACATAATTCGTTTTTAAAAAGTCCACCTGTGCGCAATCTAAGTGTCACATGATCTGTCACATGATCTAAGTATATACACACCTGTTCTGAAAGGCCCCAGAATCTGCAACACCACTAAGCAAGGGGCACCATGAAGACCAAGGAGCTCTCCAAACAGGTCAGGGTCAAAGTTGTGGAGAAGTACAGATCAGGGTTGGGTTATAAAAAAATATCAGAACATCCCATGGAGCACCATTAAATCCATTATTAAAAAAATGGAAAGAATATAGCACCACAACAAACCGGCCAAGAGAGGGCCGCCCACCAAAACTCACGGACCAGGCAAGGAGGGCATTAATCAGAGAGGCAACAAAGAGACCAAAGATAACCCTGAAGGAGCTGCAAAGCTCCACAGCAGAGATTGGCTTATCTGTCCATAGGACCACTTAAAGCCGTACACTCTTCATAGCTGGGCTTTACGGAAGAGTGGCCAGAAAAAACTATTGCTTAAACAAAAAAATAAGAAACATGTTTGAGACTCCCAAAACATATGGAAGAAGGTACTCTGGTCAAATGAGACAATGAGAAAATGCTATGTCTGGCGCAAACCCAACACCTCCTATCGTCCCAAGAATATCATCCCCATCATGTTTTTCATCGGCAGGGACTGGGAAACTGGTCAGAATTGAAGGAATGATGGATGAAGCTAAATACAGGGACATTTTTGAGGGAAGCGTGTTTCAGTCTTTCAGAGATTTGAGACTGGAATGGAGGTTCACCTTCCAGCAAGACAATGACCATAAGCATACTGCTAAAGCAACACTTGAGTGGTTTAAGGAGAAACATTTACATGTCTTGGAATGGCCTAGTCAAATCCCAGACCTCAATCCAATTGAGAATCTGTGGTATAACTTAAATATTGCTGTACACCAGCGGAACCCATCCAACTTGAAGGAGCTGGAGCAGTTTTGCCTTGAAGAATGGGCAAAAATCCCAGTGGCTAGATGTGTCAAGCTTATAGAGACATACCCCAAGAGACTTGCAGCTGTAAAAGGTAAAAGGTGGCTCTACAAAGTATTGACTTTGGGGGGGTGAATAGTTATGCACGCTCAAGTTTTCGGGGTTTCTGTCTTATTTCTTGTTTGTTTCACAATAAAGCATATTTTGCATCTTCAAAGTGGTGGGCATGTTGTGTAAATCAAATGATACAACCCCCCCAAAATCCATTTTAATTGCAGGTTGTAAGGCAACAAAATAGGAAAAATGCCAAGGGAGTTGAATACTTTCGCAAACCACTGTACCTCTCAGTTTAACCTTATTATTTATCTAAACAACAGGTTGAAGTGATAGCAGTGTGACCCTCGTGGGAAGGTGTTGTATTACAGCATGAGAAAACCCTGAATTGAGGTTGTTGAGCATCAGTGTGTTCATTGTGAGCTGTTTCTCTATCTCTCTTTCTCCCCCACCTCTCTGTCTTTATCGTACTTCAGCGCTTCTCAAATCAAATTCTATTCATCACATGCTTTGTAAACAACAGGTGTAGACTAAAAGTGAAATGTTCACTCCCAAGGCGAAGAATGCAGGAAGTATTTCCGCTGTGTGTGAGAGTACCACGTGTGCATATGTGGATGTATCAATGTGGATGTGACAGTATTATTTTGTGAGATGCACTGTTGTGTTATGTTTTTGGGGAGCGCACTATACTAGCCTACCCATGACATTATTTGTGATCATAGGCTGGAGAGGTGATGGACTATGGATGAGGTTGTCTCTGAGCTATGGATCACAAAGTCCAAATGAATCTGAATCCATCCTTCCCTGTAGGCTGAAGGGAGTGGAGGTGTTTGAGGATTATCTGGGAATAGGAATAGGGTATGGATGAAAGACTCTACTCACATCAGCCCTGTTCTTGCAGCTCTGTTCCACCATAGTTTAGCCAGAACATAGTGATCTAGTCAGATTTAGTCAGGTTTACAGTGCCTTGCGAAAATATTCGGCCCCCTTGAACTTTGCGACCTTTTGCCACATTTCAGGCTTCAAACATAAAGATATAAAACTGTATTTTTTTGTGAAGAATCAACAACAAGTGGGACACAATCATGAAGTGGAACGACATTTATTGGATATTTCAAACTTTTTTAACAAATCAAAAACTGAAAAATTGGGCGTGCAAAATTATTCAGCCCCCTTAAGTTAATACTTTATAGCGCCACCTTTTGCTGCGATTACAGCTGTAAGTCGCTTGGGGTATGTCTCTATCAGTTTTGCACATCGAGAGACTGAAATTTTTTCCCATTCCTCCTTGCAAAACAGCTCGAGCTCAGTGAGGTTGGATGGAGAGCATTTGTGAACAGCACTTTTCAGTTCTTTCCACAGATTCTCGATTGGATTCAGGTCTGGACTTTGACTTGGCCATTCTAACACCTGGATATGTTTATTTTTGAACCATTCCATTGTAGATTTTGCTTTATGTTTTGGATCATTGTCTTGTTGGAAGACAAATCTCCGTCCCAGTCTCAGGTCTTTTGCAGACTCCATCAGGTTTTCTTCCAGAATGGTCCTGTATTTGGCTCCATCCATCTTCCCATCAATTTTAACCATCTTCCCTGTCCCTGCTGAAGAAAAGCAGGCCCAAACCATGATGCTGCCACCACCATGTTTGACAGTGGGGATGGTGTGTTCAGCTGTGTTGCTTTTACGCCAAACATAACATTTTGCATTGTTGCCAAAAAGTTCAATTTTGGTTTCATCTGACCAGAGCACCTTCTTCCACATGTTTGGTGTGTCTCCCAGGTGGCTTGTGGCAAACTTTAAACAACACTTTTTATGGATATCTTTAAGAAATGGCTTTCTTCTTGCCACTCTTCCATAAAGGCCAGATTTGTACAATATACGACTGATTGTTGTCCTATGGACATAGTCTCCCACCTCAGCTGTAGATCTCTGCAGTTCATCCAGAGTGATCATGGGCCTCTTGGCTGCATCTCTGATCAGTCTTCTCCTTGTATGAGCTGAAAGTTTAGAGGGACGGCCAGTTCTTGGTAGATTTGCAGTGGTCTGATACTCCTTCCATTTCAATATTATCGCTTGCACAGTGCTCCTTGGGATGTTTAAAGCTTGGGAAATCTTTTTGTATCCAAATCCGGCTTTAAACTTCTTCACAACAGTATCTCGGACCTGCCTGGTGTGTTCCTTGTTCTTCATGATGCTCTCTGCGCTTTTAACGGACCTCTGAGACTATCACAGTGCAGGTGCATTTATACAGAGACTTGATTACACACAGGTGGATTGTATTTATCATCATTAGTCATTTAGGTCAACATTGGATCATTCAGAGATCCTCACTGAACTTCTGGAGAGAGTTTGCTGCACTGAAAGTAAAGGGGCTGAATAATTTTGCACGCCCAATTTTTCAGTTTTTGATTTGTTAAAAAAGTTTGAAATATTCAATAAATGTCGTTCCACTTCATGATTGTGTCCCACTTGTTGTTGATTCTTCACAAAAAAATACAGTTTTATATCTTTATGTTTGAAGCCTGAAATGTGGCAAAAGGTCGCAAAGTTCAAGGGGGCCGAATACTTTCGCAAGGCACTGTAGTCTCTCTCTGAGTGGGCTAGATGTTGGCTGCTCTGCTCTCCAATCCCTGACAACAGAATAGATGTGTTACAGTGAGTGAAAACAAACATAAACACGCTGTTGGTCTGGTTTCTTTAGCCAATTGTTTTAGAGAAGAGCGTATTACCATTCCGTAGGTAATGTACTCTGTTACAGTGCTGCGATGGCCAATGCATTGACTCGTATACAGAAATCCATATTGGTTATAGTGGCATTTGTTTTATAGGGCATTGTTCTTTATCAGATCAGAGGGTGGTTGGTGGTCCTCAGGCTGAAGCAAGTCTAGCTATGTGCAGTATATAAAACACATCTGTATCCTGCAGCAGAGATGTGCTTGCTCTGTGTCTTTGATTTTTAAAAGCTACGATGCCTGCTTTCTACCTCCCGCCACTTGATCTATTCAGGATACATGCTGGCTCTGTTGCTCTGTAAAATCCCTCCCTAACAGAGTGTGTGTTTCAGTCTATCCTAATACACCTGTTATTACAATTCATAACAACTCTTTATTGTGTGTTTACATGTGCACATGTGTGTTTGTGTGTATTTGTGTGTGTGTGTGTAGAGGAGGCCGATATCTGGATGCTGGACGGTGATGATGCCATCTCCCAGACCCAGGACTCCCTGAACCGTGTCTCCCGTCCCAATCACCTGGACTTCCTCAGGATCACGCCCCCAGAGGATGACATCATCGGAGATACCCCCTACTACCCTCAACTGGAGTGCACGGTGAGAGCTGCTGCACCCACACATTTAGCTAACAGCAATATGTCATACTTAGGGTTATGCGACCTAACCAGGAAAGAACTGGCCAAGGTGTAACTAGGCCCTAGAGTTTTTCCTGGTCAGGTGGGTCACATGGTCAGGAACACCTCTGGCCCTAATTGATACTGTATAAAGGTTACTACACAATAGCATTAGTCATCCTCCATTACGTATCCGCTTTCAGGGCAGTATAGCATGACAGTGCTGTTCCCTCAGGGCTCCAGACCAGCGAGTACTCCAGTCTACTGAAGCGCTAAACCACCTGATTTCCGCCAGTTGCGTTAACATTAAGAGATCTGGGATGTGGTGCTGTGGTCCTTGGTGGTTCAGAGCCCAGGACTGACTCTAGCTACTGTACTAACCCCTTAGGTGCAGTGTGTCTCTAGGTGTTTTCACTACTGAAGCCAATCATTCATCCAAACATCAGCCATTTGTTGCAGGGTAGTGTCAGATGATGTTGAAGTAATATAGCTACAGGTTCACCTGCTTCACCTAAAGCCTATTCTCATAGGAAGTTGATTCATTCAGGACTCTCCGTAATCATGGTAGCATCCACATTAATGTAGAAGTGTTTACAAACATATACTATTCTTATTTACAATAAAAGTGACTCCAAATTACACAATACATAATTTACCATTCATTTCTATTGGGTACAAAATGATCTGAAACACAACAGAAACAAACAGCAAATGCATTGAACAAGTTTGTAGAGTCACAAGATTGATGTAATCTTTGCGTGCTAGGAATATGGGACCAAATACTAAACTTTTGACTACTTTAATACACTTATACACTACTGTTCAAAAGTTTGGGGTCACTTAGAAATGTCCTTATTTTTGAAAGAAAAGCTACTTTTTGTCCATTAAAATAACATCAAATTGATCAGAAATACAGTGTAGACATTGTTCATGTTGTAAATGACTATTGTAGCTGGAAATGGCAGATTTTTTATGGAATATCTACATAGGCGTACAGAGGTCCATTATCAGCAACCATCATTCCTGTGTTCCAATGGCACGTTGTGTTAGCTAATCCAAGTTTATCATTTTAAATGGCTAATTGAGCATTAGAAAACCCTTTTGCAATTTTGTTTGCACAGCTGAAAACTGGCCTTCTTTAGACTAGTTAGCCTTTGCTGTAAAATGGCGGTGGAAGAAATGGCAGCAGTTTTACAGGCGCCCAACCACTTGTGCTATTATGTGTTTTTATTATTTTGTACATAATGTTTCTGCAACAGTATCTTACGGCAAAAAAGAGCTTCTGTATATCAGGACAGCGATCACTCACCTCGGGTTAGACAAAGATTTTTTTCTACGACAAAGTCGACGCACAAGACATTCTCCAAACACCCCACAGGACCGACATCCCCGTTATTTGCAAGAGGAAGCGATGCAGGTACAGAGGACAAAGAGCCTGGTCAGGACCCGGAGAAGGCGACTGGGAAAGCTGCCGTTACTGTCAATACTACTCACCACCATGCAATCATTGGTCAATAAATTAGACGAGGTACATTCACAAATATCCTACCAACGGGACATCAAAAACTGTAATATCCAATGTTTCACAGAATAGTGGCTGAATGACGACATGAATATTCAGCTAGATATATGCTGCACCAGCAAGATAGAAGAGCACACTCCGGTAAGACGAGGGTGGGGCGCTCTGTGCATATTTGTAAACAACAGCTGGTGCACGAAATCTAAGGAAGTCTCTAGATTTTGCTCTCCTGAAGTAGAGTATATTGTGATAAATTGCAGGCCACACTACTTGCCTAGAGAGTTTTCAGCTATACTTTTCGTGGCTGTTTATTTACCACCACAGACAGATGCTGGCACTAAGACCGCACTCAGTCAGCTGTATAAGGAAATAAGCAAACAGGAAACCACTCACCCAGAGATGGCGCTCCTAGTGGCTGGAGACTTTAATGCAGGGAAACTTAAATCAGTTCTACCAAATTTCTATCAACATGTTAAATGTGCAACCAGAGGGAAAAAAATTCTAGATCACCTGTACTCCACACACAAAGCTCTCCCTCACCCTCCATTTGTCACGAACCTCGCCGAGGATGGTGCCTCTTCCTGTTCGGGCGGTGCTCGGCGGTCGTCGTCGCCGGCCTATTAGCTGCCATCGATTCCCTTTCCGTTTGTTTTGGGTTATTGGTTAATTGGGTACACCTGTTTTGTATTAGGATTTGTTTGTAGGGTATTTAGGGGCACTAGGCCCGCTGGGTATTTGTGCGGGCTTGTTTTTGTTACTCTGTGTTTTGATGGTGTGATTTTTTCCTGTATTTATTCTCCGGACTGTTTAGTCCTGTTGTTTTTGACTGGCAACTTATTTTACGCCCTGTGTGTTGGCGTGACTGTTTTTGTTGCGCTGGGGAATAAATGTGAAGATACGACTGAACCCTGCTCTCTGCGCCTGATTCCAACCACAACACCTAGTAGATCGTAACAGAAGCCCGCACCTTCGAAATGGAGTCAGCAGGAGCAGCGACCACTCCTCTCCCCACTATGGAGGAGCGCGTTCATCACCACACAGCTGTCCTCCATCGGATTGGTACCGCGATGGACCAGATGATGGAGAGGATGGAACGATGGGAGAGGAGTGGTCTCCCGACGTCTACCCCAGCTCCCCCACTGCCGACACCACCTACTCCACCTACGTCGTCCTCTGGGTCCAGCGCACTACGTCTCTCCCCCCCGAGGGAGTACGATGGAGCGGCTGCTGGGTGCCGGGGATTTTTGCTCCAGCTGGAGCTCTACCTGGCTACTGTGCGTCCGGCTCCCTCGGGTGAGGAGAGTGTGAGCCTCCTCGTCTCCTGTTTAACGGGCAGGGCCCTGGATTGGGCTAACGCAGTCTGGAACAGTCCAGACTCGGCTCGGGACAACTACCTGGAGTTCACCCGCCGTTTCCGAGCAGTGTTCGATCATCCACCAGAGGGTAAAGCGGCGGGTGAGCGACTGTTCCACCTCAGACAGGAGACGAGGAGCGCACAGGACTTCGCGTTGGAGTTTAGGACCCTAGCTGCTGGTGCTGGGTGGAATGACAGGGCCCTGATGGACCATTACCGGTGTAGTCTCCGGGAGGACGTCCGCCGGGAGCTGGCTTGCAGGGACACAACTCTCTCCCTGGATGAACTAATAGACATGTCTATTCGATTGGACAACCTGCTAGCTGCCCGCGGGCGTTCAGAAGGGGTCCTGTTAATTCCACCTTCCAGCTCTCCCACTCCCACTCCGATGGAGTTGGGAGGAGCTGCATCTAGGGGGATCAGAGGGGGCTCCTCCTGCTCCTATTGTGGACGGAGAGGACACACTTCGGACCGGTGTTGGAGGAGTCCTTCTGGGAGTCGAGATGGTCGGCAGAACGCTCCTCGGCCACCCCAGGTGAGTAAGCACCAAACTCACCCAGAGCTCCCTGTTGGTCACATGTTTTTGTTAATTTTTTTCCCTGCATTTTTCCCCTCTCTTCAGCATAAGGCGCTAGTCGATTCAGGCGCAGCTGTGAGTTTTATGGATCGTGGACTCGCCCGTAAATTGGGTATTCCGTTAGTGCAGATAGACCCACCTGTCCCCGTGCACTCCTTAGATAGCCGACCGCTAGGGTCAGGGCTGGTCAGGGAGGCCACGATTCCGCTGGACATGGTAACGCAGGGGAATCATAGGGAGAGGATCAGTTTCTACCTTATTGATTCACCTGGGTTTCCGGTGGTGTTGGGGGTTCCCTGGCTGGCTATTCACAATCCCCTTATTTCCTGGAAACAGGGGGCTCTTAAGGGGTGGTCAGACGAGTGTTCAGAGAGGTGTATAGGAGTTTCCATCGGTGCCACGACGGTGGAGAGTCCAGACCAGGTTTCCACCGTGCGCATTCCCCCAGAATATGCCGATTTGGCTATCGCTTTTAGTAAGAAGAAGGCGACCAAATTACCACCCCATCGACGGTGGGATTGCGTGATAAACCTCCTGGAGAACGCTGCACTTCCCCGGAGTCATGTGTACCCACTGTCACAGGAGGAGACGCTGGCTATGGAAACATATGTCACGGAAGCTCTGAGACAGGGGTACATTCGGCCCTCCAGGTCACCCGTCTCCTCAAGTTTTTTTTTTGTGAGGAAAAAGGAGGGAGGTCTGCGTCCGTGCATTGATTATCGAGGTCTCAATTCGATCACAGTGGGTTTTAGTTATCCGCTACCTCTCATCGCTACGGCGGTGGAATCATTCCACGGAGCGCGTTTCTTCACAAAACTGGACCTCAGGAGCGCGTATAATCTGGTGCGTATTCGGGGAGGAGACGAGTGGAAAACAGCGTTTAGTACCACATCAGGCCACTATGAGTACCTCGTCATGCCGTATGGGTTGAAAAATGCTCCAGCCGTCTTTCAATCCTTTGTAGATGAGATTCTCAGGGACTTGCACGGGCAGGGTGTGGTAGTCTATATTGATGACATCTTGATTTATTCTGCCACACGCGCCGCGCATGTTTCCCTGGTGCGCAAGGTTCTTGGGCGACTGCTGGAGCATGACCTATACGTCAAGGCTGAGAAATGTGTGTTCTCCAAACCAGCCGTTTCCTTCTTGGGTTATCGCATTTCCAGCTCGGGGATGATGATGGAGTGTGACCGCGTTAACGCCGTGCGTAATTGGCCGACTCCGACCACGGTAAAGGAGGTGCAGCGGTTTTTAGGGTTTGCCAATTACTACCGGAGGTTTATCCGGGGTTTTGGCCAAGTAGCGGCGCCCATTACCTCACTGCTGAAGGGGGGGCCGGTGCGTTTGCGGTGGTCAGCAGAGGCTGATGGAGCCTTCAACCAGTTGAAGGCACTGTTCACTGGGGCTCCCGTGTTGGCGCATCCGGACCCTTCGTTAGCATTCATAGTGGAGGTGGATGCGTCCGAGGCTGGGGTTGGAGCCGTGCTGTCTCAGCGCTCGGGCACGCCACCGAAGCTCCGTCCCTGCGCTTTCTTTTCGAAGAAGCTGGGTCCGGCAGAGCGGAACTATGATGTGGGGGACCGGGAGTTACTAGCTATGGTAAAGGCCCTGAAGGTGTGGAGACACTGGCTAGAGGGGGCTAAACACCCTTTTCTCATCTGGACTGATCACCGTAATCTGGAGTATATTCGAGCAGCGAGGAGACTGAATCCGCGTCAGGCTAGGTGGGCCATGTTCTTTACACGTTTTAGATTTACGATCTCTTACAGACCAGGTTCCCTCAACACTAAGGCCGACGCGCTGTCCCGTCTCTATGACACCGAGGACCGGTCTATCGAACCCACTCCCATCCTCCCAGCTTCTCGGCTGGTGGCCCCAGTGGTATGGGAGGTGGACGCGGACATCGAGCGGGCGTTGAGGGTTGAACCTGCGCCTGCACAGTGTCCGACTGGTAGAAGTTACGTACCGCTTGGTGTCCGTGGTAAGTTGATTCGGTGGGCTCACACACTACCGTCTGCGGGTCATCCGGGGATCGATAGGACAGTGCGGGGTCTTAGAGGGAAATACTGGTGGCCCACCTTAGCTAGGGATGTGAGGCTCTATGTATCTTCCTGTTCGGTATGCGCCCAGAGTAAGGCTCCTAGGCACCTTCCTAGAGGGAAGTTACAGCCCCTCCCGGTTCCACAACGGCCATGGTCCCATCTCTCGGTAGATTTCCTTACTGATCTTCCCCCATCTCAGGGGAACACTACCGTTTTGGTCGTTGTGGATCGGTTCTCTAAGTCCTGCCGTTTCCTCCCATTGCCTGGTCTCCCTACGGCCCTACAGACTGCAGAGGCTCTTTTTACCCACGTCTTCCGGCACTATGGGGTCCCAGAGGATATCGTCTCCGATCGGGGTCCCCAGTTCACATCTCGGGTTTGGAAGGCGTTTATGGAGCGTCTGGGGATCTCGGTCAGCCTTACCTCTGGTTATCACCCCGAAAGTAATGGGCAGGTGGAGAGAGTAAACCAGGAAGTGGGCAGGTTTCTGAGGTCGTATTGCCAGGACCGGCCAGGAGAATGGGCGAGGTACGTCCCGTGGGCAGAGTTAGCCCAGAATTCTCTTCGGCATTCGTCCACGAAGATGTCACCATTCGAATGTGTACTGGGCTACCAGCCGGTCCTGGCTCCATGGCATCAGAGTCAGACCGAGGCTCCTGCGGTGGAGGAGTGGGTACAGCGCTCTAGAGAGACCTGGCGGGCAGTCCAGGATTCTCTCAGGCAGGCCAGTGAACGGCAGAAGAGAGACGCTGACCGCCACCGCAGTGAGGCCCCGGTGTTCGCACCAGGGGACAGGGTCTGGCTCTCGACCCGAAACCTGCCCCTCCGCCTGCCCTGCCGGAAGCTGGGGCCGCAGTGTGTGGGGCCATTTAAAGTCCTGAGGAGGATAAACGAGGTGTGTTATAGATTGCAACTTCCCTCTTATTATCGTATTAACCCCTCGTTTCATGTGTCTCTCCTCAGGCCGGTGGTAGCTGGTCCCCTACAAGACGGTGAGGTACCGGAGGTCCCTCCACCCCCTCTGGACATCGAGGGGTCCCCGGCGTACACAGTACGAGCTATTCTGGACTCGAGACGCCGGGTGAGGGGCCTGCAGTACCTCGTGGACTGGGAGGGGTACGGTCCGGAGGAGAGGTGCTGGGTACCGGGGAGGGACATTTTAGATCCTTCCCTCTTGAGGGATTTCCATCGCCTCCACCCGGATCGCCCTGCGCCTCGTCCTCCGGGTCGTCCTCGAGGCCGGGGTCGGCGCGCTGCAGGGGCCGCGCGTCAGGGGGGGGGTACTGTCACGAACCTCGCCGAGGATGGTGCCTCTTCCTGTTCGGGCGGTGCTCGGCGGTCGTCGTCGCCGGCCTATTAGCTGCCATCGATTCCCTTTCCGTTTGTTTTGGGTTATTGGTTAATTGGGTACACCTGTTTTGTATTAGGATTTGTTTGTAGGGTATTTAGGGGCACTAGGCCCGCTGGGTATTTGTGCGGGCTTGTTTTTGTTACTCTGTGTTTTGATGGTGTGATTTTTTCCTGTATTTATTCTCCGGACTGTTTAGTCCTGTTGTTTTTGACTGGCAACTTATTTTACGCCCTGTGTGTTGGCGTGACTGTTTTTGTTGCGCTGGGGAATAAATGTGAAGATACGACTGAACCCTGCTCTCTGCGCCTGATTCCAACCACAACACCTAGTAGATCGTAACACCATTTGGTAAATCCGACCACAACTCTGTCCTCCTGATTCCTGCTTACAAGCAAAAATTAAAGCAAGAAGCACCAGTGACTCGGTCTATAAAAAAGTGATCAGATGAAACCGATGCTAAACTACAGTTTTGCTATAACAGTCTTGAACATGTTCCGGGATTCTTCCGATGGCATTGAGTACACCACATCAGTAACTGGCTTTATCAATGAGTGCATCGAGGACGTCGTCCCCACAGTGACTGTACGTACATACCCCAACCAGAAGCCATGGATTACAGACAACATTCGGACTGAGCTAAAGGGTAGAGCTGCCGCTAACCCGGAAGCTTATAAGAAATCCTGCTATGCCCTGTGACGAACCATCAAACAGGCAAAGCGTCAATACAGGGCTAAGATTGAATCATACTACACTGGCTCCGACGCTCGTCTTATGTAGCAGGGCTTGCAAACTATTACAGACTACAAAGGAAGCACAGCTGCGAGCTGCCCAGTGACACGAGCCTACCAGGTGAGCTAAACCACTTCTATGCTTGCTTCGAGGCAAGCAACACTGAGGCATGCATGAGAGCATCAGCTGTTTCGGATGACTGTTTGATCACGCTCCCTGTAGCCGACGTGAGTAAGACCTTTAAACACGTCAACATACACAAGGCTGCGGAGCCAGATGGATTACCAGGACTTGTGCTCCGGGCATGTGCTGACCAACTGGCTGGTGTCTTCACTGACATTTTAAACATGTCCCTGATTGAGTCTGTAATACCAACATGTATCAAGCAGACCACTATAGTCCCTGTGCCCAAGAACACAAAGGCAACCTGCCTAAATGACTACAGACCCGTAGCACTCACGTCCGTAGCCATGAAGTGCTTTGAAAGGTTGGTAATGGCTCACAGGCTCAAAATGGCCAGAAACAAATAACTTTCTTCTGAAACTCGTCAGCCTGTTCTTGTTCTGAGAAATTAAGGCTATTCCATGTGAGAAATTGCCAAGAACAGTGCAAACTGGCCCTAACCAGAATAGAAAGAGGAGTGGGAGGCCCCGGTGCACAACTGAGCAAGAGGACAAGTACATTAGAGTGTCTCGTTTGAGAAACATACGTCTCTCAAGTCCTCAACTGGCAGCTTTATTAAATAGTACCCGCAAAACACCAGTCTCAACGTGAACAGTGAACAGTGAAGAGGTGACTCTGGGATGCTGGCCTTCTAGGCAGAGTTGCAAAGAAAAAGCCATATCTCAGACTGGCCAATATAAAAAAAAAGATTAAGATGGGCAAAAGAACACACACTGGACAGAGGAACTCTGCCTAGGAGGCCAGCATCCCGGAGTTGCCTCTTCACTGTTGAAGTTGAGACTGGTGTTTTGCGGGTACTATTTAATGAAGCTGCCAGTGGAGGACTTGTGAGGCGTCTGTTTCTCAAAGGCCTGATAAAGGTGGGATGCTTCCTTCTGTACCCTCACTCAGAGTGACCATTGTGTTCTTTGTCACCTCCATGACCAAGGCCCTTCTCCCCCAATTGCTCAGTTTGGCCACGGCCAGCTTTAGGAAGAGTTTTGGTGGTTCCAAACTTCTTCCATTTTAAAATGATGGAGGCCACTGTGTTCTTGGGGACCTTCAATGCAGCATAAATGTTTTGGTACCCTTCACCAGACCTGTGCCTCGACACAATCCTGTCTCGGAGCTCTACGGACAATTCCTAAGACCTCATGGCTTGGTTTTCGCTCTGACATGCACTGTCAACTGTGGGACCTTATATAGACAGGTGTGTGCCTTTCCAAATCTTGTCCAATCAATAGAATTTGTTGTAGAAACATCTCAAGGATGATCAATGGAAACAAGATGCACCGGAGCTCAATTTCGAGTCTCATAGCAAAGGGTTTGAATACTTATGTAAATAAGGTATATCTGATTTTGTTTTTTTATACATTTGCAAGAATTTCTAAAACCTATTTTCGACTTGTCATTATGGGGTATTGTGTGTAGATTGATGAGGGGAAAAATTATTTAATCAATTTTAGAATAAGTCTGTAATGTTTTTTTTTTTTTTTTTAAGTCAAGGGCTATGAGTGCTTTCCAAATGAACTGTAAATTGTAACAACGTAACAATTCCTGTGTCTGTCTGTCAAGATTCCATCATGCCATTTGACTAGATTTGAAGGGTAGATTATTGTGTGGTTTGGGTGTGGTTGTGTGTCAGTTAGAGTGACATAGCATAGTGTAATCAAAAGACACTCCCTGATCTGTGTTGTAGCATATCATAACAAAAGTAACCTGTCTCTTGTTTTACCTCTAGACTAGTGGTAGACTGTCTCAACATGAAGATACCCACATACTCATGTGTGGTGTGGCCTACACTGGCATTGTAGTCATGGCATCCATTGGGGTGACTTGATTTACAAGTCACTTGTTACTTGATTGATATACTGCTTTTCGACCATTGTACAGTAGTTGTGGTTAGGGCTGGGAATTGCCAGCGACCTCATGATGCGATATTTTCATAATACTTAGGTCCTGATACGATATGTATTATGATTCTCACGATTCTATATGTATTGTGATTCGATACTGTCCTAAAAACAGTAGTTGTAGTCAGTGGGAGATTTAAAGAAGAACCTCCTTACTGTCACTGTTACTCAGCTCCTCTCAGCCCTTCAAGACAGGGTAAGTCGTGCTGAGGCCTGGCTATGCGGCTAGCTGATGGATTTAGACTTAGTAAATGAAACACCAATGCTATTGATTTGATGACATAATGGGCCTCGCTTGACAGCCCCTGACTTACTATCTATGGATTTGTTTTAAACCCCAGAAGATCAGAAATAATGTTTTTTTTTGTTTGTACAATAATAGTATTTTCTAATACATTATAAATATGATTATCTAATATATTATTAATGTTTACAGAGCTTTGTTATTAATGGCATGTTTTTGTCTTTGAACACAAACTGCATGTCTGGTTTGGTATGGGGTTCTAAATCACATTGACAACCATTGGTAATTCTTAATATTCCTATGTTTGAAGGAATACATTGAGCAGTGAACATTGGCTGCTAAGGCCAACTATGGCCTTAGTAGGGCTTTGAGCACCCTCTGAAAGTTAAATGACCAAGCAGCCCTAATTTCACCAAGTACTTTTCAGGCCTCTGTGCTCTGTTTTGTGCTAAAATCTGTCAAGTGGTAGTGCACATGGTGTTCAAATAAAAGTTGCTTGGTGCTAGATAGATTGTTGAACCCATCGTACCTCTTTGAAGCAGCAGGTTTTGTAGACTATACATATTGTAGTGTTGCTTGTCTGTGTACACTCAATATAAACTCACTGTACTAGAAAACTTGTGTGATGAAATGTATGTTTCCAGTTTATGATTTAGTGTCAAGACGAATCTTATCTAACGATATTCACACTCTGAGATGAGGGAATCAATACCTATTTTCCTCTCACCAAACTGTAGCACTATTAGCCACTTGACGTTAGCGGAGCTACTGACGGAACAAGATTGCAGTGTTGGTCAGGGCTGGTCAGGGCTGGGCAGCAGCAGCAGACTGACTAATCACTACAGCTTAAGCCCTATGCTGTAATAGTACAGAGAGCAAAGAGCAGAGTAACACAGGGCTGGATCTCCCCTGCGGTCCACCTGACCATCAGGAGATTAGCTAGCTAACTAGCTAGCAGCCCCACTCTTACACTTCACTCAGAGAGCACAGCGCTAATCAACAGAGAGCTCCAGCTACCCATGGTTGCCATTTTGCGGAAGTAAGAAGCAGTAACCGGACACCTGTGCTGCCTGCTGCCACAGTTCCCTCCCAGTCAGGGCGGGGGGAGGCGGGGCCAGACCGGATAGACCAGTGTGCCGCATTCTTTTCCAACCTGGAGGCTTTTCTCAGGAACACAGAGATCTTCTGTACACATATACACACAGGAAGAGAGGGGAAAGAACCATGCCAGGAGGGAAACTCGGACAGTAGCTCTGACTCAGGTCTCTGTATCTACACATATAGTAGGAGAGGAGTATTGGAACCTTCCGGGCCAAATTCAAATAACTTGTTCCGTTGTTTTCCTGAGAAAGTGAGAATTTGTTTCTCCTGGATTCCCAGGGAGATTATTCCGGGACATGCTTCCTGCCTCTGAACAGTTTGACTTGACCGGGCACGTCATTGGAATTCTGCTCTACAAAACTGGAAGTTCTGGAACTCTGGAAAATGTAGAGTAGAGGCTGTTTGTGATTGAAGAAAGTTGTCTATTCACAGCATAGCAAGGTTTTGTGTTGCCAAACGGGATTACAGGATAGCAGGGGTTATAGCTAGAGCCCTCCTGGAGAGGGTAAGAAGAGCTAGGGGATTTGTCCTCACAAAGGCCTTTTGTTCATTGGAACCAGTAGAAGTGGACACAGTTTGGCAGGTTAGACAGCTGGAGGTGTAGAGATGATCCTTTTGTGACACTGAATGGACAGACTGTACTGGGATAGCCTTTCTACCTGGCTGGCTGACTACATTTTAGTCATTTAGTAGACACTATTATCCAGAGCGATTTACAGGAGAAATTAGGGTTAAATACCTTGCTCAAGGGGCAAATCAACAGATTTTTCACCAAGTCGGCTCAGGGAATCGAACCAACCTTTTGGTTACTGGCCCAACACTCTTAACGCTAGGCTACCTGCCGACCCAGAGTTCACTGCCCAAAGTACATGCTACAGTGCATTTAAGGGCTCTGTGAAAATGGACAGTGTAAGTAATAGCTCTGAGGTCGGGGGGAAGCAGCAATCCAATTTGTTCCGCAATAAGATCTCCACTATGTTTACACGTGGGGACAAGACTGAGCCTCAGAGGCTGGCGGGGGAGACTGCGGTGCTGACGGCTTTCAGGACCCTGTCTGATGAAGAGAACGATCTCATAGGGGTCAGTGATCAAAGTACCCTGGATGTTATCAGTGATGTGAGGGGTATGAGTGTGGTACTTCATAAAAGAGAGGACAGGATTGAATCATGGGAGAATGAGTCCAGTAGCTTTGTGACCTCTCCTAACGCCGGCCAGGTGTCTGTTTCCACGGCCGACCCAGGTCTGGTCCAGGTTACAATGGTGGAGATCTGTAGCGACACAGAGATGGAAGATGAGGAGGGGATCAGCAGCCTCAGCCAATCGGACAAGCCTGACGCCCCTGGAATGTCCTTCCCACCTGACGTTGACCAGTGGACAGTGGCAGTGTTCGATGATAACAAGGGTCAGCTGCCACCCGTTGGCCCAGTGAGAGGTGCAATTGAGACAGACTTAAAGCTGCCTGTGTATAAGCCACATAGTCTTGTGGAGGGATCCCTCAAAGACACCTCTGTTCTGTACTCTGCGAGGTTTATGGGCAGATCTAACAGTGGGACAGACCTTGGACTGCTCTCCTCTGTCTCCAAAACACAAGTGCCTGGAGACGGCTGCAGCACTGACCTCTACACTGATCCCAGGCCTGTGGAGGTGGGTGTGGATGCAGCAGCCATGGGTGCCAAGGGGTCCAGTTATCATCACCACAAAGTACCCAAAGGCTTCAGCACCAGCCAGGAGGTATTGGGCCTTACTGACATGTGTGCTGGAGACAACTCTGCAGTGGCTTCACTTCTTAACTTGTCTCTCACCTCTGAACCCCAGACATCAGAGGAAGCAGCAGACGACACTGCCTTGCAGTCAGGACAGCCAGAGGGCCAAGATTCTGGACAGAGGAAGGAGATTTTTGGGGAAAACACTGGAACTGAGGAGCATAAAGATCATGTCCACTGCCTGGACTCCCCCTCCACCCTCTCTGAGTCAAAGCCACCTGAAGCAGCAGAGACATCTTCTCCTAGCCTGGAGAAGCAGCCTGACACTGAAGTGAGAAAAGGTATTTTAAGGACTGGTCTGGCCGTGTCGCGTGTTCCTGGAGAGTCCCCAACTGACAGCCAGCCAAGTGCCACTCCTGTCTCTGTCTCACCCAGGGGCCAAGGCGACATGACTGTCAAAAGGAGGCCCGACACAGACTCACCCTCCGCCTCCCCCTCCAGTGGCACAGTCTCCTCCCATGCCCCCTCCTTCCAGCTGCCTGCCCTGTTCAGTGGACTGCGGGTTCTGAGGAAAGGGGCTGTGGGGGAGGAGAGGGAGACAGTGTCTGAGATCAAACAGAGAGACGCTGACCTGGCCCTTCTGAGCCTGAAGAAGACTGTCAACAAAGCCAATAACTTCCCTGAGCAGATCACCTCCAGTAGCC
Source organism: Oncorhynchus mykiss (assembly GCF_057628025.1). Taxonomy (NCBI): domain Eukaryota; kingdom Metazoa; phylum Chordata; class Actinopteri; order Salmoniformes; family Salmonidae; genus Oncorhynchus; species Oncorhynchus mykiss. The sequence continues at coordinate 53,486,540 of NC_143040.1, forward strand.
GCACCCCCAAGAAACGTCCTGAGCCCAAACATGTGTCTGAGACCAAGAGTAATCTCCTGGGGCAGCTCAGCCAGCTGCTCAACCTTGACGCGACCAAGGCCGAGGACAACCCGGACCCACTGCTAGAGCTCAGAGACAGGGAGCCTGAGAGGGGGGAGGAGGGGGCGACAGACCAGGGTCCAGAGCTGATCCCCACCACCCCACCAGCAGGCAACAGGAGAGCCTCAGACACAACATTAAACACTTTTAAGAGTCTCTTCAGCTCCAAACCTGCTAAAAGGGATACAGCGGATCCTGTGGATTTAGAGGCTGTCAAGAAAAAAAATAAAAGTGAGAAGGACCTGCTGAAATCCATCTTTGAGAGAACCTCCAAGTCTCCCAGCAGTGAGCAAAAAGGTCCAGCGGAGTCTAAAGTATGTACTGTTTGTGTCTAACTCAAAGGTTTATTCCTTCTTTATCTTATCTTATCTTAGAACCCTGTTGTTTGTTTGTTCTCAGATCATCAAGGTTTTGAAATGTAGGAATGTAGAGCCATTTGAAGTGTATGTTGTGTTTTGTTGTGACCTGCAAGGCAGGCAGGACAGTAGGGTATTAGTTTTGGTCATGATCTTGTTTTGAGATGTTCTCATGTCTTATCACATGTTGACTTTTCAGTCAGATTGCAGATATTCTTATCCTGGGCACCAACTGTTCTGTAAGTCTGTATGTTCTGTGTTAATTGAGTAATGATCTGCTGTCTTTCCTCCCAGTCTGAGGTCACCTCCCCTACAGACAGTGAGGACCGGACCCCCGGGCGGCTCCAGGCCATCTGGCCCCCGCCCAAGCCCAAGGATGAGGAGGAGAAGGTGGGGCTCAGGTACACCGAGGCAGGTAAGGACCTGCGCCATCCTGGAGCTCTCCACTTACTCAACACTGCGTCTAAAGTATCATACAATGCCCTGTTAAGAAATGCATGTATGCTGTTGTCTGCCTTAACTAATTCTCACAAGACAAGATAGTCTTAACAAAAATAAACTGAGTGCCTCCACTCTGGTTTATCCAGGGCAGACGCTCTCCTTACAGAATCGGTCTATTTAGTCTAATTGAGAGGTGACACAAATATGTAGTGCAGCCCTGCTGGTATCTACAGAGCCAGCTAATCACAGTGACAGAGTGTAAGATAACCCTTAAATCCATTTAAAGCAGGAACGCACTGAAACCTTCCCTCCACAGTAATGCTGCTGTCTGTTGAGACGTCTGGTAGAATCACACAGTATAGTGGAGCTTTGGGAGGTAGTTTGGGGATAGGCTGGGGGTGGGCAGCCTGCCATTCTCTCAGCCTGTCTCTCTTTGAAGAAGAATACTCACACAAATAGGGTAAAGGCACAGAGGACTCTAAATAGGCTGATCTAATAACATTACAGGGAGAAGTTCATTTAACTTAATGTGTTGGTTGCAGAAGACCTGCTGTACTGGAGCAGAGCTATGTGTCAGCTATATCAGGCCATCTCATGGAGTTTGGAAGGTTGAGGAAAACATGTTTACGTGTGTGTGTGTGTGTGTGTGTGTGTGTGTGTGTGTGTGTGTGTGTGTGTGTACACATCCATATACTGTAGGCACGTACCCACACACACACCATTACCATTAACTCTTTTGCTTTCACTCTCTCAGAATTTTAGCCTTGAAACAGCATTGTTGGTTTGTAGAAATTGCTTGTGTAACCCTAATTATTTTACTTAACTATCTATTGTTTACCCCTAAGGGCCCGATGATAAATAGTTACTTTACCATCAAGTTATTTTCTATAGTTGAATCATTCCAAGTAGCAGTAACACAAACTTTAGGGGCACAACAGGTTACATCTTCACTTATCTGTCACACATCATCTCTCATGTGAATTCCTCCTCACGTGCAGGTGAGTCTGGGAAGGGTATTTTCAGAAGTCCCAACATAAAATATATTTTGCAATGGCATAATAAAAGTCTCAGATACACATGACATGTTTCTGAATATATACTGAACAAAAATAGAAATGCAACGTTAAACAAATTCAAAGATTTTACTGAGTTACAGTTCATATAAGGAAATCGGTCATTTGAAATAAATTCATTAAACCCTAATTTATGGATTTCACATAACTGGGAATACAGATATCTTTATTTTTTTTTAAGTAGGAGTGTGGATCAGAAAACTAGTCAGTATCTAGTGTGACCACCATTTTCCTCATGCAGCACAAGACATTTCCTTCTCATAGAGTTCAGAGCATGCCTGACATGCTCAATGGATGACATGTCTGGTGAGTATGCAGGCCATGGAAGAACTGGGACATTTTCAGCTTCCAGGAATTCCGTACAGATCTTTGCGACATTGGGTCATGCATTATGATGCTGAAACATGAGGGAATGACAGCAGATGAATGGCACAACAATGGGCCTCAGGATCTCGTCACGATATCTCTGTGCATTCAAATTGCCATCGATAATATGCAATTGTGTTCATTGTCTGTAGCTTATGTCTGCCCATACCATAACCCCACCTCCACCATGGGGCACTCTGTTCACTACGTTGACATCAGTAAACCGCTCGCCAACACAAAGCCAAGCATACTGTCTGCCGTCTACCCGGTACAGTTGAAACCGGGATTCATCCATAATGAGCACACTTCTCCAGCGTGCCAGTGGCCATCGAAGGCGAGCATTTGCCCACTGAAGTCAGTTACGAAGCCATATGGTGAGGACGACAAGCACGCAGATGAGCGTCCCTGAGACGCTTGCTGACAGAAGCCGGATGTGGACGTCCTGGGCTAGTGTTGTTACACATGGCCTGCGCTTGTGAGGCCGGTTGGACGTACGGCAGAATTCTCTAAAGCGACGTTGGTAGAGAAATGAACATTACATTCTCTGGCAACAGCTCTGGTGGACATTCCTGCAGTTAGCATTCCAATTTTGCACGCTCCCTCAGAACTTCAGACATCTGTGGCATTGTGTTGTGTGACAAAACTGCACATTTTAGAGTGGCCCTTCCCCAGCGGAAGGTGCACCTGTGTAATGATCATCCTGTTTAATCAGCTTCTTGATATGCCACACCTGTCTGGTGGATGGATTATCTTGGCATGGAGACATGCTCACTAACAGTGATGTAAACACATTTGTATAATTTTTTTAAACAAAATAATATTTTTGTGAGTATGGAACATTTCTGGGATCTTTTCTTTCAGCTCATGAAACGTGGGACCAGCACTTTACATGTTGCATTTATATATATTTTTCTGTATAAAATATATATTTCTTATTCTAAAACCATGGCTACATTTACATACTTTAAAACACCAAACAAGCATACTGTGATATCCCCTCTACAACAGATTGCTTAGTGCAAATAGCTTTACTGCTGAGTGTGCAAACTTGTTCATACTGCCAGAAGCTCTTTATATAGTTCACTGCACAATTAGATGAAAAAAAAACTATTTTGATGTGGTTGTCGAAGACATTCTTATTCTCACATACACTGAGTGTACAAAACATTCAAATATTATAAATGTAAGTGCCTTTGAACGGGGTACGGTTGTAGGTGCCAGGTGCACCGGTTTGTGTCAAGAACTGCAACTCTGCTGGGTTTTTCACGCTCAACAGTCTCCCATGTGTATCAAGAATGGTCCACCACCCAAAGGACATTCAGACAACTTGACACAACTGTGGGAAGCATTGGAGTCAACATGGGCCAGCATCCCTGTGGAATGCTTTTAACACCTTGTAAAGTCCATGCCCCAACGAACTGAGGCTGTTCTGAGGGCAAAAGGAGGGTTGCAACTCAATATTAGGAAGGTGTTCTTAATGTTTTTCACTCTCAGCGTCTGTTGGCCTTATAAACTATATATTACTATAGTTTACTGTGGGATAACGAGGCAACATAAATAAAGCAGTCTTTGAAAATTCAATATCTTTCACGGTACCAGCAAGGACATTAAAAACAGGTTGGTTTAGTTTCCTAAATAGGCGCTTTTACTGGCATAGCTGTAAGTGATCCACCCTACAGTAACTGTTGTCAGATGTTACTGTTGTCTTAAAAAAGAGATTCATGTCCTTTATTGTTCTTCAAGTGGTCCGTCGAGACAAAGGCATGTCTCTTTTGTCTCTCAACATCAGCCTAGTGTAATATGGAAGAGGAGAGGATGATGTTTTACTGCCATATTAGTTACCCCTGCAATGATAGGTTCATCTTGTGTGCATGCCACTATTTTACTGGTTAATGTACGATCACAGAGTAAATTATCTCATGAATGGCCAGTAAATTTGATGGCTTTTGAAAGTGTCATCTCTGGCAGACATTATTATAATGCTTCAAACTAGCGAGACATTTGAGATGGTCTTGCGCCGTGTAATTGTATTTATGTAGAAATATTTATTACATTATGGTGTCCTACAGTAAGTGTCTGTGCTCTTTTCCCTCACAGAGCACCAGGCTGCCCTCTTACAGCTGAAGAGAGAATGCAAAGAGGAGGTGGAGAAAGTACATGTAAGTTCATCTCCTTGTGCGAAGCAGTTCACTACATATAGTTCCTACTGGTTTCAGCGCTGGGGTTTGTTTCAATCAAGAGAGAGAGAGAGAGGTCTGCAACTGTAGTCACCTCACCATGTCCTCCTGGAATGTAATAACAAAGTAACTTATAGTGAACCCAGGAAACTGCAGTTTTCTTCAGAGACACTAGATGTCACCAATCAACCACAGAAGCAAAGCCAACATGTGTCTTTAGTGAGTGGGCTCTCCAAGCTGGATGTCTGAGCTTGTCCCATAGTGTGGTTAACACTTCTATTCATCATCATAGAACACTTACAGCCTTTAGTGTCTATCTAAATGTTATTGGCCTCACCTGTTGGGCTTATTCAAAACTGTATGTCAAAGTGGGTCTGGTGTCATCTTTTGACTCCTTCAAATGGTCATTTCAACTAAAGCATCTCAGTAATTGACACACCTCTGTGGTATAACACTGTTGTCAGTCCCAAGGTTTTGTCAGCATAGAAATGGTCAAATGTGTTTGACTCTGTTGGAATGATAGTGCTCACCTCCAGTAGGACAGACCACATTCACATTTGATATGCGGTCAGCATTGATTCTGGAAGCTGTGATGTCCACATATGAAATAATATCACCATTTACAACCTGGATGCTGGATGCACACAGATATCTAATTTACTGAACTGTCTCTCTCCAACTGGAAATGTCTCCATTACCCTATGAATTTAGTAGATTCCACTGAAGCACTATAATGCATTGTTTGTTCAACTGAGCCACCAGTGCCAAGGAGGTGCAACTGAAAACAGTATTTCAAATAGTTTCTCACAGGTCTCAGTGGAGTAGTCAAATGTTTTCTCTGTCTTCCAAGATCAGCCTGAGATGAATAAGAATGCATGTCAAAACATGCCAGATGATAGAGCAAACTATTGACCTTATTTATGGGAGAAAAAAAATTGAAGATCAAGCTTATTGGAGCAAAGTGTCTGGAAAGTGTGTCTAAAAATTACTATTATTACAGCAGTGCTGATTCTGCAGATATAGGTTACTCTGTCTTCCTCTGTGTGTTACCCTGTCATTTGTCCCTGATCCCTTGCATTAGGCCATGATATTGACACTCCTAAATATGTAGTTAAACCATGAGAAAGGATAGAAACGTGCCTAACACATTTTCCCAGCTGACCACATGCTAACAAGGAACATGTGTCGGATACATAGCAAAATATTTTCCTTTACACTTTTCCTCAAGTTTGTCTGGATTGTGTTGATGTTTGAAACGTCTATCAACATCCAGCTTATTAGCTCTTCATTATGTTGTCAGTCATTGTACTTTTCGGTTGGCGATGAAAGATTGGAATGAAAATGAGTGGGCATTATGTTAGAAATTACTACATTTCATCTCATGAAGGTCATGATGAACATTTTGAGTCACCCAGGGGTCTTTTTGGAGCCCCACAGTATGTGATTCTGTTTCATATGGCTGAGTGGGATGTTTCTGATTTATCTCTGTGCTCCTGCTCCACACAGGCAGACTTTGAGCTACAGATCTTCCAGGTGCGAGGGGAGCATGCTGTCGCCATGTCCCATCTGGAGGGAGTCATCTGCATGATGCAGACAGACCGTCAACAGGCCTTCAGCCTGGGCCACGAGAGGGGCGAGCTCCGTGAGGCCTGCGTGTCCACCGAGGACGACCTGCCTCCCAAAACTTTTCGGAATGTCTGCATCCAGACAGACAGGGAGACCTTCCTCAGGACGCCCGAGGGTGAGGCCAGTCGGCCCAGTCTCGGCCCCAGTCAGAACGTGCCTAAGAAACTCAACCTGAGTCTGCATGGAGGAGCCTCAGGAATCCCCGGCCCACCTCCCCCGCCCCCTCCCCACCTTCCTCCCTTCCCTGGCCAATCAGGACCGCCTCCACCTCCTCCTCCTCCTCCACCTCCCCCATTACCTGGCAACATGGGGCCACCGCCTCCACCCCCCCTCCCAGGTTTTGGTCCCCCACCTCCCCCTCCCCCTCCTCCGGGGTTACCTGGAGCTGGTCCTCCCCTTCCTCCCCCTCCACCTGGGTGTGCCCCACCCCCTCCTCCTGGGGGTGGATTATTTGGGTTTGGGTTCGGCCAGGCAGCAGAGAAGGCCCCAAGGAAACCTGCGTTGGAACCTGCTACTCCCATGAAGCCTCTATACTGGACGAGGATACAGATCCAAGACAATAAGTATGTACTACTTCTGTAGCCCATTCACAAGCTTTATTATCATCCTTGTCTCCCCAGTGTGTCACTGCCATCCGGTACAGATACACTGTCATTCAGTAATGCATCAGGCTGGGTTGACCTCCCCTGCACCAGTACTCTGGATGAGTACAGGTGCCCCAGTGAGATGTGGTGGATTATTCAGCTAATTTCCAGTGGCTGTGGTTTGTACTGCTGGATACCAGGCTCCCAGCTTTATGGCCTTGTATTTCTATGGCTGGATTAGTAGAGGAAGTTGACTTGTGGTTCACACTCTCTGGTCCTGGCCAATGGTGGAGGGTTGAGTGGGCCACAGGGGTTTCATGTCTGCTATAAAGTTTACAGGAGAACAGAATTAAACAGGAGTCTTAACTGTAACATGTTTTTGGGCTAATGGACATTATGAGGGGAAATACAGTACACTTTGAAATAAGGCCAGGTCAACGAACAAATGTGAAGATATACACAATTTGACTGTGTACACAGAGCAGGCTTTATGAGGCACCTGTAATAGGAATGAGTATTTAACACTAGTGTTTCCCCTAGGATTTCTTTCAGCAAATTTAGCAGGGGATTATTGGAGTCTTCCTGTAGTGTGGGGGGTACATCTTCTACATGCATATAGGGGAATAGCATACATGATATACAATGCATTCGGAAATTATTCAGACCCATTAACTTTTTCCACATTTTGTTAGGTTATAACTTTATTCTAAAATGGATGAAGTAAATAAATAAATAAAAAACTCAGCAATCTACACACAATGCCCCATGATGACAAAGCGAAAACAGGTTTTTAGAAATGTTTGCAAATGTATTACAAATAAAAAACAGAAATAACTTATTTACATAAGTATTCAGACCCTTTGCTATGAGACTCAAAATTGAGCTCAGGTGCATTCTGTTTCCATTAATCATCCTTGAGATGTTTCTACAACTTGATTGGAGTCCATTTGTGGTAAATTCAATTGATTGGACATGATTTGGAAAGGCACCCACCTGTCAATATAACGTCCTACAGTTGACAGTGCATGTCAGTGCAGAAGCCACTAAAGGCACAATACAACCAGTTTGGAATTTGCCAAAAGGCGAAAGATTCTCTTGTCAGATGAAAACAAGATTGAACTCTTTGGCCTGAATGCCAAGCTTCACGTCTGGATGAATCCAGGCACAATCCCTACGGTGAAGCATGGTGGTGGCACCATCATGCTGTGGGGATGTTCTCCGTGGCAGGGACGGGCAGACTAGGCAGGATCGAGGCAAAGATTAACGGAGATAAGTCCAGAGCAATCCTCTTTGAAAAACTGCTCCAGAGCCCTCAGGACCTCAGACTGGGGTGAAGGTTCACCCTCCAACAGGACAACGACCCAAAGCACACAGCCAAGACAATGCAGGGGTGACTTCGGGACAAGTCTCTGAATGTCGTTGAGTGGCCCAGCCAGAGCCCAGACTTGAACCCGATCGAACATCTCTGGAGAGACCTGACATCCAACCTGACAGAGCTTGGGAGGATCTGCAGAGAAGAATAGGAGAAACTCACCAAATACAGGTGTGCCAAGCTTGTAACATCATACCCAAGAAGAATCCATTCTGTAATCTACTGTCAAAGGCGCTTCAACGAAGTACTGAGTAAAAGGTCTGAATACTTATGTAAATGTGATATTTCAGTTTTGTAAAAAATTGTTTTTATAAATTAGCAAAAAATTATAAAAATCTGTTTTTGCATTGTCATTGTGTGGTATTGTGTGTAGATTGATGAGGGGAAAAAACAATTGAATTAATTTTAGAATAAGGCTGTCACGTAACAAAATGTGGAAAAAGTCAAGGGGTCTGAATACTTTCCGAATGCACTATATATGGGAATTGCATACATGCCATATAGGGGAATTGCATACATAACATATAGGGGAATTGAATACATGACATATAGGGGATTGAATACATGACTTATAGGTGATTGAATACATGACTTATAGGGGATTGAATACATGACATATAGGGGATTGAATACATGACTTATAGGGGATTGAATACATGACATATAGGGGATTGAATACATGACTTATAGGGGATTGAATACATGATTTATAGGGGATTGAATACATGACATATAGGGGAAATGCATAAATGACAGATAGGGGATTGAATACATGACATATAGGGGATTGAATACATGACTTATAGGGGATTGAATACATTATTTATAGGGGATTGAATACATGACATATAGGGGAAATGCATAAATAACAGATAGGGGATTGAATACATGACATATAGGGGATTGAATACATGACTTATAGGGGATTGAATACATGATTTATAGGGGATTGAATACATGACATATAGGGGAAATGCATAAATGACATATAGGGGATTGAATACATGATTTATAGGGATTGAATACATGACATATAGGGGAATTGTATACATGACTTATAGGGGAAATGCATAAATGACAATACAGGCATGATCCGGTCATTTATAAATGTTGTCTACCGTGGAATCACAAAGGCTTTGTGGAGTTTATGTAGATTTACTTTCCCAACATTTTCCGACATTGTTTCCTCCACTGCAGCGTGCTGGAGTCAGAGCCCATTGCATGGAGTTATTTGAGTTGGTCCCTGTGAAGGCAGTATGAAATGAAAGGGTGGATTTTCAGGAGTAACATTATGTTCTTGGTTAAAGCTTATTCTGGACTGTCCCAGACAGTTACTTTCACCACTGCTGTGGGAAGCCAATAGCAAATAGGACCCAATTGGACTCACTTCACCCTAATTGAGTCTCTGGCTATGTGGTTGATTGCTGTGGTATTTCAGCCATGACTAGCTTGCCAACTTTTTGGAATGTTTGTTGAGTTCACTTTGTCTCCACAGTTGTAAAATGTCTCCTCTCGGGTGGAACAACCCGGGCCTGCCAAACCCTGACCTCATGACATGACTAGAGAGAACCCAAACACATTTAAGGCATATCTACTGTATATACAGTATGGATACAGTGCTTTAACCTACGTCTACAAAAGCAGTGTGAAAAGTGTCAAACAGTAGGCCTATTACATTTTACAAAGAAAGTTGCTAAATCATGCAACATTACACGGCAGTATCAGTAGATTAGCTCTACTTTGAAAGTTAACATGACCTGTTATACACGGAGTATACAAAACATTAAAAACACCTGCTCTGAATCCAGGTGAAAGCTACGATCCCTTATTCATGTCACTTGTTAAATCCACTTCAATCAGTATAGATGAAGGAGACAGGTTAAAGAAGGGTTTTTAAGCCTTGACAAAATTGAGACATTTTTTTTTAAGTCAGTTAATAACAAATTCTTATTTTCAATAACGGCCTAGGAACAGTGGGTAAACTGCCTGTTCAGGAGCAGAACGACAGATTTGTACCTTGTCAGCTCGCAGATTTGAACTTGCAACCTTCCGGTTACTAGTCCAACGCTCTAACCACTAGGCTACCCTGCTGCCCATGGATTGTGTATGTGTGTCATTCAGAGGATGAATGGGCAAGACAAAAGATGTAAGTGCCTTTGAACGGGGTACGGTTGTAGGTGCCAGGCGCACCAGTTTGTGTCAAGAACTGCAACGCTGCTGGGTTTTTCATGCTCAACCGTTTCCGGTGTATATCAAGAATGGTCCATCACCCAAAGGATATCCAGCCAACTTGACACAACTGTGGGAAGCATTGGAGTCAACATGGGCCAGCATCCCTGTGGAACACTTTCAAACCTTGTAGAGTCCATGCCTCGACAAATTGAGACTGTTCTGAGGGCAAAAAATATTAGGAAGGTGTTCCTAATGTTTGGTATACTCAGTGTACATACAGTAACTCTGCTCACGTGGGTGGGTCCTGATGAAACTGTCTCAATAAACCTTCTGCCTGTGAAGCTGCCTGACCTGGGCTATAAACAGGCTGAGTTATGGCTGACTTCATCTTCCTCTCCCTGCATTATCAGAGACTAGGAGGCTGGATCACGTATCATGCCGAGTCTAAGGCTACCGCACTGTCTGACCCAAGGGGTAGTTGTCTTCTGTGAGTTAAAAGAGGAATGGAAAGTAATGGTAGCAGAGCAGGGCTGAACTCTGGAAGACTCCTGTACAGAGACATCTTCAGACTCCCTCTCTGTTTGCTTTCAGCGTTACCCAGCAACAGAGGAAACAAAATACCTCCTATCTTCCTGGTAGTTTATTTGAAATGCTCCTTTAGTGCTGAAATCTCACATCTCAAACTCAGGGACACTTAACTCACATGATTTTCAGAAGCCTCAGTCATAAATGTCTCTTTATTAAAAAGTGGAAATGCATTCTTCAAATTCTCACTACAGCAAACGTCTGCTATAAATCAAAAGATGGAAGTAAACACTGGACAGCCCGAGTAAACATCAAATAAACTGCTTCATATCTGTTTATCTCTGTCACAGGACAATTTGTACTGAGCAGTCCACTAGCTATTCTACTTCTCCCAAGAAGTCACCTCTGTAACGCACTCTTCTTTCATCACAGTAACACTGTCACTAAAGAGGGTTTTTTGTTGAAATGGGGTGCTCCTCAGCATATAGAAGGGTATCTCTCCCCCAGCCCCAGACTAAAAGCCTGTCTCTTGTTTCCAGTAATAATACACTATGGGGTTCTCTGGAGGAGCCAGACATCGTAGACACCAAGGAGTTTGAGGACCTGTTCTCGAAGGCCACTCTGCAGCCAAAGAAGAAGCCCCTCTCAGACACCTTTGAGAAGAAGGCCAAGACTAAGAAGGTTGGTTTAACTCATACATTCTCTTCTCTCCCCCATGCTGCTGCTATTATATTGTGTTGGCTCCTACTGTTTTTCCTCTCTCAGGAGGAGCATCTTAAATATCTTGGGCTTGGAAAGTGATGAGTGCTATTGGACTTTCCATGCAGGGACCCATATGCTGTAACTCTAAAGCTGTTATCAGTATCCACGACACACTATATTTTGCATGGCACGTTGTAATTCTCAGACACCTGTCTTCTCGAAAGAAAATGCTTTGTCATCGTAATGGTGTTTAATTGCTACCACACGAGGGCGTTAGTGGCACATTTAAATTCATATTTCCTTTACCTGAGTTTCCTTGTCAATATTAGGAATGATTGAGATTAGGTAGTCAGAAAGAAAATATTGACATAAACACATTTTTGAGGACATTATTACTGTTACTCCAGTAAGAGCATCTGCTAAATGAGTACAATGGTGTCAGCAGATTATCCCATATTCTCCGACCCTAGACCACTTACCTCTGGAACATTCCATTAGGAGCTCTGCTGAATTAGCCCAAGTAAGGATCCCAGCCTTACATGGAGTCTAATCTAGAAAGAACACAAAGTGTGCAAGGAGTAAACTGCTCCCCTCCCTTTTCTCCTCTTACTCCCAACTGTCCAATTCCTGGTGATTGGTGTAGCCAGCTCTTGCGCTAGGTCAAAGCAAGCTATCAGGTGGCAGTGAGTTCAGTTCTCTTCTCCTCTCTCTGGCTCTGTGAATGGAAGCAGAGCTGAGTAGAATCCACCTTTCGAAGACCTTCTGCTTACACTTCACAATCAGCTGCAGACTAAACTGTTCTATGCCATGGCTTGGAATGTTCTTTGGATTGTACTTTCAACTAAGTCTGATAGTTATTTTCCTACTGAACCTGGTCATAGTTATCGTTTGAGAGAAATTATAGAACATGCACAATTACTAATGTTTTCCTGGGAAGCTGACTTAGGGGCCAGCCAGTCCTGCAGGCAGGGTCAGTGAGACAGAAGATAGTTGGCAGGACTGATTGACTTACAGGAGAATGACTTACAGGAGCAGTTAGAGTCAACCCAGCTAACAACAAACTTCCCACAACTTTAGAGAGCATTCCCTTAAGGGTCTCATTAGGTCATTAACTAACGTTTTCATAAGAATGTTCCTGTGATGTGCAAGGAATGTTTGCAAGAGACCATTCCCTTAATGTCAAATAGAACTTCCCCCTGAATGTGGTTACCATGTTCTCAGAACCAAGATATGAATGTTATAGACACAATTCATGCAACGTGGCAAAAGCATTCATGTGTCCAGTTTTCTGTGGGTTAGGAGACTATTCCATTAATGTCCTACCACACATACATTACCAGTCAAAAGTTTGGACACCTACTCATTCAAGGGTTTTTCTTTATTTGTACTATTTTCTACATTGTAGAATAATAGTGAAGACATCAAACTATGAAATAACACATATGGAATCATGTAGTAACCAAAAAAGTATTAAACAAATCAAAATATATTTGAGATTTGAGATTCTTCAAAGTTGCCTTGATGACATTCTCTCAACCAGCTTCATGAGGTAGTCACCTGGAATGCATTTCAATTAACAGGTGTGCCTTGTTAAAAGTTAATTTGTGGAATGTCTTTCCTTATTATTGCGTTTGAGCCAATCGGCTGTGTTGTGACAAGGTAGGGGTGGTATACAGAAGATAGCCCTATTTGGTAAAAGACCAAGTCCATATTATGGCAAGAACAGCTCAAACAAGCTAAGAGAAACGACCGTCCATCATTACTTTAAGACATGAAGGTCAGTCAATCCGGAAAATTTCAAGAACTTTGAAAGTTTCTTCAAGTGCAGTCACAAAACCATCAAGCTCTTTGATGAAACTGTCTCTCACGACGACCGTCACAGGAATGGAAGACCCAGAGTTACCTCTGCTGCAGAGGATAAGTTCATTAGAGTTATTTATTTATTTAGCTCCTTTGCACCCCAGTATTTCTACTGTCAAATCTACCATTCCAGTGTTTAATTGCTATATTGTAATTACTTCACCACCATGGCCTATTTATTGCCTTAACTCCCTTATCTTACCTTATTTGCTCACATTGTATATAGACTTATTTTTCTACTGTATTATTGACTGTATGTTTGTTTTACTTCATGTGTAACTCTGTGTTGTTGTATGTGTCGAACTGCTTTGCTTTATGTTGGCCAGGTCACAGTTGTAAACGAGAACTTGCCTACCTGGCTAAACAAAGTTGAAATAAAACATTTAAAAAAAGCGTTAACTGCACCTCAGATTACAGCCCAAATAAATGCTTCACAGAGTTCAATTAACAGACACGTCTCAACATCAACAGTTCAGGGGAGACTGCGTAAATCAGGCCTTCATGGTCGAATTGCTGCGAATAAACACTTCTAAAAGACACCAATAATAAGAAAAGACTTGCTTGGGCCGAGAAACACGAGCAATGGACATTAGACCGGTGGAAATCTGTCCTTTGGTCTGATGAGTCCAAATGTGAGATTTTTTGTGTCTTTGTGAGATGCAGAGTAGGTGAACGGATGATCACAGCATGTGTGATTCCCACCTTGAAGCATGGAGGACAAGGTGTGATGGTGTGGGGGTGCTTTGCTGGTGACACTGTCCGTGATTTATTTAGAATTCAAGGCACACTTAACCATCATGGCTACCACAACATTCTGCATCGATATGCCATGCGATCTGGTTTGCGCTTAGTGGGACTATAATTTGTTTTCAACAGGACAATGACCCCAAAACACACGTTCAGGCTGTGTATAGTAAAAATTAAGAAAAACCCTTGAATAAGTAGGTGTGTCCAAACTTTTGACTGGTACTGTACACAGAACATGGTTGCCATGTTCTCAGAATGTAATATATTAGTGTTCTAGACACATTTCATGGGAACATTGCAAGAACATTCATGTGTCCAGTTTTCTGAGGGTTAGGAGAATATTCCACCAACGTCCCAACAGACATACGCCAAAACATGCGAAAAAGGTTTTCAGAAGGTTTTTGCTATCATAGATCGAATGTTCCCCTAACAATCGGAAAACAGGGCACTCAAACATTAGGGGAACATTACGATAATGTTCTCTTCCTAGAATTGATAGCTGTGAAGTGCCTTGCTCAAAGGCACAATGACAGATGTTTCACCTAGTTGGCTCGTGGATTTGAACCAGCGACCTTTGGTTTACTGGCCCAACGCTCTTAATCGCTAACTTAAGCCACCCTGGAGTCTCTCTGTGGCTATCTGAGTTGGATCAAATGTTTGTGGGTTCAGAGTGACCAGACTAGATGGATACACCCACACTAAGGCCTCTACAGTGGACTGGAGCCTTGACAGATTGATGACGATGTGTATGGATTGGGAAGAGGACAGTCTGGGCTAGTGGCCGATTTTTAACTGCTTGGACGCCACATTCAGTGCCATGGGGTTAGTGGGAATGCTGACACACACGGCTGCAGGCAGGAGTGCAGAGTTGCAGCATTGGACTTGACAACAACATGGGGCCTGAGCATTGGCCTGAGCTGTGTGGGCACAAATGCACATACCCACTAGAAATGGGAATACTTTTCTTGGTAGTTCTTATTTGAGATAGTAGATACAGTATGTGGTATAGATATCCATGAGCAGTGAGCTGTACTAGGGGCCGTACTATACTCAGGCCAGAGACAGCAGCCTGTGTTCAGCTATGATTACTTGGAGACTACCACAACTGTGGAAAGGGTTGGCTACAGCCCCTTGGCACTCAAACACATTTAGAAGGGTCAGCTAAACAAAAGTAACTTGTTTACTGCTTCATCTTTTATCCCTAAAAGTTTATCTTCCAACGTTCAAACTCTCTGAATCATCATCTGTTGATAGGTTCCCAGAAGTACTGGCTCTGACTAGACAAAGGAGGGGGAGAGGGGGATGGAGAATGGGGAAGAGAGGAGAGTGTAGAGGAGGGTGGAAAGGTGGAGGAGATGAGGATGGAGAGGGGGGAGGGAAGGGAAGGGAAGGGAGAAGGAGAGGGGGTCTGGAATGAGGAGAGCTGGAGAGAGGTGGTGGGGGGAGCAGACTGTCATCCAGCTAGCTAACAGACAGAGCCAGACTGGGCCTGTGGAGACATGGGGTCAATCAAGAGCGCTGTCTTGCCTTACTCTGCAATATCTTACCCCGAGGAGATTTGACAAGCCAATAGTCCTGTCCTGGCCTCGCCACCACACCGATACGGTTCTACACGACACAGAGACAAGTAATTCAATCTCTGCTCTGTAGTCGTCTCCATCAACTTTATGAAGAGCAGCTACACTCTGCACACATGATGGTTTTCACTGCACTAAGCATGTTCGCCGTAGGGCACACAGTGGTGTGTGTGATGACAGAACACCTATACATGCCTGACGCACTTGT
Organism: Oncorhynchus mykiss; assembly: GCF_057628025.1. Classification (NCBI taxonomy): domain Eukaryota; kingdom Metazoa; phylum Chordata; class Actinopteri; order Salmoniformes; family Salmonidae; genus Oncorhynchus; species Oncorhynchus mykiss. The sequence goes on from NC_143040.1 coordinate 53,502,425, forward strand.
AACTTGTTCAGAAAGTATTGCCAGATCAGATAACACCTGTGGGCCTAGTCGGGGGTGTGATGGGGGGGGGTGGAATGTGTATGTGCATTATGGAGATTAGCCATTTTTCTCGCATCCCTCCTAATGCACAACTCTACATACAGGACCCTAAGTGGAAGTTGGGGCGGTAAGGGAATGGTAGAGGGGTGAGTCTGTACATGGAAGTGCTAATCTGTATCATGTGTCCAATACAACTGAAAGCTGCTGTTTTCTCTGGAGGCCTTTTTCTTTCCCGCCACTGATTATCATATCAAAGCAGCAGAGATGACATGCAGGGGAATGAGCTCTCTGTCAGCCTCCACAGTCCATGGCCGCCCAGGACACACCAGACCAGACTGGGGGTAATTGTAGCCATGTGGCTCCACTCGGCTCCACAGTGGGGCTGGAGGAGATGAGATGACACCTGTAGGGGCATTTGAAGTGGAAAGGAGAGGATGCGCGTGTCGCTGCATATTGGGTGTGAGGATAATGAGCTACAGGATCCGGGTGCTGCGCTGCGTTAAGGAGATGAGGAAACCCTGACAGCGCCCCACTCCCACCCACTGCCCCCCAGCCCTGCGTATACACCAGTAATACAGCCTGCGTATACACCAGTAATACAGCCTGCGTATACACCAGTAATACAGCCTGCGTAAACACCAGTAATTCAGCCTGCATATACACCAGTAATACAGCCTGCATATACACCAGTAATACAGCCTGCGTATACACCAGTAATACAGCCTGCGTATAGACCAGTAATACAGCCTGCGTATACACCAGTAATACAGCCTGCATATACACCAGTAATACAGCCTGCGTATACACCAGTAATACAGCCTGCGTATACACCAGTAATACAGCCTGCATATACACCAGTAATACAGCCTGCATATACACCAGTAATACAGCCTGCGTATACACCAGTAATACAGCCTGCGTAAACACCAGTAATACAGCCTGCGTATACACCAGTAATACAGCCTGCGTATACACCAGTAATACAGCCTGCGTATACACCAGTAATACAGCCTGCGTAAACACCAGTAATACAGCCTGCATATACACCAGTAATACAGCCTGCGTATACACCAGTAATACAGCCTGCGTATACACCAGTAATACAGCCTGCGTATACACCAGTAATACAGCCTGCATATACACCAGTAATACAGCCTGCATATACACCAGTAATACAGCCTGCATATACACCAGTAATACAGCCTGCGTATACACCAGTAATACAGCCTGCGTAAACACCAGTAATACAGCCTGCGTATACACCAGTAATACAGCCTGCGTATAGACCAGTAATACAGCCTGCGTAAACACCAGTAATGCAGCCTGCGTATACACCAGTAATTCAGCCTGCATATACACCAGTAATACAGCCTGCGTATACACCAGTAATTCAGCCTGCATATACACCAGTAATTCAGCCTGCGTATACACCAGTAATACAGCCTGCGTAAACATTGCACAGCAATTCCCACCACCCATGGATCTCTGTAAAACAAATAGTGGCTTTAATTTGTTCAGACCCTACGTCTTTAGGGATGACATAATCGTTCACACTGGGGTTTATTAAAGTCATATTTTGAGTGTTGAGTGGGAGAGGGGTTGTAAGATTTGCAGAACGTTGTGTGGGGATGTTGAGCATTCAGTGGAGGGTGTTATTGATGTGTTCTCTTGATCCATTTATTATTGTAACGTATCTCCAGGGTGGGTGAACTCTGACAGGGTTGGCTCCCAGGCACCTGTCTAGCTGCCTGCCCCCTCAGCCTTGGCTGTGTAAACTATCAGCTCTCTGATGAACCTGGTGCCCTCTCCCCAACACCAGCCACCTGCTACTCCTCAAAGCACTCCCTCTTCCTTTTGTTATTTTAATCTTCATTTCAGTGTCAAACCAATGTCTCCTCTATATTTCAAGTGTTTTTTTGTTCTGCTGGAAGGACTTCACCTTGACTTGGACTGGTGGGTAGTTCTCCCAGTGTCCACTGGATGTAGCTGTTATATTCATCATGGGTTTCTAACAGAGCTCTCAGCATCAACATCATAACGTTCCTTCCTTGCGTGTCTGAGAGTAAGCATCCAGGTTTGTTCCTCCAGATCAGTTGTAATTTCTCAGTAAGTCAACTGGACAGGCTAATTGGTGCTTCTGGGGCCACAGCGAGTGGCCAGGGTTCCTGGGAAGCTGTTAGTGTGGCCCGACCAGTGCAGTTCATTAAAGGTGTTGGGAAGGCCTCTCACTCTGCCTGCTTCCCCTCTCATGTCCCCATACAGGGTGATCCTCAGTGATAATGGTAATGACGTGGAAGCAGTATGCATCCTACCTTCTGTAATGCAATACTCACTTCTAAGGTTTCTGCTCCTTGGTTCCTACTGGATGGCCCAGTAGCTGAGATGCAGTAATAACGGCCAGTGCTTCCTAATGAAGAAGGCTGAGACATTAGGTTGTAGAGCTGGGCTTTACCTTGCCAAAACTGTTTCTAGCTTAATGGGTAATTCAGTAATAAGTCATTGTGACCATGTGTAGGCACAAATAAAAATCCTGTGAATTTATAGTTTGTTATAAAAAACCTGTTCTTCCAGACTGAAAAGATGTCCTTTTATGGTTTCATTTTTTACTTTTTTACTTTCCTGTGGCTTTATGTTTCCGACTATATCATGCACTTTTAACGGGGGGACTTTTTCTCTATACTCTGTGCTCTGTATTTTTAGTGATGTCATTCAATAAGTCCTGCTGTCTGTGGCGTGTGGGTTTCTATCCTCACTGTCTCTCAGCCTGTTATCATGGACCGTGAAGGATTATGACACTGTGTAGATTAGTGTGGCTTTAGGGTCAATCCAGACGCTCCACAGAGATGTTAGAATGGCTCTTCTCTAGAGCACTCCTTCTCTCCCCTCCCAGGGTCAATCTATCTTCAAGTGGTCTTGCTCTGGGAAGTGACTAACTGATATTTTCTTCTGGCCTCTCTGGGAAAAAGACTGTGGATGATGTTAACCTGTGTCCCTGTTTCATCTGAATATATCATATTAAATCATGTTCTAGTATTCTAGTCAAATAAATCTTCTTAGTCGAATGTAAGATGAACTGTTGGTCTGCATCTTATCAACTGTATAAACTGTGCCACTTCAGTCTCATGGTAATGGTGATCCAATAGAGGATGTGTAATCCAATGGGATTCTCACTCTTCCATGTAATCACTGTGATTAAAATATGATATTTATGTCTTTTCTGCAGATTATCAAGCTGCTGGATGGGAAACGTTCCCAAGCAGTAGGCATCCTCATCTCAAGTCTTCACCTTGAAATGAAGGACATTCAGAAAGGTGAGAGCATACAAATAGGAACTCCTTAACTGTGTTAAAACCACGCTGTTTGGCGCATTATTACTGGAGGATATTGTCTATATTACTGACAACCTGTCATTTCCTCTCTGTCCAACAGTCATTTTTTTCAATTAAATAGTGATAAACTTCAGTTACAATCCTATTTTCACCTGATTAGAAAATTAAATGCCATAAAAATGATGAAAGTAGTTATTTTAGAAAGAAATGTTGAAGCCCGCTGCAAATTGTTTCCTGCTTCTTGACAGACCCTAATGTGTGAATAGTTCCACTTTTATAGATGAAGTTGTGTTTCATGTCAAATGTGGAAGATTTCCAAGTTTTCCAGACTAGTGCCCCCAGTTTCCCAGACTAGTACATAATGTTGTGAGTGAACAGCATTGGAATGAAATTAGCCATTTTTGCAATTCTGTCTCCCCAGATTCAATCGTTCATGCACTGGTCAAAATCACATCTATATTTTCCTTCTTGCACTAAAGAGGAGTGGAGTATTTGGTTGTGTATGTGTATTTGACTGCACATGTTTATGTATGTGAATGGGGCGGGAATGTCTGAGGCAGCGCTTAGGCGTGCATGGTTTAGGGCCGTTGGTGACAGCCAACTGGGTTGATACTGGGACTGGGACTGGGAGTGGAGCGCCTGGCAGTCTGAGCATGCGGCCAGCCTGGCAGATTTGTTTATTGTTGCCAGTGACGGTTTCCACCGCCTAATGGGAGCGACACCCTGCTAATGATCTGAGTGTGTATAAATCCACCTTCGCAGTCAGCAGACACAGCACCGCCACATAAAAACGCTTGCCCAATGCAAACCAAACAACACATTGGGCCAAGCTGCCGTTTTTGGTTGTGATACATTTTTCTCTCTCCTTCTCCCTCTGTCAGTGTCGAGGTAAAGAACCCCCAATAAAAGAGTCTGCTCTCTCCCAGCGTGAGCCTGCTTCCTACAGCCTTAATGGGAGGTATAGGTGAAATGGACAATTTGAATCTGACAATGCAGCAGAGCAGCTTAACAAGCAGTTCTAAGGACCCTGGTCCCTGGTCCCTGGCCTCGCCTGCTTGCCTACCCTTTGTTGGCAAATTAAAAGGACATGGGACATGTAATGTAATTACAGCCACTTGGGAGGAGGGAGTGAGGGGAGGCAGGGGTTTGGTGGCCCAGGGCAGGGAGAGGGAAGAGTGGGGGCCAACGGAGGGCTTGAGCCTGGCTGTGGGACCTCCTGGGCCACCGCAGTTCAAGGCACACCACACACACCCTGAGCGATGGGTGTGAAGTGAAGGGAAAGGGAGTGAGGTGGCAACAGGGTTCCTTTGATCTCCCGGTGTGGATAGATATCCGGACCTGGCCTCCTTTGGCTCAAAGCACTGTGCTGCACTGCGCTGCACTGCGCTGCGGCCCCCCTTTGGTGTGTGATTGACGGGTGCATGGCGGGCGCGCTGAGGCCTTAGGTAATCCATTAAGAGGTAGGAAATGTCCCTCCACCTCCAGCCTGCTATCCAGCATGCTCTCCACTTTGATGCATCATTTTGGGCTGCCCTGCTGCCTCAGCTGGTCGTAGGGGCTTGGGGAAGCTCTGGATGTCATTGGAAGAATGCTTGGATTCTGGGATGCAGAACTATTTCTCCTTATTGTGGAGATAGAAGTTAACATGTCTTAATGACTCCAGGGGTGTCTCTGTATACAGTACAGTCATGTGCTTTTGGCTCGACTTCACTGGTGGTTCTTTGCTAGTCATGCGACTCTCAGACATGACACAGCCACAGTGGTGTAGAGAGGGGCTTGTTTCCACTCACATTGGGTCTGTTCTGGGTTGATCTGAGTGCAGGGGTCGCTCTGCAGTCTACAGCTAACAGCACACAGATCCATATCGCCATTGAGACCAGGAGCCATCCCTCCCAGTCTGCCCCCTCCTTTCCACTCTCCTCCCTGACCTGTACCCAGCCATAAAGCTGTGACTCCCCTTTCTGAGACACTGAGCAGAGCTCTCCCTCTCTTACTTTCTTTCTCTCTCGCACTGCTGACAAGCAGGGGTGAAAGTAGATCAAATGTCTTCCTGGAACGGGGACTTCCTACAGTATGTGTGAACGCACTTTGTCATTTTCATGGGCCTAATCACAGAATTACATATATAATCATTTTTTATTTAAAAGGGTCTCTATGGGCCTAATAGGAAAGATTTGTTGTTTTACATTGACTTTTACACTTGTGCAGCAATCTAATCAACATGCTAAAAGAATCCCCTCAAAATCTGTCAGTTTTTTTCATGGGCTGCATCTCAATCCACCACGTCCATCTATGTGGGCTTTCCGCATCTGTAGCTGAGCTACAGCGCTGTTTGTCAGACCAGGACACATCACGAAAATTGGTATTCTCCCAAAAATGTCTGTAGTGTCTGAAGAGGTTAGCCTACCGACAATGGAAAGATGACACTCTTACGAACACAATGATGTACATTTTCTTCTGTGACTCCCCACAAGTGTCACAGGATTTGTAGGGTAACCCATACAAATTCATGGAAGTATGGAGATAGTTTTATGACATTTCAAAACGAGGACGTTTAGGGACCAGGGACATTACAAATGACGTCAGTTTGGCCGGTTTTAAAGAAGTTTGGCCGGTTTTAAGGAAGTTTGGCCGGTTTTAAGGAAGTTTGGCCGGTTTTAAGGAAGTTTGGCCGGTTTTAAAGAAGTTTGGCCGGTTTTAAGGAAGTTTGGCCGGTTTTAAGGAAGTTTGGCCGGTTTTAAAGAAGTTTGGCCGGTTTTAAGGAAGTTTGGCCGGTTTTAAGGAAGTTTGGCCGGTTTTAAGGAAATTTGGCCGGTTTTAAGGAAGTTTGGTCAGTTTTAAGGAAGTTTGGCCAGTTTTAAGGAAGTTTGGTCAGTTTTAAGGAAGTTTGGCCGCTTTTAAGGAAGTTTGGCCGGTTTTAAGGAAGTTTGGTCGGTTTTAAGGAAGTTTGGCCGGTTTTAAGGAAGTTTGGCCGGTTTTAAGGAAGTTTGGCCGGTTTTAAAGAAGTTTGGCCAGTTTTAAGGAAGTTTGGCCAGTTTTAAGGAAGTTTGGCCGGTTTTAAGGAAGTTTGGTCAGTTTTAAGGAAGTTTGGCCGGTTTTAAGGAAGTTTGGTCAGTTTTAAGGAAGTTTGGACGATTTTAAGGAAGTTTGGTCAGTTTTAAGGAAGTTTGGCCGGTTTTAAGGAAGTTTGGCCGGTTTTAAGGAAGTTTGGTCAGTTTTAAGGAAGTTTGGCCGGTTTTAAGGAAGTTTGGTCGGTTTTAAGGAAGTTTGGCCGGTTTTAAGGAAGTTTGGCCGTTTTTAAGGAAGTTTGGTCAGTTTTAAGGAAGTTTGGCCGGTTTTAAGGAAGTTTGGTCAGTTTTAAGGAAGTTTGGTCAGTTTTAAGGAAGTTTGGCCGGTTTTAAGGAAGTTTGGTCAGTTTTAAGGAAGTTTGGCCGGTTTTAAGGAAGTTTGTCAGTTT